>NC_136812.1:52896843-53274343 GCF_951216825.1 Electrona antarctica | reverse complement strand
GATATGTGTATTTACTTTGAGATATGTGTACTTTACTTTAAGATATGTGTATTTACTTTGAGATATGTGTATTTACTTTGAGATATGTGTACTTTACTTTGAGATATGTGTACTTTACTTTGAGATATGTGTATTTACTTTGAGATATGTGTATTTACTTTGAGATATGTGTATTTACTTTGAGATATGTGTATTTACTTTGAGATATGTGTATTTACTTTGAGATATGTGTACTTTACTTTGAGATATGTGTATTTACTTTGAGATATGTGTATTTACTTTGAGATATGTGTATTTACTTTGAGATATGTGTATTTACTTTGAGATATGTGTACTTTACTTTGAGATATGTGTATTTACTTTGAGATATGTGTACTTTACTTTGAGATATGTGTATTTACTTTGAGATATGTGTACTTTACTTTGAGATATGTGTATTTACTTTGAGATATGTGTATTTACTTTGAGATATGTCTACTTTACTTTGAGATGTACATACTTTACCTTCCATGTTCCAATGCTTATAGCTTTAGTTACATTGCTGATGTGGATCGTTAAAGGTATGATGGCATTATGTTTTAACAACATGTTACAACGTTTAAAGTCTTTGTCATGGTCCTTCAAAAAGTGTATTAAAAGGTTTTCACAGGAAAACAAATTCTAAGCTTCTTCAGATGCAATGGAAAATGCCTTTTTTAGCCGAGCAGAACAGCACTTTGCCTGTCAATCATCGCCCCCTGTCAAAACTTGACTATTGACTATGGTAACGCTGGCCTACCGGCATGCACACTTATAATTGATCCAAAATGCTATAGCTCGCTTGGTCTTCAACCAGCCAAAATGATCACATAACACTTCACATAACACATGCCTCTTCTCCCTTCCCTCTATTGGCTCCCGGTCACAGTCGAGTACAACACTCTGATGCGGGCCTTCAAAACAACCAAAAGTATGGTACCCCCATATCTTGCAAGTCTGATCGGACCCTACAAACCCTCAGACTTCATCGGAACGAGTACTTCAATGATCTGTGGAGATTCAGCCCAGATACCTTCTCCTGGAAGAAGGTTTGAGCCCAAGGGGAAACACCCACATAGGATGAAGAATATGTGCTCTTGCATGGTGGGAGACCGTATCATCCTCTTTGGTGGATACAAACACATGCTAGTGGATGGAACATATACAATTACACATCCTCTTGATGACCTGTATGTCTTAGACTTCAGTCCTATAGCCTCAAGACATTATGTAAGCTAGCAGTTATTCAGTACGGTCTGGAGCAGTCTGGACTCCCACACAACATCAGGTGGGGACTGGCAGCCATGAGTAGCAACAGCAATTTAATGAACAAGGGAAATAATGTGGTAAAATCAAGAATAAAAAGTATAAATAACAAGTATGACCAACACAAAATGAAAATAAAACAGCAAGCAAAAAAAAGAGAGGGTGTCTGGAATTGGTGTCTGTACATACACATATACACAGCCTGTATTTATTTCTCTCTCTCCTCCCCCGCACCCACACACGCGCACACACACTCGTGTAACTTTCCCGATACACCCGTTAAGCTGTGTTCAATAAACAACACAGCCATGCAAGGAATCTTGCCCACCGTAGCAACGGTTGCTAAACTATTTTGATTGACATTGGACAATCACTTTTGGGGTGGGGTTTAGCCACGGGGCAATAAGTTAAAAGAGTATTACTACATTACGGGCGCGTTCGGAAATAGCGCACTGAGCGCACCATGCAATGCAAACTATAGCGCTCTGGTGCTGTATTTCCGAACGCACCATATGACATTCACTACGTTTGCTTAAAGTAAAACCAAAATACTTTTCGCCAGCCATGTTACAGGGAAAGGAGTTGAGTGAGACAAGTCTCATTACGGAGAGTGGAGTGACCAGTCAGTTCAGGACCTTGATGACATCGTGCCATGATGCCAGATGATCATCTATATATACGGCTGCAGACGGAGCTCTCTCTCTCTCTCTCTCTCTATCTCTCTCTCTCTCTCTCTCTCTCTCTCTCTCTCTCTCTCTCTCTCTCTCCCTCCCCCCTCCTCTCCCACCTGTTTACCAAGGTGACATCCGCAGCTGTCGGCGTATCAGTAGAAATAGATAGTAGAAAGTTAAAAAACGTTCGTTCTGAAAGAATATATAGGCCTATTCAAAGATTTGCAACACATTTTCTGCGATTTTTTTCTTTTTTCCGTGCTATGAGCTTGTAGATCTGCTATTTTTCAATAGC
Source organism: Electrona antarctica (assembly GCF_951216825.1). NCBI lineage: Eukaryota > Metazoa > Chordata > Actinopteri > Myctophiformes > Myctophidae > Electrona > Electrona antarctica. Next base: position 53,272,093 of record NC_136812.1, on the reverse strand, counting down.
TAAAGTAGACGTATGACACAATGCTTAAAACACAGAAAGGGGTTGTTCGCCCAGAACGGGTTAAGCCCTTCTTCTCCACCGTCTGTCTTCCTTTTCCATCACGAGGAGAGACAGATAATCTCCGTGCTTCTCTTTCTCCAAATCCTTCTCACAGCTTGAACTTGTTGAACCTTCTCCTCCTCCTCTAATGCTTCCTCTCGTCTCTCCGTCTGCCTCCCTGGCAACCTGTTCTACCTCTTGGCCCCTTTTAAATTGATTTCCCCCCCGCTTTTTTATTTATTTATTTAACCCAATAAAACCGGTAAAGCGTACGTGCCATTGTAGATTTTAGCCATATGTTTTATATATATTTCCAAAAAAAGATCACACCCGTAAAATCACAATATATTAAAGACTAACTCATTTTGATTATAGGTGATGTAATGGTGATGTAAAACAAACACAAACATTACATTCTCTTTATTGTTAATGGCATTTAATGTTTGGGACAAGATGACGTACATTTTCCCTTCATTGTCAAAGGCGTTTTTAAAACAAACATTGAACTAAAAAACAAACAAATATAGCAGGTGTACAAGCTCATAGTGTGGCAATGAGCAATGAGCAATGAGCTTGTAGACCTGTTATTCTTTGAAAATATATGTTGTTGTGTATGTTTTAAAGCCAACCTTTTTGAGTGGTGCAAACCACTCCAACAACCAGCTTTGTCTGTATCTATGTTTGTGTACCTGTGTACGTGTCCGTGCAAAGGTGAGCATGGTTACTATGGTTAGTGTGTGACGTCACTGACATAGCTGATCAGACTATATAAGACCTTGCACCACTCAGTTCACACAGGTGTGACTTTTTAACTCTACTCTTATCTTCTTAAATATTTTGAGATGGGGGTCGGCAGCCAAATCATTTACATCTCAAGTCTGAGTAGAGTCTCTAGTCTTCATGGCTTCATGGGGGGGGGGGGGGGGGGGGGGTCCCTGGCTGGTACAACGTATTGTGAGATGGGGGTCTCCGGCACCCAAATAACTCACATTATCAAGCTCGGCGGTCCTTGACACTTCCTTAAGTGACTGTGTGTGGGTGGGTGGGTGGCTGGCTGGGTATATGAGCACGAAAACAGCATGGTTGTTTTTCACCACCTAAGCGCAACCTAACAAACACACACGCACATATTAACTGTATATATGGTGATTTCGGGTGTGCCAGTACAGTACAGTGACAGTACAGTACAGTGGAGGGAACTCCCCCCCCGGGACCCCCACACGGAGTTGCACCACTTACTTCATGCAGGTGTGATTTGTCTTTTCTTCTGAAAACTGTCATGATTTAGAAGGCATTTCTAGAATCCGGTCTCAGGTCTTATTGGGCTAAAAGGAATCCAGTCTGCTCGTCATAGATCTCTCTCTCCTCTTCCATCTGGAGTGGAGAGGCAGCGAGCGGGACAGCTGCCAGTTCAATCACCTCTGTGAAGAATGATCATGTCCTTTTAAGCAGTGGAGAAGAAGAAAAAACTATTTTACTAAACATATACATTTTGTTTACAAGCAACGCAGCAAGCAAACAACTGCATTAGAAAAATAATAATTCACTAAAAGAGAGAAATAAAGTATTGGCATCAAACTATACTTAATATACTTATTTCAAATGAACGTTTGAAATAGACAAAACATAACATAAGCTTAATTGGTTAAAGTATGTGTTGTAATAATAATCAAAATCTGACTATAGTAGCCTAACTAAAGATGACAATAACTGTAACGGATTAAAATAAAGCAGGAGATGTAAATGTAAACACTTAAAGCTGCTATAAGCAATACTATGTCAACATTTTAATGACCTTTTTTTGTTTGTTTTTGGTATTCAGACAGCCAGCAATGAGTAAAACGCTCCCAAAAAATGTGTCTCTGTGACACATCTAGGGGCCACAATCTGCATTCAAAGATTTCCCTATAGAAGCTTTGTCATTGGTCGAAAAAAAAACCCCAGTCGAAATGACTAACCAATCAGGAAGTAGACAGGCAAATGACAAAGCTTCTAGGAAAATCTTTGAATGCAGGCCCCTTTTTTGGGATAACATTTTGGACATATTGCTTATAGCAGCTGTAAGTGAAATCAAACTAATTCCTTTGTGGCCCAACAATTTTGAATCGGAACCTATTCTTTAGGCAATTTTCTCCAGGGGGTCCAGCACTCACTGCCATTGAGAAGAACAGACTCTACCGTTGCATAGAAGAAGCTGAGTTTGATTTGACGGAGGAGGTTGGAGTTCCATGCATTGGTCATGCCATTCAGGGCCCTCCATGCAAGAGCCTTCCTAACTTAAGGCCTCGTTTAGACAGCAGTCACATCCAGTCAAATGTGATATATTTCTCAAATCTGATATTTTGGCCCGACCGTTCTCTGCATTTGTGACCAGCTCGGTTCTGTCACAGATCTGTGTGTTCAGAATGGCAGCGAAACCCCCTGAATCAGATCTGTGCCACACCCAGATTGGAATCTGATTTGTTTAAATAAGTCTAAACACAAACATGGAAACCAATTTGGATCCGAGTTAGAAACCACCTCTGAATGTGTCTCAAGTCACATTGGAAAAGAAAAAAACGGATTCCATTTGACTTGTTCGTGTTGAGATTATTCCAATCTGGATGTACGACGTGGCACAGATCTGATTCAGGCTGGATGTGGCTGCCAGCGTAAATGGGGCCTGCTGTATAAGATCTGGCACATCTGTATCTGCCTCAACTATAGGCTATATGCATCATTCTCAGCTTTTCTAATGGTGGCACACCCATTTCCTCAAGGTTCATGGTTGTCCTGTTCCAGTTCATCTCCTCATAGCTTTTATTTAATTGACTTTCACATAGCGACGCTCTCCCACGAGGAACTAAACTTGACATAGATTTTGTGGCCGACAGCGGCCAGATAAAACATTTACAGGAGGACGGACGGTGTAGATTTAGGAGCTCCTTTGTCACGGCGTGACTCGTAAACAAGCGTCGAACAGTGTTCCGCCGGCGAAGCGACGGCCCTTTTTTGTAACCCACACTTAACGACACGTTACGAATATTATGTACGAGGACAGAGAGAGAGAGAGAGAGAGAGAGAGAGAGGCAACACGGGATATATCAAGGCCGGATGTGAAACTTTTTTTTTAAATTAGGACAACCTTTTAAGTATGCCTGGTTTGCCTGGTGGGTGGTGATGGGTGGTGATCCACCTGAACTGAAGCCGCACCCACAGCTGTAGTTGTATGATAAAGAGGGAAGGGTTAGGGGAGGGGCTGATAATGTGATGTCACTATATTACCGTTTGACTGTCAAGGGTTCAGCCTCCAGGAAGAAACCCTAAATACAAAGTTAATACACCATTGCACATAAAAACGACTCCAGGGTGTCTAATGAAGTACTGTCACCTCATAGACACATGCAAAACTGGAAAAATAAAAAAATTGTGGCACTCCATCTTTAAAGGAGAAATCCACGCCAAAACACATGAATCAGCCTATATAATCCCGTCCCAACATACATGTTGGCCTTGAATTGTTTCCCCCTGTTCTTCATTTTCCCCACCCCTCCCACTGTCTCTCACTGTAAAATGCAGCTAAAATGGTAGAAAGCTAGTTCTCTTCAATCTAATGCAGGTTTTTCCAAGCGTTATAATCTAGATTTTATTTTATCCCACGAATCGTCTATTATTAATAGTGTCCTAGTTCTCACACAAGCACCGGTTGTCACCCTCGAGCTGCCGTTCATACAGAACCCAGGGCCTATACTGTTGTGTACTGAACCCAGCACCTATACTGTTGTGTACTGAACCCAGGGCCTATACTGTTGTGAACAGAACCCAGGACCTATACTGTTGTGTACAGAACCCAGGGCCTATACTGTTGTGTACAGAACCCAGGACCTATACTGTTGTGAACAGAACCCAGGACCTATACTGTTGTGTACAGAACCCAGGACCTATACTGTTGTCTACTGAACCCAGGGCCTATACTGTTGTGTACTGAACCCAGGACCTATACTGTTGTGAACAGAACCCAGGACCTATACTGTTGTGTACAGAACCCAGGACCTATACTGTTGTGTACAGAACCCAGGGCCTATACTGTTGTGTACAGAACCCAGGACCTATACTGTTGTGTACAGAACCCAGGACCTATACTGTTGTGTACTGAACCCAGGGCCTATACTGTTGTTCATACAGAACCCAGGACCTATACTGTTGTGTACAGAACCCAGGGCCTTACTGGTGTGTACAGAACCCAGGACCTATACTGTTGTGAACAGAACCCAGGACCTATACTGTTGTGTACAGAACCCAGGACCTATACTGTTGTGTACTGAACCCAGGGCCTATACTGTTGTGAACAGAACCCAGGGCCTATACTGTTGTGTACATAACCCAGGACCTATACTGTTGTGTACTGAACCCAGGACCTATACTGTTTTGTGTACAGAACCCAGGACCTATACTGTTGTGTACAGAACCCAGGACCTATACTGTTGTGTACTGAACCCAGGGCCTATACTGTTGTTCATACAGAACCCAGGACCTATACTGTTGTGTACAGAACCCAGGACCTATACTGTTGTGTACTGAACCCAGGGCCTATACTGTTGTGTACTGAACCCAGGGCCTTACTGTTGTTCATACAGAACCCTGCGCCCTCTACCGATATTGACGTCAGTCTTCGGTGCTCTATAATGTTTAATAATGATTTTTACCGGCTCTTGTCGTCGTCATCGTCTCCAGGCAACGCTCCGGCTTCCACGTTGGTGACGTCATTGATTCTTTTCCATCGTCGGGTCCAGGGCTAGAGGCGATCCAAAAAACGTTCTGTATTGGAATTGAGCTCAGATTGAGGTGATCGTACAGAACTATCCATGTTTTTGGAGGTCAATACAAAAAAACGTCTTGCGGGTTCAGTGCTTATGATGAAAAACGAAAGTATTTGCCTGGTGCCCCGTAAATGATGATGTGTTCCCCAAAGTACGGGAGTCCTCCCTAGAAAATAACAGATCTACAAGCTCACATCATGTAGTCCTCCGTCCAGACGCACTGACCAGCGGGAAATAGCAGATCTACAAGTTCACGGCGCGTCCAAAGGTCGGCTAAATTCAAGTAAATGCAGTTGGCTACATCACTGCACACACACACGCATGCATGCATGCATGCACGCACGCACACACACCAAGCCCAGAAGAATCGAACCTAATGAAATCAATGACCACAAAATATACCTAGAGTGCCAAAAGTAAAAAGTAGTCATTGTGAAGAATGTCCCGTTTGGCAATTAAGGTACGTATACAAATGTATACAAAGCTTTTGAAAATAGCAGATCTACTGATAAAGTAAAAACATATAACAAAATGTTACTTCAGTACAGTACGTAAAGTAAATGTAGGCTACTTATTTACTTTAAACCACTGATTGTCTCCTCTTGACGAAATGGAACTGGACGGCTAATGATGAGGATGGGTTTGTCTGCCGTTTTTATTTTATTTATTTTTTTAGATACGAGATTATTTTCTCCAAAACACCACATCTTTGTCCGGAACTGATTTTTGCAATCGATGAGCAATGAAGTGGAAAATTACACTCAGATTAACCCATTTAGGCCTGAAAGAAAATGTCTTATGAATCCTGTTTTCTGAAATACTTATTTCTATATCAGTGGTGCTCAATATTTCATGTCAAGGACCCCAAAAATTATATGTAATTGGCCGCAGACCCCCATCTGAAAATATGTTGTTCCAGGGACCCCCCAGAAGCAAACATTTGTGTTAAAAACGTTCGCTGTGAAAGAATATATATTCAACGATCTGTGCCACATTTTCACGATTTAAAAAAAATAGCAGATCTACAAGCTCGTAGCTTGAGCTTGTAGATCTGCTATTTTTCAATAGCTAAAGTATAACACAATGCTTAAAACACAAAAGGGGTTCCCGTCCTGAAAGGATTAAAACTGTCTGGCATTCAACCTTTTACCCGCAATACAAAGCTGCTCAATTATGTCTCTGAAATGTGGTATACATTTATTTTTCTCTTTATTTTGTAACTAAAGTTTCTCATATTCTCAGGGTCATTAAACTTTCTGTGCCACACAAGTAAGAAAACAACACAACTAGGAAGTTTGCCGTCATGCAGAAAGCTTGTATGTTTTTTTTTGTCCTTTTTGAGTGGTGCTAGCCACTCCTATAGTCAGCAATGTGTGTCCCTATGTCCCCAGCGTCACACACACACACACACACACACACACACGGTGTTGGGTGAAATCAACCCTCAGCGGCTTCTGACAGACATATGGGACTGTTTTTTCCTTACCGGGCGGGGTTTTTCCTTGTCTTTTACATCAGAGGTTCCCAACCACCAGTCCGCGGACCGGGACATGTGCCACTGGTACGCGAGAAGGGAATCACAAGTTTTCCCGTCGTATTTTCAAATCCATTTGAAAACACGACTGATAAAAAAGAAAGGACAAAAACAGGCAGCGGATTGGCAGTGGATTGGCCGTTGCGCGTAGTTAGGCTATAGAGTGCGACCCTCAATCACCCACCATTGGAATGCAAATGCATGCCTTTCAGGTAGCCTTTGTATCATTACTCGTCTGGCAGGTATATCTCTTTGAAAACCTTTTGTGCCTTTGATTGTGCGGCGGGAGGGGGGGACGACGAGGACACATCTGCCTGCCCGAAATGTAATTCTATAGAAACTGGGAAACTGTTTGGAAAATCAGCGGTGAAAAGTTGACTCTTCTCCTCCTTTGATCTTCACCCGTTCAAATGTGTGCTCAGCCGCGGAACAACAGCTGCAGGCTATTTTATCACGATCGCGCTAATGAAACAAAACACTACACAGTGACGGTACAGGATTATTATTTCATGTCAAGTATGTATCAGAAGTCGATGCTACCCAGGTAAAGTAGGCTAATGCGTCACTCTGCATGTTTAACGTTTTCCACATGTCCAAAAGTAATGTATGAAAAACCTGCAGCCTTTTTTTCATTGTTGATATAACGCCATTTAGGTCAATGATATAGGCCTAACATTATATTGTGATATAATAATATAGCAGCGGGTATTTAAGGGCAAGTCAACTGTCATCCGTGAGAACGTGTTTTGGTACGATGACGCGCGACGCAACGTTATGTTTAGGTTTGGGGTTTGGGGCAGGGTTAGTAATAGTGGGAAAACGACCGGATTAAGGTTGGTGAGGGGTCCGTTAAAACGACCGAGGCTTCCCTCCCCCATCCCCTCCCACATGTCTGTCAGAAGCCGTTGAGGGTTGATTTCACCCAACACCGCCACACACACACACACGCACGCACACGCTCACACACGCACGCACGCACACACACACACACACACACACACACACACACACACACACACACACACACACACACACACACACACACACACACACACACACACACACACACACACACACTTTAGCAGACAGACACTCTTTATCCAGAGCAATTTACATTAAGCAAGAACAAAAACATGGCGATACATCATATACATAAAAACTAGTTATCATTATGAATCATACGTAAGCTGAGAACGTAACAGTGGAATATCTACATCTGTATAATGAAACTATACGTAGACTATAGAGTGCCATGTCTACATACAATGCTATCTAAGTTACATAAGCTGAGCCTATGCTTACGCCTGTACAGTAGGTCGTTGAGGCTAGGGCAAGTGCTACAGCAAGCGCTACGGGCTAAGACGGAGTCTGAAGAGGTGGGTTTTCAGACCACGGCGGATGATTGGGAGTGAGTCTGCAGTTCTGATTGCAATGGGAAGTGCATTCCATAGCCTGGGGTGTTTTACTTGTACTCTGTGCGGGAATTGTACTCTGTGCGGGCAGCGACCCGGAGCCAATTGAGGGAGCGGAGAAGGGGGGAGACGTGATAATTATGGCTGGTTGAAGACCAAGCGAGCTGCGGCATTTGGGATCAATTGTAGAGGCCTAAGAGCACATGCTGGTAGGCCCGTAAGGAGGGAGTTACAATAGTCAAGTTTTGACATGGATAAGGACCTGGGACCTGGGCTGACTCCTGGGTGAGGAAGGGTCTGATTCGTCAAATGTTATAGAGTGTAAACCTACAGGATCGAGTGACAGCTGTAATGTGTGCTTTGAATGAGAGCTGACTGCACAAACACCAAACACTGACAACACCAAGGTTCTTGGCTGTCGGGACCGAGGTTACCGAGGCGTTGTTTATGGAAATAGTTAGCTCCTGCATGGGTCAGGACTTAGCTGGGAAGAAGAGAAGTAGTCTGGAAATTCCATGAACCCAGAAATGGCGATTAATGCAAACTTGTATGATAGAAATGTTATCTATAGGCCTAATGGATGAAATTCAGCTTGGTTGCTAAAAGTTGCACATTGAGCAACCTGCTAATAACATTGTTTACGTGTAAAACGCAACATTCAGGGTCGGCATTATGATTTTGTTTTTAAAATAATTAATAGTGTGCACTTTTAAATGGTCATTGGACATTGGCATCCATATTAATGATTTATAATGATCTTTCTGAATGTATTACAAGCTAAAATATGGCTATTTCCTTGTTATTACCTAATTAGTACATAGTCTATGCAAATTATGCAAATGAGGAAAGGTTGGATAATTTGATGATGGCAGGAAATTCTGTTAAGGACATCGAGACAGAGTAAAAGCAAAGAAATTACACCCTTTTATCCTGATTTTGACTGGATTTTTACATAATTAATGAAAATTATGCAAATGAGGAAGACTTCACCATGGTCATAAATTACTTTCTGGTCATCAAAAACATATGCTTAAGTTAACTGGAAGCACAATTATAGCCATTTACAGTTTATGTTGATTAATTCGCTAATTATGCTAATTACTCAAATTGCTCAATGTGCAACCTTTAGCAACCAAGCTTAATTTCATCTGCCAAGCCTATAGATGACATTATGAATCATACAAGTTTGCATTAAACAACATTTCTGGGTCTAACATGGGACCTATGGGGGTGGAAGCCCCCATAGGTCCCATGTTAGACCCAGAAATGTATAGACTAAGCACTAAGGGCTCCATTTCCGTCAGCGCTAAACCCCTAATCCCTAAACTTCTTTGACTTTTTTTTTTTTACTATTTTGCAAAACATTTTTTAACAGTTTCAACCAGCCAATCTACATTGAGCTTGTAGACTGGCCATTTTAACTATTCAAAAATGTTTAGCAAAATAGTAAAAAAAAAAAAAGGCAAAGAAGTTTAGGGATAAGGGGTTTAGCGGTGACGAAAATGGAGCCCTAAAGCTCAGAACAGAAGAGGTGAGTTTTCAGACAATGGTGGAGGATATTCAACATGGAGTGGCTGGCTAACGGCTCGGTTAGTCCGAAGGTCCTTACGGTTGTTTACAGTAAAGCTGCGCACAGACCTGAATATACATATTCGCGCCGGTTCGTCCCGTTTGTACCGCGTCAGGTCGCGCTGCGCCCGTTCGCGTAATTCTCGTCTTTGCATTGACTTTGTATGTAATCACGCCTGCACTCCAACCATCCAAGTCTGAACGCACATTTAGAGGTGCTGAGTGTGCATACACCTTCAGTCCCACGGGGCTGCATGCAGGGCACATCTCTCCTTTGTTATATCTGCTTAACCCATTTTGGGCGGGAACCCCATTTGGTGTTGTAAGCATTATGTTATACTTTAGCTATTGAAAAATAGCAGATCTACAAGCTCATAGCGCGCCACCGAGTGGCGCGCTACGAGCTTGTAGGTCTGCTATTTTTGAAAAATCGTTAAAATGTGGCGCAAATCATTGAATATATATTTCAGAGCGAACGTTTTTAACTAAAATATTTGCTTCTGGGGGGGTCCCTGGAACTATGGGGGTCCGTGGCCCAATAGAGATAATTCTGGGGGTCCTTGACATGAAAATGGTTGAGCACCACTGACAGAAACATGGGTTTTTCAGAAAAATGTTAGGATTTAGAAGCCTTTTTTTAATGGACCTCAGCCCAAAATGGGTTAATTTATACTCATGAAATTAATTCATTAATGAACACTATAAATCAGCTCTGCAACAGTGTATCTCTCCCCTCTCTCTCTAGCTGTTGCCACACGGTCAAAAGAGCTGCGCGCGTTCTCGGCTGCGCGTAGCTTAAAGCTTGAGTTTTTAGACAGCTGGTGGATGGAAATTAAGCTCCACCTCCGCGGAATTCTTGCGCGACGGCCAGATTCCCGGAAACGCTCTCCTCCGCTCAAGTCTTCGGCGGAGGTGGAGCTTCTTTTCCATCCACCAGCTGTCTAAAAACTCGGAATTTAAGCTGCGCGCAGCTTAAGAAGTGCGCAGCTTAAGAAAGTTTTGCGCTATGGTGTGGAGACGGTGTCTCTCTCTCTCTCTCTCTCGGTTAGAGGTGGGTCAGACCAGCTGCGTGTGGAGCACAGGTGAACTCTGAAAGGTCCTGAAAGGTCCTGAAAGGTCCACCAGACCAAAATAAACTCCACCTGAGCAAACACAAACACACTGACAGACAGAGGTGACCTTTTACAAAGTCATATCACGCGTGCACACACACACGCACGCGCGCACGCGGACACACACACAGCTCATATCTCTTCCAATATTTTCTCTGCCACGCACACACACACAACACACACACGCACGCAGGCACGCACACTCCGGCCCCAAGCTGAGACCAGAGCACTTTTTGGTGCAGGTGTGCAGGCTGTACATATTTAAGCCACAGGCGAGACAGGTCTTTTCCTTGTACTGTGTCTCCAACCACTTCTGCATATACCATCTCAGAGCATGGGCTATAGGTGCAGCCTATTTGTCTTTATATTTGACAGCCTATAGGGCATACCCATGCACAGACTGGTTCCAGCAACTTGGGACGCCCAAAAATGAGGCAAAAAGGCTGGCAAAGTCTCTGCTTGAATTGGCAGCCGTCATATATGGCGTGTGACCCTAACCTAACCGCAACCGACGTGTGATGTGTGAGCGTATGTTACTATACTATATTACTATAGTATTACTATACTATAAATAGACACTGTGATGGCATATTATCCGTAAGACTGAAGAACCACCTTGCTCTGAAGTCTTATACGGATCAAATGACCCGAAATAGTATGGCCTTCATAAAATTGCCATCTAATACTCGAATATCAATGTGTGTGTGTGTGTGTGTGTGTGTGTGTGTGTGTGTGTGTGTGTGTGTGTGTGTGTGTGCGTGCGTGCGTGCGTGTGTGTGTGCGTGCGTGCGTGCGTGCGTGCGTGCGTGCGTGCGTGCGTGCGTGCGTGCGTGCGTGCGTGCGTGCGTGCGTGCGTGCGTGCGTGCGTGCGTGCGTGCGTGCGTGCGTGCAGTAGTATACTGGACAATTACAGCAGCCTTCAGGGTCACTCAGGGTGAGTGAAATGCTTGACTGTCAGTAAACAGAGCTAGCGGGCTAACTCACTGTGTGTGTGTGTGGTCTGTGCGTGTGTGTGTGTGTGTGTGTGTGTGTGTGTGTGTGTGTGTGTGTGTGAGTCAGGGTGAGTGAAATTGACTGAGTAAATGTACTCAGTTACTGTCCACCTCAGGGATGAGGAGAGAGAGAGAGAGAGAGAGAGAGAGAGAGAGAGAGAGAGAGCATGCAGGGTGGAACGGATGGAGGAAAGAGTCAGGAGTGACAGAAGGATACCAGCGAGATAGGCTAGGCCCTATATCTTGCGCCACCCCTTACCCCTTATCCCTAAACATATTTTAAAATAGTACAAATAGCCGATCTACAAGCTAACAACGTGTCGATGTATAGATTGGCTAGTTGAACTATTTTTAAATGTTTTAAAATAGTAAAAAATGCCAAAATAAGTTTAGAGATAAGGGGTAAAGGGGGGTGCAAGATGGAGCCCTAGGTCTCTAGGGCTAGTATGGTAGCAAGAGAAGCTGTAGCGCTTGGATGAGCTGTTATGAGCCATTCTATAGGGAGGAACCAGGCTTTTCACTGTTATGAGCCAGTCTATAGGGGGGAACCAGGCTTTTCACTGTTATGAGCCAGTCTATAGGGAGAGAACCAGGCTTTTCACTGTTATGAGCCAGTCTATAGGGGGCGAACCAGGCTTTTCACTGTTATGAGCCAGTCTATAGGGGGGAACCAGGCTTTTCACTGTTATGAGCCAGTCTATAGGGGGCGAACCAGGCTTTTCACTGTTATGAGCCAGTCTATAGGGGTGAACCAGGCTTTTCACTGTTATGAGCCAGTCTATAGGGAGGAACCAGGCTGTTTACAAAGTGGATCAATCAATCAATCAATCAATCAATCAATCAATCAATCAATCAATCAATCAATCAAAATCTAAAACTGCCAATCTATGACATTATGACACATTGTGAGTTTGCACGTCTGTGTTTTCTGTATTGTGGCATTGCTACTTTCTAGTAAAGAACCAGTCAGAGCATTTCCTCCACCACTGTTGGAGGAGTCCTCGCGGTTAGGTTTTCTGTATTCCGGCAGGACAATAACTGTGCAGCGCTTTGATCTGCAGGATATTAAAGCTTTTAGGCCTGACGTCGAAATAAAGAAAATGTCCTCTAAATCATGACAGTTTGCTGAAAAACGCATGTTTCTATATCAGTGGTTTTCAAAATATTTCATGTCAAGGACCCCAAAAATATATATTATATATTATATATTATATATATTTGGCCACCGACCCCCATCTGAAAATATGAGCTAAAAACGTTTGCTATGAAAGAATATATATTCCAAATTTGTGCCACATTTTCACGATATTTCAAAAATAGCAGACCTACAGTGCAGCGCTATGAGCTTGTAGATCTGCTATTTTTCAATAGCTAAAGTATAACATAATGCTTAAAACACCAAAAGGGGTTCCCGTTCAGAATGGATTAAAGCTTTGTGGAGGAACACATTTTGAAATGCATGAGTTCAGTTTCCGACGGCAATATATCTGGGAATATCTATAAGGGACGGTGACTGTACGCTGCTGTGAGTCCTGGGTGCCCATTTCAACTCATAATCATTTTTCTTTTATTATTATAATTCGTTTTTTTTAAACATAATAGTTGCTGTCGGGCAGAAACATCACGTCTCCGTATTTTCAGAGCACATTTATTTTTTTCCCAGGCGACAACGCCCTGTGTCACTCGCTGAGTCGCTGCCCATCTGAAACGGCACTTAACGCATTCTGGGCGGGAACCCCCTTTGGTGTTTCAAGCATTATGTTATGTTTTAGTTATTGAAAAATAGCAGATCTACAAGCTCATAGCGCGGCACTCTACGAGCTTGTAGGTCTGCTATTTTTGAAAAATCGTCAGAATGTGGCGCAAATCTTTGAATATATTATTTCAGAGCGAACGTTTTTAACTCAAATCTTTGCTTCTGGGGGGGTCCCTGGAACAACATATTTTCAGATGGGGGACGGTGGCCAAATACATCCTTGACATGAAATATTGAGAACCACTGATATAGCAACAGGTATTTCAGGATTTAGATCTTCAGGATTTAGAGGACATTTCTTTTTAATTTCGACGTCAGGCCGAAATGGCTTAAGAGTTTTCTGAAAAAAACGTTGCTCTATACAACAGCAAAAATCTAAAATGACACGGATGCTTTGCTGGTTTTAACGGGCCTAATCGAGGACGCCTGCGGGGGATATAACAGACAGAGTGCATTATGCTCTGCCTCTCATAATGGAGCACTTATACAATAATACAAGGCTGCAAAGCTCCCATTCTCCAGTTACCAAAAAGCCAGACGTACAAATCACATTAGTGACACCGTACACCTCAGCGCACACCCACTGGATGGCACACCAGAAAATACAATTAGGATAATGATAATAATAAGGGAGAAAATACATCTATTAGGATAATGATGATATAGAGTAGTAGAGTTTGTGTGGGTACAGCTGGCTTTAGTTCTGTGACATACAACTGGTCCCCGACTGTCGTAGTCTGAAAACGCACCTTTTCAGACTCCATCATGGCCCGTAGCACTTACCCTAGCCCCTTAGATAGAACTTTATGTAGACTTAGATAGCATTTTATACAGACTTATAGCATGTTACGTAGACAGCACTAGAATTGCATTTTATGTAGTCATAGCACTTTATAGTATATATATATATAGTATAGTACAGTATGTATAGTTTATATGTATAGTTTCATTATATAGATATTCCACTGTTACGTTCTTAGCTTTCTTAGCATGTTTCATGCTTTTTTATGTATGTGATGTATTCCCATGCTTTTTGTTCTTCCTTATTGTAGGCCTAAGTCGCTCTGGATTAAGAGCGTCTGCTAAATGCCTACATTGTAAATTGTAAATTGTAGACCGACACACTACCCCAAAACTCTAACCTAACCCTAACCGCAAGCACAGGAGCAGCGCATGTCGGACCAACGCATTGTTTGGAGCGACGGGTCATTTCCGCATGCCGGACCTTTGGTGTGTCGGATCTGCGTGTGCATCCCCCGTTTGTGTGTGTTGTCTTTAAGCATGTGGTTCTCAAAGCGGGGTCCGCGTGACCCCCAGGGGTCATCGAGGGGGGTTGACCCCCAGGGGTCATCGAGGGGGGTTGACCCCCAGGGGTCATTGAGGGGATTCCTTCCAGGAACTAACGTGTTCATGATGATGCAGAAGCATCGGAATCAGTTTAACCAATTTAAGCATGGAATGCTTGGGCCATTTGAAAAGAACCAATCTACAAGTTGTGTGTATACTGCATGTGCACATGTGTGTGCACATGTGTGTGTGTGTGTGTGTGTGTGTGTGTTAGAGCTGGGATCGGGCCGACTTTATACAGCCCGACCAGGGCCCGACGCCGACAGCTTTGTGTCCGAACCGAAACGAGCCCGACCTTAATTATTAATATATGCGTCCCCCCCCCCTTTTATTTTTCTTTGAGGAAGGCACTGAGCAAGCATGTTATTGTTATAATGTAGGCTACAGCTTGCCTTGCCTGACTGTTACATTTAGACATCAAATTACCGAGAAATTGGACCATTTTATAGATCTATAGCCTGCTACTATGCGCTGATAGTATAACACGTCGCACCGCACGTGCTCACAACAAACACACACACACACACACACACACACACACACACACACACACACACACACACACGACACACAAACACTCGTGCAGTCTTACCAGCATTGATGATTGATTTGACACCGGCAATTCTGCATTGGCATTTAATCCACACAGCGTGTTCGTGCAAAGTTGCAAACTCTTAATAAAGTGCTATTCAATCAAACAATCCGCGCCAGCGGGAGGCGATTATTGGTAGCCTAATGTGTGCCATGGTCCATGGGCAGGATCCAGTTATTTACTCATACTCAACTCTTCACAGCTAATACATCAAACTATTTATATCAATCCAACCATCGCGGTTTACATGTTGTCATGGAGGAAGAGGATCACATCCACCGTGGGTGAGTTCAACCTAGGCTAACGCCGTCCTCCTCTCTTCAGTGGTTCTTCCAGCTGCGCCCCATATGTAACCTCAGTCCCTACGCTCATTCTGTAGCTCCTGACCTACAGAATTAGCGTAGGGACTGAGGTTCACATGGGGCTACGTTCGCTGCTGCTGCTGCTTTTGCAGCACGTGTGTTGCAAAGTTTGCAACAACAAGCGGTGCTTCTGCTTGCAGACAGTGCGTTGTCACGCTGCACCACCTTAATATATAGGCTACTCTAAAGTGCACCATATGCGTCCTGGTTAACCAGGAAACACACAGAGAGACTCGGATCGTTTTTATTCATATTTACACTTTATTTTCTATATATCAACTGCATGGCCGGACCGAACCGAAGCCCGACCACCAATTATGGTAATGAGCCCGACCCTAGCCCGACCCGTCGGGTCCCGACGGGACCCGTCGGTCGGGTATCCCAGCTCTAGTGTGTGTGTGTGTGTGTGTGTTTGTGTGTGTGTGTGTGTGTGTGTGTGTGTGTGTGTGTGTGTGTGTGTGTGTGTGTGCGTGCGTGCGTGCGTAAGTGCGTGCGTGCGTGCGTGCGTGCGTGCGTGCGTGCGTGCGTGCGTGCGTGCGTGCGTGCGTGCGAGAGAGAGACAGAGAGACAGAGAGAGAGACAGAGAATGAGAGCGTGTTGACATCTCAGCTCACAGTGTGTGTATGGTAGTGGTGAAAGAACTATTCACCATGCTGACCTTCTTATTATGAGGTGCTAGCCCCTCCTATTACTGTTGTATCCTACCGTCTGGGAACATTTTTAGAATCTTTGCCAGCTAACACCGACAATATTAAGAAGAAATGGGAACAGGACCTCTCACTCCAGATAAGTCCAGAAGATTGGTCCCATATATGTGATAAAATACATACTTGCTCCTATAACCTTCGTCACAAGTTATCCCAATTCAAAATTATACATAGGGTTTATTACACGCCAGAGAAGCTCCATAAGATGAACAGTGAGTTGTCATTTCTCTGCTGGAGGTGTAAAAAAACTGAGGGGGACCTTCATCCATATGTTTTGGTCATGCAGTGCTGTGTCATCATTTTGGCATTCAATTGTGGATGCTGTTTCATCCTGCTTGGGGATTTCGGTCCCCCTTTCCCCTCGCCTATGCCTTTTTGGCACTGGCGGGGAGGACGGTTGGGACAGACACCAAAATAAATACATTGACCTAGCTTTTCAATCAGCAAAGACATGTATAAACTTACATTGGAAGTCTGAGAATATCCCATTGCTGGCAGATCAACCTGTTCGTAGCCTGGGTCGTACCTACACAGCAGAGCTCTCTGACAGGCAGATGGGGCAGACAGTGAGGAAGCAGCTCACAGATGGCCTGGCTAAGATCAATCAAAGCCAACTCCCTGGGAAGTACAAAGTATGGTGTTACCAGTTCATACTGTACCAAAGGGTGATGTGGCCACTGAAGATGAGCGAAATCCCCTCTTCGGTGGTAAGCAAGATGGACGGGCTGGCTAACTCATTCATCAGGAAGTGGCTGGGACTACCAAGATGCCTTTCAGACGTAGGCCTCTTTGGTAGGAACACGCTACAACTACCACTGCGATCCATCAGCATGGGATACAAGCAAGAGAAGGCTCGGCTGGTGCTGGAGCTGAGGGAATCCACTGACCAGCTGGTGAGAGCAGCGGGCACCCAGATAAGAACAGGAAGAAAGTGGAAAGCCCAAGAAGAGGTCGACATGGCAATCGGCAGGCTGAAGCACCGCGAGGTGGTTGGCAGAGTCCAGGAGGGTCGAGCAGGCCTTGGGAGGGGCGACACTCCCTTGTTCTGGTCAAAGGCTTCCAAAGAAGACCGAAGAGCCATGGTGGTGGCAGAAGTGGCAAGAACTGAGCAGGAACGCCTTAACATCAAAGCGGTGTCCCAGGGCCAGCAAGGACGTTGGACGTCATGGGAAGGCCTCACAGACAGATCCATGTCATGGTCTGACCTGTGGAAGATCCCCCAAGCTAGGCTCAGCTTCCTGATCAGAGCAACATATGACACCTTGCCTTGTCCCCGAAAAATCCACCAATGGTTTGGTGCCGAAGAGACCTGTCCCCTTTGCAACACCATCAACGCAAGCCTCCAGCACATCCTGTCGGGCTGCAGGACAGCACTGTCCCAAGGCCGCTACAGATGGCGACACGACCAAGTTCTGAAAAAGCTGGCAGAGGTGTCAGAGTCATGCAGAAAGGAAGCAAACAGCAGACCTTCCGCTCCAGGCAGACATCCCATCCAGTTTGCGAGGGCTGGAGAGGGTGTCAAACCCTCCCGCCAGAGAGATTCTGCAAGACTCCTCTCACCGGGAAATGAGTGGACCATGAGGGTCGACCTGGGGAAGCAGCTCCAGTTCCCCAGGGAGATCGTGGAAACATCGCTGTGGCCAGACCTAGTCATGTGGTCAGAGGCTTGCAAGACAGTCCTTCTGGTCGAACTCACTGTCCCATGGGAGGGAGGTTTGGAGGCTGCTTATGAGCGGAAGCGAGCCAAGTACTCAGACCTGGCGGCAGAGTGCAGGGAGGCTGGCTGGAAAGCTGTTATCTGCCCTGTGGAAGTGGGGTGTAGGGGCTTCGTAGGTTCCTCAACTGCTCGCCTACTCCGTGACATAGGATGCACAGGAGTGGGGCATCGGAAAGCCATGAAAGAGCTGGCTGAGGAGGCGGAGAAAGGCAGCTTCTGGCTGTGGCTAAGGAGGAAGCATAAGAGTTGGGGGACAAACACCTAGGGCATCAGCAGGGGGTGGCAGGGAGAGATCCCTGCCATCGCTCCGCCACCATGAGACGTACTGGGGTTAAAGGAGCGAAACGTTGATGAATGGTGGTCCCCAGCTGATGACCCGTTTAGGCCCACAGAGGTGTTCAGTGAGGTGTCACAGCACACCTGTTCAAAAGGCACTGGAGGAGGTGCGTCAGGCAGAAATGCCCAGCAGGAATACCAACACCTGTATCTGATATGTACATTGGAAGTCCTCTACCCCTCCTACAGTTTCACATTGGCTAAATTAACTATCCTCCCCCCTCCTTTCTCCCTTGTCTCTTTTTCCTTTTCTTTTTTAATTATTATTATTATTATTTTTTTCTCTTCCTCCTTTTTGATGTATAATTATTATTATTAATTATTTGTTTATTTCTCATCTATATCAGTTATAGACTCTATATTGTTTGATTATTTTGTATGACAATGCATATTGTAAACTGAAATGTAAAGCATGTTTTTCATGACTGTATGGCACTCTGAATAAAAAGATAATAATACAAATAAAAAAAACTACAGTCTGGGAACAATTACGTAGTATGTAGACAAGTCTATGGACTTTTAATGATGTAAAACAGCACCCCATGTGACGTCATTTGGCAGCCGAGGACTTTTAATGTGTGTTTGTACAGGCTCAATATGTAACCTAAATAGCACTTGATGTACACTTTATGTAGACATAGCACGCTATAGTGTCTATTTGTATATACAAATAATTGTCCGACATGGGTTAGTAGGTGTTCTTAGACAACCAATAGGGACATCCATGGGTTAATAGGTGTTCTTAGACAACCCATAGGGACAGACATGGTTTGAGCTTGAGATTTTTATTTATTTCCTAAATAATTCCTTTTTTTCTGGGATTTATTTATTTATCTGTGTTTATTTCTCTCCATCCACATGCCCAAATATGGATGAGTGACGTCATAATACTGACGTAGTACTGGCAAACACATAAACGTACATATTAACTTATATATTTTTGTTGCCAATTAGCCAATCAGATCACATGAAATATGATGTAATAATGCTATGACACCATATAACCATATCATTGTTCCTTAAAAATAATTGTCCGATACACTAAACATCAGTTAGTGATTTGCAACAAGGAAACCAAGCTGACTTCATCCTAACAAGTTAATCTGTAAACGAGTCGTCACAACTCATTGACGGTGGAGCTCCTGGGGTGAAATGTTTCGCTGGACGATACATCCAGAAGGAGAACATAGGAAGGACCAGGCTGCTGTGGTGGTCGGACACGATATCTACTGCTTCGGAGGAGACCCCAACCAGAGCAGAAGAGCTCGCATTGGAGTACACGTCTTTAACACAGTGTCTTTATGCCGGAGAAAGTTGACCCCGGTGGAATCTGTAACGGGAGAGCATCGCCTCAAGGTTCCCTCCAGGCGCGAGGGCTATACGGCTGTGCTGATATCTGAATCTACCATCTACCTCTGGGGAGGATATCCTTACTGCAACATGCTCTATGCGTTTGATACTGCCGCCCACAGATGGTTCAAACCACCGGTTTCCGGGACTGTTCCAAAGGGGAGGGCCTTCCACTCGGGCTGCGTCTTGGGGAAGGTCATGTTGATTCATGGGGGATGGACCCAGGCTAGATGCACTAGTAATGACACCTATAGGTTGGACACCAGCACAACGGTCTGGTCTTTAGTTAACAACACCGGAGCGACTCTACCACCTCCTTCATACCATCACTCTGCCACCATCATCGGGACAAAGATGTTTGTATTTGGGGGCTGCAGGACGAATTACAACTACGACACCAACTACAACACCATCCGAGTGTTTGACACAGAGACCAACCGCTGGCTGAATCCACATTCTGCACATCCTCTTCCAGAAAAATGCAGGGATCATTTGGCCTTTACCTACAATGGGGAGCTTTACATATTTGGTGACCTAGACCTTGGATACTTTAATAACTATAACTTTAACCAAACCTTCAGTCATCTGTGGAAATTCAGTCCAGAGACCTCCTGGACGAAGGTTGTGCCCAAGGGGAAGGGACCGTCTTCGATGTCTAGGATGTGCTGTTGCACGGTGGGAGATCGTATCATCCTCTTTGGAGGAGGAAACAAAGCCACTGACCTGTACGACTTAGACTTCAGTCCTAGCCTCAAGATTTTATGTAAGCTGGCAGTTATTGAGTACGGTCTGGAGCAGTCTGAACTCCCACACAACATCAGGTGGGAACTGGCAGCCATGACCAGTAAGACGCCCGATGGGCGAGAAGTGACCTCGCCCTGAAGGGCCCATCAGATCTCCATCCCTGATGATGTCACGAGGCATGACCATATTTGACGGACGGACGGACGGACGGACGGACGGACTGCCTGACGGGAAATGCGAGCTGCGGCGGATAACTAGGCTAAAACTAAACAAAAACAGTGATCCCACTAAAAAAACAAAACAACATAATTTCACAGCTTGCTGCATGGCCACATGTGCACATGTGGTGAGAGCAGGAGAGTGGAAAAAAATCAAGGGCATAAAGAAAGAGGATTGGCGTCAAACTGAAGCTGCCTTCTTACGGTTGCTGAACTAAGCACAAAGCTGCTAGTAATCACTAAGTTGATTGGCTGATAGGAAACACCTGGAGCATTCAAAGGTGGCACTTTATGAACAGAATCCGCTAAACAAGAAAAAACAAACAAACAAAAACAAAACATTGACCTGCTCCTAGAGGGTGCTAAACAGCACTGAAGTAGCCTAATGTCCGAATATTAACCTTTCCTGCCAACGACCACTTTGGACGTTTTCTTTCTTTTTTTTCTCTCTTTTTTTTAGCCCCTCCTATAAACAGCTTTTGTCCCCACATGTCTCAAGATTTTCCATTGACAATGAAAGGGGAATTCAGGACAAATGGGTCAGAATATGGGGGTCATTGTAGTGGGGTCAGAATATGAAGGTCATTGTAGTGGGGTCAGAATATGGAGGTCATTGTAGTGGGGTCAGAATATGGGGGTCATTGTAGTGGGGTCAGAATATGAAGGTCATTGTAGTGGGGTCAGAATATGGGGGTCATTGTAGTGGGGTCAGAATATGGGGGTCACTGTAGTGGGGTCAGAATATGGGGGTCATTGTAGTGGGGTCAGAATATGGGGGTCATTGTAGTGGGGTCAGAATATGGGGGTCATTGTAGTGGGGTCAGAATATGGAGGTCATTGTAGTGGGGTCAGAATATGGGGGTCATTGTAGTGGGGTCAGAATATGGGGGTCATTGTAGTGGGGTCAGAATATGGGGGTCATTGTAGTGGGGTCAGAATATGAAGGTCATTGTAGTGAGGTCAGAATATGAAGGTCATTGTAGTGGGGTCAGAATATGAAGGTCATTGTAGTGGGGTCAGAA
This sequence comes from Electrona antarctica, assembly GCF_951216825.1. Classification (NCBI taxonomy): domain Eukaryota; kingdom Metazoa; phylum Chordata; class Actinopteri; order Myctophiformes; family Myctophidae; genus Electrona; species Electrona antarctica. The sequence continues at coordinate 53,250,485 of NC_136812.1, read as the reverse complement.
TATGAAGGTCATTGTAGTGGGGGTCAGAATATGGAGGTCATTGTAGTGGGGTCAGAATATGGGGGTCATTGTAGTGGGGTCAGAATATGGGGGTCATTGTAGTGGGGTCAGAATATGGGGGTCATTGTAGTGGGGTCAGAATATGGGGGTCATTGTAGTGGGGTCAGAATATGGAGGTCATTGTAGTGGGGTCAGAATATGGGGGTCATTGTAGTGGGGTCAGAGTATGGAGGTCATTGTAGTGGGGTCATAATATGGGGGTCATTGTAGTGGGGTCAGAATATGGAGGTCATTGTAGTGGGGTCAGAATATGGAGGTCATTGTAGTGGGGTCAGAATATGGGGGTCATTGTAGTGGGGTCCGAATATGGGGGTCATTGTAGTGGGGTCAGAATATGGGGGTCATTGTAGTGGGGTCAGAATATGGAGGTCATTGTAGTGGGGTCAGAATATGAAGGTCATTGTAGTGGGGTCAGAATATGGAGGTCATTGTAGTGGGGTCAGAATATGGAGGTCATTGTAGTGGGGTCAGAATATGGAGGTCATTGTAGTGGGGTCAGAATATGGAGGTCATTGTAGTGGGGGTCAGAATATGGAGTTCATTGTAGTGGGGTCAGAATATGGAGGTCATTGTAGTGGGGTCAGAATATGGAGGTCATTGTAGTGGGGTCAGAATATGGAGGTCATTGTAGTGGGGTCAGAATATGGGGGTCATTGTAGTGGGGTCAGAATATGGAGGTCATTGTAGTGGGGTCAGAATATGAAGTTCATTGTAGTGGGGTCAGAATATGGAGGTCATTGTAGTGGGGTCAGAATATGGAGGTCATTGTAGCAGCGTCAGAATATGGGGGTCATTGTAGCCCAGCCAGCATGCTTTCTGGTCTAGAGGGGTGGGCCACCCATCATCTCTATACTGCCTCCCTCTGGTCAGCCCGGGGCGCCTGATGGAGGCGAAAGGAACTGGTTGGAATAACGTATTCATGCACTGAAGGAAGCGTGAGCTCAGTTCAGGGCTCTCCCCAAGTTGGCAGAGGGACAGTAGTAGCGCCCAGGATCATGTCTTTATATGCAATATGGCACCAGGGTGAGAAAATGAAAATTCCAAAACTGAACTGTACTTATTCGTCCACTTATAGGCAATATTCCAAAACGTTTGGAGAGTTGTATCGCGTCCTGTTGGTGTTCTGTAAAGACATTCCTGGAATGCCTCGCCAAAGAAAAATGTATATTCACTTTCATTCAAGTCAGTTAATTGTAAGCATCACGACTCCTTTACTCTCCTTCAAACTGACACCTATATTTAAGATTATAAAGCTATTACTCATATATGGGATAATTAAATCAAAGGGCGTCGGGGCCACTGCGTGAATGGCCCTCATGAATAAATGTATAGGCTTTATGTTTTTGATAAAAAAGGGGGGGAAAATGAACCACATCCACTTCCTTGAATACTTTTAAACTAAACTCAGTGGTCGAAAGTAACTAAATACAATTTACTCAAGTATTGTACTTAAAGGGGAATACCGCTCATTTTCAACATTGAACTATATGTCATTAACTCATTTGCCGCTTGGAACGTATTTTACCGCCTTCTGGTCCTTTCGCCCTCGTCGCCGATATCGTCTTTGGACTTATATTTTTTATTTTTGTTTTAATGTGCTGAAAACACTCCGGTTTCCGTGAAAAAAAAGGAGAAAAAGTGAAGAGTCCGCTGGGTTAAGGTGCCTTCAAACTTGGATGGTTAAAGCGGCGCGATCACATACAAAGTCAATGCAAAGACGAGAAGCTGCGCGAGCGCCGCGAACGGGCTGACCTCATGGCGCAGCACAAACAGGGACGAACCGAGACGAATATATTTAAATTCAAGTCTGAACGCACCTTCATGCTCTCCATGGGAACGGATGTTTTTAGAATCCTATACTATCTGGGATTCTTCTTCCAGGCTGCGTTTTGGGATCAAAACAAGCTTGACTTGCGGCTCATTTCTATATAAACGATATGATCGGCGGTTACAAAATGTAATGTTTTGGGTGAATTAAAATAACATGTTACATATAGCGATTTTTAAATTCCTGTTTCTTTACCTTCACCTCTACTAATTTGAGCGGGGTGCATACTTAGTTTAGACTAGTCATTGGTTAGACATGGGTTAAGGTTAGGTTTAGGTGTGCTGGTTTAGGGTGAGGGTTTGAGATAGGTTGTATTGTAGGACTAATGACTGGTCTAACCAATGACAAGTCTAAACCAAAAACTGTCTAAACTTAGTACTGCTCTCTTCCAGTACTGGCTACCCGGCGCTGCTGCTGCTGCTGCTGCTCTGCAACATTCTCACTGTTCATGCTCCATCGATCTTCCCCCCACGACACTCTGTGAGTGTCCCCCACATCGACCTTCTGGGCTGGGCTAATCGAGACAATTAGCCCCCGATGAGGGCTGGCTGGGCTGGGGCCTGAGACGTGAGACGTGCACGCAGGACGGAGGACCAGACACGTCACACACACACACACCCCAAATGCCACCATGCGCACACGCGTGCGCGCGTGCACACACGCACACGCACACGCACACGCACACGCACACGCACACACACACAGACCCCAAATGCCACCATGCACACACTCACACACACACCACACACACACACACGCACACGCACACGCACACAGGCACACACGCACACACACACGTTTGCCGCTGCCATTACCGCGATTGGATTCCTCTAATGCTGGACTAATGGGTCAATCAGCACCGCAGGACGTGACCAGACACCGCCGCGAGCACGCACGCACACACATGCATGCACACGCACGCACACACACACACACACACACACACACACACACACACACACACACACACACACACACAGACACACACACGCACAAGCACACGCACGCACACGCACACACACACACACACACACACACACGCACACACACGCACACTTATTATTATACTTGTGAGGACAACCACATTTTACGACATTTTCAGGACAGGTTCCGGCGAGCCGCCCCGTGTCCGAAACGGTCGAGAAATGACAGAGTTACCGTGTGGGGGTCCGCGTGGGGGTCCCCGGAACATCCAGACCCCCAGGGACGCACCCAGGGCTCGTACTGTAGTGTACTCTGTGCCACTTTACTCTGTGCTGTACTCTACTGGCCACTTTAGGTGTTGCAGCTGTCCGTGCTCGGACAGACAGACAGACAGACACAGGGACAGACATACGGACACACATAGCTGCGTAATGGACCGGAGGCACCGCTCAAAAAAAGCCTAAAAAAGTCCAACCCAACTTCTATGTCTAATCCTAATGCCAAAGCCAACCTGAATATTAGGTCTTAACCCTTAGACAGATTACTACTGGAAAACACGTGGAGTTTTGCATTAGTCTTTTCTGCCCTGTACGTGATTTTCCGTAGTTCTCTTTTTTTATTAATACCAATATATTAATTCGGTCCGCACCTCTGTATATAGTATTGAGCATAAATATCAACTACATTTCCCAGAATTCCCGTGTCACGTGACACACGTGTATGCTTTCCTATTGGAAACTGACGCCCAGCCCCCAGTGAACAGGGGGGTTGGTTGACTCCTCCGAGGTGGGCACTGGAGGAAGAGTTTTTCAGCCAGGTTTGCAGTCGCCGCAAAAAAAACAATCTGAAAAATGATCCATCCGTGTCCAGTGGCATTCTCCAGTCCCAGACCGTTGGCCGGGCTGCAACATCCACCCTCGCGGATTACACGTGTGCAATGTTTTTTCTTCTCCCCACCGGAGTTACCACCAAGGCTGATGCCTTCGCTAAAAGGTAATTTTATTGTATTCGAAAATGCCCTAATATGACATGTCTAGTAAGACGATCCCTATATTTGGCCCGAGCCGACCTAGTGCTGATATCAGATAGATGTGGTAGAACCATATATGGATAGATCTAACTGGTTTAGTCATCGTGACATGCATAGTCGGAGAATATATAACAAGGGTCGGTACTATAGGTGATCGACGTAGCTAACAAAAACATCTGATCAAATGAATGTATTGTACTGTGTCTTTGTGGGCCGAATCGTGGCATCGTGGCATACAAATAGATGTTTGTATAATTAGTATCACGATAAAATAATATGGCGACGTTAGAATGACACCACCAATGAGTGATCGCGTGTAATGTAGCTGCCCAGCGTATATCCAGCACCATCACGTCACCACATTCCACTGGCTGTTGGCTAGTAGTAGTTGCTAACAAACACTGCACAAATGGTACTGGCTATTGGCCGGGCCACAAGCCCGGGCAATAGCCAGTACCAATGTTGCTGGATGATTGCGACGCAATGGTGCTGGATATACCCTGGGCAGCTAGCTACATTACCACCGATCACTCATTGGTGTTTCATTCTAACGTTGCCATATTATTTTATCGTGATACTACTTATACAAGCATCTATTTGTATTTGTCATGCCACGACTCGGCCCACAAAGACACTGCACAATAAAATCATTGATCGCCAGCAGCCGGGTAAAACGCCATGTAATAGTAGCGTGCACTGACTACAGCTAAAATGTTTATTTCTTTTTATATATTTAGAACTGGCATCAGATGAGGAGGAGGAGGAGGAGGATGAAGAGTCAAGACTGCGATGGCGTTCTCCGACACTGAACCGGATTCATTCATTCATTCATTTCAGGGGGGGGCAGTTTTTGGGTGTTTTTTTTATTTAGCCTACTCACACATAACCTGACTCCGCCAGATGGGGCAGCAGAGAGTACACTGGGTTCCCCCCTCCTGCTCCCATCTGGGAACTCTCAGGCAGACTTGATGCCCGGCCACAAAACGGCCTGGCCAATCAGCAGCAGCTAGAAGCGAAGTTGCTCACAAAACGGCCTGGCCAATCAGCAGCAGCTAGTAGAAGCTAGAAGCTGCTGCTAGAAGTTGCTAGAAGCTGCTGCTGATTGGCCAGGCCGTTTTGTGGCCGGGCATCAAGTCTGCCTGAGAGTTCCCAGATGGGAGCAGGAGGGGGGAACACAGTGTACACTCTGCTGCCCCATATGGCGGAGTCAGGTTAACTCACACACACACACCGTCAAGGACTGGGTTTGGGGACATTTGGGAGGAGTAGCTCTGATCCATAGCTCTAAATGCGCATTTAGAGCTATGGATCAGAGCTAGGGGAGGAGTAACTGTTTTGTATGTAGGCCTATTTATTTTCTGTAATATTTATCATTTTATTATGTTAGTAGTCGTAAAAAATAAAAGACGCTTTTACAATGAGTTAGACCTGTCATGACTATTTTGTTCACTATTGTGAGGTTTATTGTATATGACTAAGCAAGTTTCAACTGTGATTTACTCTGTAACGGTAGATGGTAATAACTCAATTTCTTTTTTATAATACAGTATACATTCAAGTCTATATTTTGATACATATCATGGGCACCAAGTCATATCAAAACAATGTCCTTGGATGTGTTTTTTATCAAAACTGTGTTTCTTCATAACAGGTTTTTGAGATACATGCATGAATAGACAAGGTACTGGTAAGACTATGTAAACATGGTATATATCAAAATGTGCGTTAGAATGTCTAATTTTACCCCAAAAAAGAATTGAGTTTATATGATGTTCCAATTTCAGAGCTATGGGGACTTTTAGCTGGATAGGTCAGATTGATCATGACTGACCATGCTATTTATAGATGGCAAAATATCTACAGTGGTACATGTGAGAAACTTTTTATTTTATTTTAATTGAACTAGACAACTCACCCTTTAAAATGAGATATTGCATGGCTATGTATGCCCAGCAGAAAAAAAGTTATTTAGAAAATAAAACTTCAACCGGGCATAACTTTTTTTGGTTGTCCTAGAAACAGAAACAGTGTAAATGCAGGCTCTTTTAAATGGCTTCCAACACAAGAACTAAAGAACTTTTTTTCCTGGAAGCAGACAAGTCAAGCTTTCTCTGAAGGTCTTTCGTTGTCACACATTCACAACAGAGAATTTTCAATAAATCATTCAAAAACGCCATTCTGCCATAGAGAAGTCTACAAACTATATAGAAATCCTTGAAACTCTCAAAGAGTTAATTGTAAAATCTATCGCTGAAACATCCTTTTAAACCTGTGGTTTTCAACACTGTTCACATAAAGGTCCATTATTTAGTTGGCCTTTGAGCCACGGACCAGCATGTTGATGAGTCTTTTGATCAGACCAAAGACTTATAATATATTTAAGTAATATGAGTTGTTGGATGGGATTTTGTCCACAATTCCATTCTGTATTGATGTATTGGTACCATTAGGAGAGGTAATGAGCAAACGTTGATCAAAATAACAATTATTCTACATTCTCTATTATTGTTTAGACGTCTTTTAAATGAAGTTATGCAGGACGAAGAACCAGTTTTTAACTCCTGAGAGCATAAAATGAAACCAAATCACGGGTCCATTTGGTTTCATTTTACGATTGATTGATTGATTGATTGATTGATTGATTGATTGATTGATTGATTGATTGATTGATTGCATTAACCGTTTGTAGAATAAACAGAGCTCGAGGAAAGCACAGTTCAAGACCAGGTCTGCTAAGAGGGTTCCAAAACCCAAGAGAGCACTATAGGCAAGAGTTAAACTTCTACTGTATAAAAGGTCCATTTGGTTACCGACTCTCCATCATTTAGCTGATGGGGACCACCTGGAACCCCATCAAGGTGCTGGGAACCACCTGGAACCCCCTCAAGGACCACTAGTGTGAAATGTCTATTTCTCACTTTCTAGCTCACTCATCGGGGGGACATTTGGCTCTCACGAGTATAGTAATACAAGTACACACACACACGCACGCACGCACGCACGCACGCACGCACGCACGCACGCACGCACGTCTAGCAGATAATTGCTGGGAGAGTGCTTAGTGGAATGTTAACATCTGCCTGTAACACATTAAGCACTGATTAATGGCCCTGGCGTCCCATGCCGCGCTTCCATGTGTGTGTCCTACAGCAGGGCAGGACATTTATGTGTAACCAAATGGACCCTTACAGGTCCATTTAAATCAGGGGTGAGCAACTTTGATGATGGAGAGGGCCATTACACTCACTCCAGAGGGCCACTATATTTCCACACTCACTCCAGAGGGCCACTATAATGTCCACACTCACTCCAGAGGGCCAGTATATTTCCACACTCACTCCAAAGGGCCACTATATTTCCACACTCACTCCAGAGGGCCACTATATTTCCACACTCACTCCAGAGGGCCACTATATTTCCACACTCACTCCAGAGGGCCACTATAGTTCCACACTCACTCCAGAGGGCCACTATAGTTCCACACTCACTCAAGAGGGCCACTATATTTCCACACTCACTCAAGAGGGCCACTATATTTCCACACTCACTCCAGAGGGCCACTATTGTTCCACATTCACTCCAGAGGGCCACTATATTTCCACACCCACTCCAGAGGGCCACTATATAGTTCCACACTCACTCCAGAGGGCCACTATATTTCCACACTCACTCCAGAGGGCCACTATATTTCCACACTCACTCCAGAGGGCCACTATGGTTCCACACTCACTCAAGAGGACCACTATATTTCCACACTCACTCCAGAGGGCCACTATATAGTTCCACACTCACTCCAGATGGCCACTAAGGTTCCACACTCACTCAAGAGGGCCACTAATACCACTATATTTCCACACTCACTCCAGCAAAAGTAGTTTTTTTTAAGCACACAACTTCCTTGGCACAAAACATTTTCACATGGGTCCATTTTCCATGGCCAAATACATTCCAATTTGGCGGTTCTTGGCACTAAAAAAGACAAAGTTCAGTAAAGTGCAAATAAGCAAACTGGCGAAACAACATGGAGCACACGCAGCGTGCACACGCAGGGATATAATGATGATGGGATTGTGTGCCGTATAGTAGGGCATTAAGCAACTAGTCGACTAGTTTACTAGTCGACTAGTAAATCCACTAGTCGACCTTGTTGGTACTAGTTGACTAGTTGATAAGAAGAAAAAAAAAAGTTTTTATTTTTTATTTTTCCCCCGATTTTGTAGGCCTCAAGATCAGGTAGATTATAGTTATAGTCACCATGTACACAGTTTTTCAATGTACAAATATTTATTTCCAAAAAAAAGTAAAAGAAAAAAAGTTTTTTTTCTCCTTTTTTTTACTAGTCGACTAGTAAACTAGGCAACTAGTCAACTAGTAAAAATGACTAGAAGTGAATGCCCTACCGTATAGCCAAAAACACTCTGCTCTAACCATGTCAGCAGTCAACCTCTCCTCGCTCTCAACAACAGACTGGTCTGGGGGAGCCTGTGCAGGTTGCAGTGGTGCAAAAGGTTTAACCCATTTAGGCCTGACGTCGACATTTAAAAATAGAAATCCTCCAGTTTTCTGAAATAAATATTTTCACGATTTTTCAAAAATAGCAGATCTACAAGCTCGTAGCGCGCCACTCGGTGGCGCGCTATGAGCTTGTAGATCTGCTATTTTTCAATAGCTAAATTACAACATAATTGGTTTAAAACACCAAAAGGGGTTCCCGCCCAAAATAGGCCTACTGCAATGTAGAGATACTCCGTTACAAGTACATAACCCGACTTCAGAAGCCAGAAAAAGCGTTGTTTATGGCTTCTGAATGTAGGTCTTTTAACTCATTCCATGCCACAGGACGCCTTTGGACGCCTCCCCTTTATCATGTAATGTCCATGGAGTGACTTCACGTCAACACCACTAGGTCCGGAAAGGGGGTGTGGAAAGGGGGGCGGGGAATGGCTGTGAGATAGGCCTATATACGTCACCAGTCTGGCGTTGATCCCGCCTCTAGCGGCCGCATATCACTCCGATCAGCATTTTGATCGGAGTACATCGTCTCTGCCCCGAGAGGGACCAGATGGGAGCAGGAGGAGGAACTCACTGCTGCCACCGTCTGGCGGAGTCAGGTTAACAAGTAGATGTCCCGTATTAAAAATGTACTTGAGTAAAAGTACTAAAAGTAATTGGCATCGAAATATACTTAAAGTGCCAACAGTGAAAGTACTCATTGTGCAGTATACTCATCTTTTGAAGATAGCAGACCTACAAGCTCACAATGCGTCACATCGTGACACATTGTGAGCTCGTAGATCAGATATTTTCAAATTGCCGAAAATAGAGTCTTTAATGTAGGCAAAATCTACAAAGTAACCGACCAAAAGCTTGCAAATAAATGTAGTGAAGTATCTGGATCCAAAATGCAGTGAAGTAGATAAATACTCCAGTAAAGTAGAAGCACTTCAAAATGTTACTTGCAGTAAGTGCAGTACTTGAGCAAATTTACTTGCCACTGTTCGTGCGTGCGTGCGTGCGTGCGTGCGTGCGTGCGTGCGTGCGTGCGTGCGTGCGTGCGTGTGCCAGGATTTAGTGAGTGTGTCAGGCTCCTGTCTGACAACATGCTGTGAATTTAGATAAAGTCTTAAAGAGGCAGTACTTCATTCTGGACAGCTAGGCAATTTCTCCTCTCCTCTCCTCTCCTCTCCTCTCCTCTCCTCTCCTCTCCTCTCCTCTCCTCTCCTCTCCTCTCCTCTCGTTTGAATGAGATTGATGTCCAGCTTGTCAGTGTCTCGCCTGTTGGCTCCAGACAGACTGTGCATGTGTGTGTGTGTGTGTGTGTGTGTGTGTGTGTGTGTGTGTGTGTGTGTGTGTGTGTGTGTGTGTGTGTGTGTGTGTGTGTGTGTGTGTGTGTGCGTGTGTGTGCACGCGCAGTCATTACTCATAGTGTCCATGCACCAGTGAGTCTGTGCGTTGCCATGGGGATAACTGCTGCATAAGCATGTCTGTCTGTCTGTCTGTCTGTCTGTCTGTCTGTCTGTCTGTCTGTCTGTCTGTCTGTCTGTCTGTCTGTCTGTCTGTCGACTGATGGCTGACACACACGCACGCGCGCACGCACGCACGCACGCACGCACGCACACACACACACACACACACACACACACAGTCATAGGAGGCCTTAGCTATGTTTCACCGGTTTCAATTGAAACGGGCCTCCACCCTCAGGGGGGCCTCCAAGCTCCGACTGACCGTCAGGTGTCAGTCAACCCCTGCCACCCTTGGCCCTCTCTCTCTCTCTCTCTCTCTCTCTCTCACTCGCTGCCTTAAGTTTCACTTATTTCCTGTTAATGGCCTGTGTAAAATGTGCGGCATTGGGGTAAAGGGGAGACACTTTATTGTGAAGGGACGACAGGATGAGTGTTGTTGCTGTGTAATTGTCGAGAGTAATGGCTGCGCGCGATATTGAACAGTCAAAACTATTTGTATCAATACACCTGTATCAACAGAATAATTATGTCATATAGAGGGTATGCGTGTGACATCATCATCAAACCCGGAAGTTATGCGGGAACGCCTACTGAGCGGCAAAAAACTGGCCTTGACAGCTCATACATCCAAACAGAAAAGTCCAATATGATTGCATTAAACAACGTTAAACAATGTTAAATTCACTTTGCCACTCGATTTGCCACTCGATTTTGCCATTCACTTCATGCCTGCCTCTATTAGTATATATGGAGGCCTCATATTTGGTCTTGAAACGGGCCTCCAGATTCCAAAGGCCGGCCCTGCACACAGTAAAGTGTGTATGTATCCTACGGGCGTCTTGCTGCAGCTCAGGTGTTGTGTGTGACGGTACAGGTGTGGAATGTATCGGTCACTTGGCACACTTGGTTCCCAAACTTTTCCACGTCAAGGACCCCCAAATTGACCCCCATTTGAAAATATACTGTACGCCAAGGAGACCACAACAGCTCTAAGGTATATTAATGACGTAGTAAAATGTTGAAAATGAGTGGAATTCCCCTTTAATCCAGAGCGATTTACAGTAATCAAGGACAAAAACATGGCAATACATCAAATACATAAAAATAGGCATCATGATGTAAGCTAAGAACCTAAGGAATTTCTATATAATGAAACTACCGGCATGCATATACACTATAGAGCGTCGCAGTCCCGCCTCCTACCCTGGACCAGGAAATGAAACCCAATGCATTATTCTCATAGACATTTCTTAAAGTATTTATTTAAAGACGGTTACGCCGCGGACAAAGCCAACTCGAGTCGTGACAACTCATGACAACACAAACAATATTTTGGACCAAACAAATAATTAGAAAGAAGAAAAAAACGGCAGGTTACAAATTTGTTTGGTCCAAAATATTGTTTGTGTTGTCATGAGTTGTCACGACTCGAGTTGGCTTTGTCCGCGGCGTAACCGTCTTTAAATAAATACTTTAGGAAATGTCTATGAGAATAATGCATTGGGTTTCATTTCCTGGTCCAGGGTAGGAGGCGGGACTGCGACGCTCTATAGAGTGCCCTTATGTTCGAATTTCGTGCCACCAAACGAGGCTTTGAATAGTCAAAATAATGTTTTAGGTCAGTCCTACAGTTGTGAGCTTGTGATGTGGTTCAAATGTGCGTTAGTGTTTTTTCATTATGTATTGTGTTTTATACCATGCATGGGCCGCATGCGGCCCCCACCATCACTTAATGCAGCTCCCATGCAGGTTAATATCAGAATACTGATATATTATTGATTTCAGCTGTTCCAAACATGCAAACATGGCACGCTTTAATTACTTCAGTCTGTATTAGTAGCTGAAGTCTAATTATCTGCTAGACCTTTCTGTGTGTGTGTGCGTGTGTGTGTGTGTGTGTGTGTGTGTGTGTGTGTGTGTGTGTGTGTGCGTGTGTGTGTGCATGCGTGTGTGCGTGCGTGTGTGTGTGTGTACTTTTATTACTATACTCGTGAGAGCCTGAAGACTAGTATTAGAATTTCATTGTCTTTTTTTATGTCCAATGTATTTGCATTTAGGTTCATAAAGTTAACATAAGTATACTATAAATACATGCATTTGGAAAAAAAAAAAATATATACTTATATATATATATATATACTTTTCAGGATTCCAATTAAAAAACCGCAAGAAATTATTCAGGACTTTCAATTTTCAAATATAGCAAAAAAAAATAGCTGATCTACAAGCTCAAAACACGTCGCACTGCGGCACGTTTTGAGCTTGTAGATCGGCAAATGTTTGCTCCGACAGTAATATGCAACGTGATGTGCAGTATGCTGTGATCGGGGCGTCCTTGAAAAACAGAGCTATAGCTCTCAACGGGCTTCCCTGAATAACTAAATAAAGGTAAAGGAAAGAAAGAACCTTGTATAGATTGTCTACTTTCAAAAAGGTTCAGCATCTTTCTATGGGAATATTTGACAATTCCACATAGTATAGATTGATTTGTTTGTGTTCTTTGACGCAGTGAAGGTCTTGCCATTATATTCAGTCCCGTTGTTGTTGTTCAAGGCATTATTGTGAAAAGGTCTCTACGAGCGCTGAAAGAAAATAAAAAACAAGGTGAGACTGAAATGACAAAAGGAACGAACAAAGCAGCGAGGAATCCTTTACACATTCCACTGAGGAAGCTCTGCTTAACACATTCTGGACGGGGACATTTGGTGTTTTTAAGCATTATGTTATACTTTAGCTATTTTTGAAAAAAAATTGAAAATGTGGCGCAAATCTTTGAATATACTGTATATTCTTTCAGAGCAAACATTGTTAACTCAAATCTTTGTTTCTGGGGCTCACCGAAACAACATATTTTCAGATGGGGGGGGGGGGGGGGGGGGGGTCGGCGACCAATTACATACTGTTTGAGGGTCCTTTGACATGAAATGGTTTGAGAGCCACCGACATAGAAACATGAGGTTTTTCAGAAAACTGTCATGGTCATAGCGCGGCACCGAGTGCCGCGCTATGAACTTGTAGGTCTGCTATTTTTGAAAAATCCTTAAAATGTGCCTCAAATCTTTCAGAAAATTGTCATGATTTAGAAAACATTTTTTTTTAAATTTCGACGTCAGGTCTAACTGGCTTAATTCCAACACACTCCCATGACTATAGCGCTTGTCCATAAATAATGCAGTGTAGAAGAAAGCCTCGAGCCATGGAAAATATGCCCTTGTTGTGCCACGACTGCTGAGACCACCTTTGTGCACACACACTCACAGACAGAGGTGGAAAAACAGTACTCAATTGTTTTACTTACTTAAAGGGAAACTTCACCCTTTTTGCAAAAAATATATGTTAATGACGTTTAGAAGATGTGTTCTACATCTACTTTCCTGGGGTCTTTATGTGTAATAATGTGTGGTTTTAGATATTTTAGATTTTAGCATTGAGCCCTTAGAGTATAGAGCGTCGCAGTCCCGCCTCCTACCCTGGACCAGGAAATGATTCTCCGTTCATTTTCCTCATAGACATTTCTTAAAGTATTTATTTAAAGACGGTTACGCCGCGGACAAAGCCAACTCGAGTCGTGACAACTCATGACAACACAAACAATATTTTGGACCAAACAAATAATTAGAAAGAAGAAAAAAACGGAAGGTTACAACACTTTTTTTGTTGTTTTTCTTCTTTGTAATTATTTGTTTGGTCCAAAATATTGTTTGTGTTGTCATGAGTTGTCACGACTCGAGTTGGCTTTGTCCGCGGCGTAACCGTCTTTAAATAAATACTTTAAGAAATGTCTATGAGGAAAATGAACGGAGAATCATTTCCTGGTCGAGGGTAGGAGGCGGGACTGCGACGCTCTATAGGCTATATTAATAGAGACGGTACCAGATTTCTCCTCCCATCCACTTGCATTAAGTTGCTCTAAAGCGCATGAGGCGATTTCACTCCTCCTTCCGGGTAGGAACAGAGTGCATTCTGGGATTGATTGGGCCAAACACATGAACGCACTGGCCGTTGACTATCATTGCACGCGTGTATGAAACAGCGTTCACGTGTCAGCGCGTGGACCAGCGCGTTCATGTGTTTGGCCCAGCACTGCAATACCAAAATCGGCCACTATGTGGCAATACCAAATTCGGCCACTATGTGGCCGAATTCGCCTCAGGGTTTCCTCCGGGTGCCGTCTCTATTAATATATACTCTAAGAGTGAGCCCAGTGTCTCTGATCATTGACACTGGGCTCACTTACTTCCTGGACTACATGTTGTCTCAGTGAGACAGCCCTCCCCCTATCCACAAGGAGGAGCAGTGCACCAAAGCACTATGGGAATTGTAGTCCAGGAAGTAAGTGAGCCCAGTGTCCCTGACATCAGAGTCACTGGGCTCACTGCTAAAATCTAAAATATCTAAAACCACAAATTACACACATAAAGACCCCCAGGAAAGTGTTCTAAATATTCCAAACGTCATTAACATGTATATTGTTTTGCAAAAAGGGTAAAAGTGTCCCTTTAAGTAAAAGTATCTATACATGCAACGTAGAACTACTCCGGAATTCAACATTTACTTAAAACTTGGTTGTGTAGGCTCATCATGGCAGTTGAAACGTGGTTGTGTAGGCTCATCATGGCAGTTAAAACGTGGTTGTGTAGGCTCATCATGGCAGTTAAAACGTGGTTGTGTAGGCTCATCATGGCAGTTAAAACGTGGTTGTGTAGGCTCATCATGGCAGTTAAAACTTGGTTGTGTAGGCTCATCATGGCAGTTAAAACGTGGTTGTGTAGGCTCATCATGGCAGTTAAAACGTGGTTGTGTAGGCTCATCATGGCAGTTAAAACGTGGTTGTGTAGGCTCATCATGGCAGTTAAAACGTGGTTGTGTAGGCTCATCATGGCAGTTAAAACGTGGTTGTGTAGGCTCATCATGGCAGTTAAAACGTGGTTGTGTAGGCTCATCATGGCAGTTAAAACGTGGTTGTGTAGGCTCATCATGGCAGTTAAAACGTGGTTGTGTAGGCTCATCATGGCAGTTAAAACGTGGTTGTGTAGGCTCATCATGGCAGTTAAAACGTGGTTGTTCAGGCTCATCATGGCAGTTAAAACTTGGTTGTGTAGGCTCATCATGGCAGTTAAAACTTGGTTGTGTAGGCTCATCATGGCAGTTAAAACTTGGTTGTGCAGGCTCATCATGGCAGTTAAAACTTGGTTGTGTAGGCTCATCATGGCAGTTAAAACTTGGTTGTGTAGGCTCATCATGGCAGTTAAAACTTGGTTGTGCAGGCTCATCATGGCAGTTAAAACTTGGTTGTGCAGGCTCATCATGGCAGTTAAAACGTGGTTGTGTAGGCTCATCATGGCAGTTAAAAAGTGTAGAGAGAAGAGAGGAGCATAAATAAACTCACAAAAGGTACATTTTGCGCACACTCACAGTTACAAATGCATAAACTCACAGTGAGGAATGCACTAGGGGCGACTGTGGCTCAAGAGGTAGAGCAGGTCGTCCAATGATCCATGGGTCGGCGGTTCGAATCCCGGCTCCTCCTGTCTACATGTCGAAGTGTCCTTGGGCAAGACACTGAACCCCAAATTGCTCCCGATGTGCTGGTTGGTACCTTGCATCGGTGTATGAATGTGTGTGTGAATGGGTGAATGTAATGCACAATCTATGTAAAGCGCCTTGGATAAAGGCGCTATATAAATGCACCATTTACCATTTATTTTACCACTCTGTAATACAATGCGTATTCATTATAAGTAACACTAAATAATGACCTAACATGCTGTACTGGCCTTACACGTCTGACTCTGCACTATCTGCCTTTTCTTTTAAAAAGACATTAAAAGGATGCAATAAGCTTTCCTGTCAATCCCAAAAATCTGCACACATTTCCATATTTTTTACCATTATGTGAAAATGAAAGGGTTTTTTTTTTCAAGCGACCAGCCTTGTCAGCATTAACTTCACATTTTGATGACCTTATACAAAATATAACAAATATATCCCCAGATGTCCAGTCTGGTCTTAAAGGGGGATTTCACTCTAAACACTTCTGGGGTTATGGTGACTCAGTTTAAATTTTTGTAATTCGTTTTTGCGTGATTCAATATATATATATATATATATATATATATATATATATATAAAAACTTATCCTCAGTGATGTATCCCAAGGTCATCGGGGTTTCGGGTCTCTCGATCTATACCTGGTTGTCACATACTGTAGTCTATTCCTATGAGTCACTATAAATAAAATAACTATAACAAAAAACATTGCATGGATGCACCTGGGACGTATCCTCAGTGATGTATATATTAATTTGAACAGACATGCCCCCCCCCCCCCTTTATGAGCCTTTACACTTATTTAATAATGTTTTCAGAACTCATAAACACAACTCACACAATTTTAACGCATCCTGTTTCACACATCTCAAAATACAAATGTGCAAATCGCACAATCACCACATCAGACTGTTTATCTTCTAAATATACACGTTGCAAACTACAAATCTCAAGCTGTGGAAACTCAAGAAAGAAAAACTAATCATTTGTGGCACGTAGTGGAGGCAGCCTCTCTTGTCGTTAGTCCAATTAAAGTGTTGAGCTGCAATCAGAATAACACTAAAACATTCATGAAGTCCAGCTCCAAAAAGACCCATTATCATTAAACACTCGCCTCATAAACACATGTGTTGTGCACGCGCACGCACACACGCACACAGGTTTGCACATTTATTTGACTATGCTTGTGAGGACATCAATGAATTCATTCATGCATTCATTCATTCATTCATTGGGACATTTCAAACCCTAATCTGAAAATACGATCGACGATCGAAAAACAGGACACGTTTGTCGATCTGTAGCCTCGGTACCCACCCAGGCTTTTATTTCAGTTCGCATCGGTTCAACAAATGAAAGCCTGGTGGAATGAGACACATTTCCTGGTCTAGGAGTGACCTATTGTTCCCAAACCTTTTCATATCAAGGACCCCCATTTGAAAAGAGATTCCAGGGTCGCCCTCTCGGACGCCCAATTTATATTGTAAAAACAATGTTAATTTAACTCTGACAGTGTACACATGGAACCAAATAGACCCTAACGAGTCCATTTGGTTCCATTTGTACACTCTGAGTTACAGACCCATAAGGGTCCATAACTATCATTTAGCTGGGATCCCCCTGGAACTCCCTCATGGACCCCTGGCGGTCCCCGGACCCCACTTTGGGAACCACTGGCCTAAACCAGACATAACTACAACACTAGCCCCTAAACTATGCCTATACTGCAACTTCTAAATGTAGAATCCTAAACCTTTTGATTAACTGTTACCCAATGCCATTTGCCTAAATTGTAATCCTGGGCGCTGCTCTCCCTCTGCCAACCTGGGGAGAGCCCCGAACTGAGCTCAATCATGCTTCCTTCAATGCATGAGGAGTGAGCAGGCCGCTACTTATCACCTGACAGGGGGGGAGTTTCCCTGGTTGGACGTAGCGCGTGAATGGAACACGTTATTCCAACCAGTTCCTTTCCCCTCCATCAGGCACCCCAGTTGACCAGGGGGAGGCAGTACAGAGACCAGGATTACTGCATGATTTTTGTGAGGGCACCTACCTACCTACCTACCTACCTACCTACACAGGGAGGTACCATTCAAACTCCACACAGAAAGGCCCTTTCGCCAACCCCGCCTCGGGTATGGGCACTGATGACGCGGAGGAGAGAACACGCCCCCAGCGGCAACAGCGTCCCCAGTGGGAATCGAACCCAGGACCTTCTAGCTGTGAGGCGACTGTCATGATCTGTCTCTCCACAGACCATGTCAGCCCTGGCCACTCCCACTTTCCATTCCACACTGCAGTCCCATGTACTCACCTGTCTCCAACTCCCTCGTCGTCCCACCTGTGAACTATTCTACAATCAACCTTCCCCCTATAAGACTGGACTCATAGCAAGCATGCTTTGTCAGATCATAGTTTGTTGTAGCAGATGCATGTTCCTGGTTTTCCTGTTGTTCCTGGTTTTGACTATTTGGACTTTTTATGATTTGATTCCTGATTCCTGCATTCTACTCAAGTGTGAGTTTTGTTCCAGTTTCCTGTGTTCTACTCTCATGTGAGATTTATGCCTGGATTCCTATTTTTCCTCATTAAATACTTTAAATCGACACTGTTTCCTGTGACTCTGCATATTGGGTTCAATTCTCTCGCTGCATCATAACAGCGACAGCACTACCGACTGTGCCACCGTGCCTCCTAATCCTAAACCACAACTTCCCCTAAATTGTAAACCATTATATTGTAAGTTGGACGATAGGCAAGTAGCCATCACACTATACCAATACTTGAGTGGCAATTTGGCCCTCACGAGTATAGCAATGCAAGTACACACAAACACACTGACACACACCTATACACACACGTGCGTGCGTGCGCGCACACACACACACACACACACACACACACACACACACACACACACACACACTATGGAAAACACGTTAAATATTTAATTGCAGGACCTTTCTGTTGGCCTGGAGAATTAATAATGCATGCCCGAAATCTCTCTGCGTCTCGATACGTCGATAGATAGCCACAGACCTTTAAACCTCTCTCTCTCTTCTCTCTCTCTCTCTCTCTCTCTCTCTCTCTCTCTCTCTCTCTCTCTCTCTCTCTCTCTCCTGTGCACAGACCTTTAAAGCTCTCTCTCTCTCTCTCTCTCCTGTGCATTTTCTTTTATCATTGCGATATATGGCTTCAATAAAAGCCCCAGTGCTCTCCGAGCGACCTGGGTGCAATCTGGCCTGTGAGCTACTGTCAACAAAATCAATGGTTTGTGTATACCGTCGATGTCGTCTGGGGAAAAGAAAAAACACGTATGTCCAAAAACCACGTGGTTCCCCAACGTTTTTAGCTCGTGACCCAAGAGAGAAATATGATGTCTTCCCCAAACTAGTGACAAGCTCACAATGTGACACGTTGTGAGCTTGTAGATCGGCTATTTTCGACTATTTCTTAAAAGGACCTGCACTTTTCAACCTACGGTCAAATAATTTGTCCTCACTAATCAAGGGATTGACACTATAACGGTTGCCCGACTGCCCGTGGCCAAGTGGAGCTGCTCGACGGGCAAGTTTAAAATAAGTCATAATAGCTACTGAGATATTTGACGTAAATACTGAGGTACATCCATAATGCACAGCCCCAGAATTAATTAATTAATTAGTAAAGTAAAGCAAAAAGAAAGTGTTAAAATGAACTGTAATTAAAAATAGTACAACCTGTACTTGTGCCTTTGATACCTTAGTGTCAATCCCTGCAAATGTTCACTGCATCGGTGGTTGCACTAATACATAAGGCTCCATTTTTCGTTACCGCTAAACCCCTTATCCCTAAACTCCCCCCCCCCCCCCCCCCCCTTTTTTTCTGTTGCTATTTTGCAAAACATTTTTTAATAGTTAAAATGGCCAGTCTACAAGCTCACAACGGGTCAATGTAGATTGGCTAGTTGAACTATTCAAAAATGTTTTTTTAAAATAGTAAAAAAAAAATCACACCCGTGTGAACTGAGTGGTGCAAATCTCCCCCCCCCCTTTGTCTCTCTCTCTCTCTCTCTCTCTCTCATTAGCAGGCAACATGCAGCACTATCTCTCTCTCTCCGTTTATGGCACAACAGCGCCACTTTTGGTACTCATTGGTACTGGTCACACACATAGTCACACACAAACACACATAGTTGAACACGGACATTGCTGTTCGTTGGAGTGGTTGCACCACTCAAAAAGGCAAAGAAGTTTAGGGATAAGGTAAATGGTGCATTTATATAGCGCCTTTATCCAAGGCACTTTACAGAGATTGTGCATTACATTCACCCATTCACACACACATACATACACCGATGGCAGCGGAAACCATGCAAGGCACCAACTAGCACATCGGAGCAATTAGGGGTTCAGTGTCTTGCTCAAGGACACTTCGACAGTAACTCTGCGGGAGCCCGGGTTCGAACTGGCAACCTTACGGTTACCATCCAGGCACTCTACCCCTGAGCCACCGCCGCCCCTAAGGGGTTTAGCGGAGCCCATAATGTGGTGTTTTCACCCCATGAAGGAATGGCGGATTCGGACGCGCCCCGAAATGCCCGTATGTGTGTCTCAGAAATGAATTAATTTAAAAAAAAGAAATAAAAAATAAGTTTCAATCTGGAGATCCGAGGTTTCTACATAGTGGTATTGCTGAGCAGTCTGGTCTGTGAGCACTGTCTGTCTACTGAATCAATTATTGACCATGCTAGATAGTGTGCGTGCGTGCGTGCGTGCGTGCGTGCTGGAGCTGCCTGCTATTGACCCTCTGTTTGTCCGTGAAACTAACTTCATGATGCCACTGCCCTGATACTCGGCATAAGTACATTTACTCTGGTTTATACTCAGCAGCAAGCCTGTCACAATATTATCTCATAATCGTCTCATCGCATGTCGATGAATACAATCTAAAATAGCACATCTGCTATTTTCACTACATCTTTTGTTTATTTACTTTTTACATACTTACATAGATATACATGCATACAGTACATACTATACACACTACTAGCTACATACTATATTATATATACATGAGAGAGAGAGAGAGAGAGAGAGAGAGAGAGAGAGAGAGAGAGCAGCAGTGTAGCTCAGAGCCTCGGCCTGATGGCCTCAAAAGTCTAATATCTCCCGGTCCATAGGGATATCCCTTTGGTCTAGTGGTTAAAGGACCACTTCACCACTTTTCAACATCTCTTCATATAATTGGTCCTCACTAATGTTCATGATAAAACACCACCATTTTTTCCTACTCAGTCTGTGTCTCATAGGAGGGCTTTGGGCAGTTCGGACACCCGTCCACCAGTGACATCATTAGGCAGAATTAGGCAAACAAGATTTGTTAAAATATATTTAGATTTTTATTATCGTGAGAAACGATGGCTTCAACTTTTGCATTGCAACTTTCTGCCTGCCGTTTCTATTAGCTTGGATTCACCATCGATGATGTCACTGGTGGACGGTTTTCTGAACTGCCCACAGCCTTCCTATGAGACACAGACTGAGTAGGAAAAAATGGTGGTATTTTATCATGAACATTAGTTAGGACCAATTATAGGAAGAGAAGTTGAAAAGTGGTGAAGTGGTCCTTTAAGATATTGGCGGGATACCCGAGTTCGAATCCCGGACACACACACACACACACACACACACACACACACACACACACACACACACACACACACACACACACACACACACACACACACACACACACACACACACACGTTAGAACAAAGTGTAATAATCAATTTCATCTAAAAAGATTATGGAGCAGGCCCGACGGCAGGAGGCTTGGAGTAGAGTAGAGTAGCACAGTGTTAAGGCAGCATTTAAGGTTTCTGGGCAGGATAAAACATGTCTTTAGGTTGTTCAGAGGGAACGAACGCTCACTTTCACTTTTACTCCCACACTTTGAGAAGCTGCCTGAGGTCTCACATTAATTTAATCCATTGAGATCTGGAACGCATCCATGTCACGTTAGCGTTTAACCACATTAACCATTAACCCATTTTGGGCGGGAACCCCTTTTGGTGTTTTAAACATTATGTTATAATTTAGCTATTGCAAAATAGCAGATCTACAAGCTCATAGCGCGCCACCGAGTGGCGCGCTATGAGCTTGTAGATCTGCTATTTTTGAAAAATCGTTAAAATGTGCCTCAAATCTTTCCGAAAATTGTCATGATTTAGAAAACTTTTTATTTTTAATTTCGACGTCAGGCCTGAAGGGGTTAAAAAGCCAGCCAAGCAACTATAGAGCGCTGGGGCAGAGCGCTCCGGCCCGGAACCCAAGATTGATGTCATTTCATCTGTAACCGTTTAAATGAGCTACCTGCAGTGTTCCACACAAGATGCTGATGTCTAGCCTGATTCATAGGTCGCTGTGCAATGGTGGAAGGTACATTTATTAAGTATTGTACTTAATGCTGTGCTGTGTACCAGACAGTGGCCTTGTGGCTAGAGTGTCCGCCCTGAAACTGGGAGGTCGGGGTTCGACCCCGTGCCGAGTCATACCAAAGACTGTAAACATGGGACCCAATGCCTCCCTGCTTGGCACTCGGCATCAATGGGTTGGATTGGGGCGGTCAAATCAACTAATCAAATGATTCCCGAACGCAAATTTCACAGTGGTAACGTAATTACATGTGACAAATCGTACAACTTTGTCACCCCAATGGGGTGACCTAAAGTGGCACTGTTGAGAAGCCTACAGGCCCATTCACACTGAGCACTATAACTATAACAATACAACTATAACTGACAATACCATAAGTACAGTACAGTGACTATATCACAATAAAAGTATAGTTGTGCCGCTCAGTTCACACAGGTGTGTTTTTTTTTTACCTCTTTCTAGTCGCTACGCCAATGGCAATTCCTTCCAACACACGTGTGTGTGTGATGTCACTGCTGTTGTATCCTACTGACTCACCTTCCAGTGAGGAGCCCCCACCGGGAGAACATACTGTTGTATGTATCTTATACTGACTCACCTTCCAGTGAGGAGCCCCTACCGGGAGGACATACTGTTGTATCTTATACTGACTCACCTTCCAGTGAGGAGCCCCCACCGGGAGGACATACTGTTGTATCTTATACTGACTCACCTTCCAGTGAGGAGCCCCCACCGGGAGGACATACTGTTGTATCTTATACTGACTCGCCTTCCAGTGAGGAGCCCCCACCGGGAGGACATACTGTTGTATATTATGCTGACTCGCCTTCCAGTGAGGAGCCCCCACCGGGAGGACATACTGTTGTATCTTATGCTGACTCGCCTTCCAGTGAGGTGCCCCAACCGGGAGGACATACTGTTGTATCTTATGCTGACTCACCTTCCAGTGAGGAGCCCCCACCGGGAGGACATACTGTTGTATCTTATGCTGACTCACCTTCCAGTGAGGAACCCCCACCGGGAGGACATGCTGTTGTATCTTATGCTGACTCACCTTCCAGTGAGGAGCCCCCACCGGGAGGACATACTGTTGTATCTTATACTGACTCACCTTCCAGTGAGGAGCCCCAACCGGGAGGACATACTGTTGTATCCTACTGACTCACCTTCCAGTGAGGAGCCCCCACCGGGAGGACATACTGTTGTATCCTACTGACTCACCTTCCAGTGAGGAGACCCGCCCACCTGGAGGACATACTGTTGTATCTTATACTGACTCACCTTCCAGTGAGGAGCCCCCACCGGGAGGACATACTGTTGTATCTTATGCTGACTCACCTTCCAGTGAGGAGCCCCAACCGGGAGGACATACTGTTGTACCTTATACCGACTCGCCTTCCAGTGAGGAGCCCCCACCGGGAGGACATACGGTTGCATCTTATGCTGACTCACCTTCCAGTGAGGAGCCCCAACCGGGAGGACATACTGTTGTATCTTATACCGACTCGCCTTCCAGTGAGAAGCCCCCACCGGGAGGACGTATAGCCTTGGCCCTACTCCTCCCGCCCAACCCTCCCCGCTGACAGGTGCCGTCCTCCCCGCCCGGCTTCCCTCCCCCTAACAACGAGCCATTGTGTTTGTATAGGCGCTCGACAAAGCCGGTTCCACCGCGGTGGATTCGAACCCACAACCTCCAAGTGGTCTAGCGTTGTGTATTTGGACAGAACTACTTTTGGGTAGCCTACAAATGAGGGTGGTGCATGGGAGATTAGGTCGTGGACTTAGATGCAATATGATTAATATGAACCCTATAACGCGGCTTTGTGGGCTTGTAAATCGGCTTGAGAGACGGGTTGACCTACACCTGCAGCCTGAGTCAAACTATAATTCGAGTCAGAGCAAGCTGTGTCACTGCACAGTGCACACCTGTTGGGTATTGTGAGAAGCTTGTAGATCTGCTATTTTCACAAGATTGTTTTAATACGTTTTGAACTTGTGAAATGGGACATTCTGCAGTGATGCCAATTAGGGATGTCCCGATCACGTTTTTTTGCTCCCGATCCGATTCCGATCATTTGATTTTGAGTATCTGCCAATATTGATTTTTCCCGATCCGATATTCATGATTTCCATTCACGCGATCGGATCGGGACAACACTAATGTCAATACTTTTGGACTTTAAAGGAGCATTCAGTGATTTGGGTGATTTGGAAACCCCCGGTCCGCCTGGGAGGCATACTGTGGTCCGATGGAGCATTGGTTCGACATGCGTCCGCACCTCGGACTAGCGCCTGCTCCCGTGCTTGCGGTTATGGTTAGGTTAGGGTTTGAGGTGGGTTGTCGTGTTTCGGACCAATGACTCGTCGGACCAAACACATGCACTCGGTCCGCCCGGTAACAAGATGTGCACATGCACGCATTACAGTGGGGGGGGGACACCAGGCCTTGGGACACCAAGTCTGCCCCCGATTGGCGGAAGGTCCCTCTCTTTCCTGATTGGATGAAGGCTGGGTCACCCTGCAGCCAAAAACGAAAACTAAGGTTTTTTGACCCCTTAACTGGGGACAGGGAGGAACTCCTTATATGGTCAGCACAAGGGAGGATTATCACCAAAAAAAGAAGTGATATTTGAATTAAGTGAAATCACTGAATATACCTTTAACTCGTGTACATTTTGAACACAGGACTTTTAGTTGTAATAACAGAATTGTTCTCTCCCATGTGACATGTTTCTTCAGTAGCTGTGCAGGATAGCAGGTACCACAGCATGACAGGCAGGGTATGTGATTCTGTGTAGCTCCGGGGAAATATAAAGTATTTTGACACAAACCTTTTAGGTGTCGTCTCCTGTACCACCACTGTTACACGCTATACACAGCTATTTTATTATATTTGGTGTAGAGCAAAATCATAAGGGGGGTCTAAAGTAGAGCCCTGCGGGACTCCGCTCAACTGAGCACATGGTCTTTGCTATGGAAAGGTATTATTACATTCTAATTTCTAAACTACTTAAAAGTTAGGTCCTGTGGCTCTTGCTTTTTGTCCGTGCTCCTTTGTTTGTTTGTTTGTGTGGGTGTGTGTGTGTGTGTGTGTGCGTGCGTGCGTGCGTGCGTGCGTGTGGGAATGAACTAAGGTCAGTTTTATTACAATCTGAGAACCAATTTGTGAAAGAAAGAAAGAAAGAAAGAAAGAAAGAAAGAAAGAAACTTGGTTTGGCCCCTCCCCTTGCTAAGTCCACTTCATCGCGGAGTCGCGGGTGCGTCTGTGTTTATTCCTACTAACAACAACATCACATGTTTAAGGCGGTGGTGTTATTAGAATCTGTGTTGAGATTGTCTTGAGACAACACACACACACACACGCACACGCACACACACACACACACACACACACACACACACACACACACACACACACACACACACACACACACACACACAGAGTGCAAAACATACTCACAAGCTCATCTGGGCAGTATAATTGGAACTAATCAGTGGTGGAAAAAAGTACTCAAATGTTTTACTCACGTAACAGTAGCAATACTGCAAGGTAGAAATACTCCGGAATTCAACATTTACTTGAGTAAAAGTACTAGTATTGGCATTAAAATGTACTTAAAGTACCAAAAGTAATAGTACTCGGTATGCAGAATGTCCTTTTTCAAGTTTTCAAATTTATACAAATCTATTTGAAAATAGCAGATCTACAGATCGGCTATTTTCAAATGTCCGTGTACATGTATACAGTATGGTTGAAGTTGTTAATGTATGTTTTGTAATAATACTTAAACAACAAAGTAACCAAAGTTTTAATTTCAAATAATTATAGTAAAAGTACAACATATGCCTCTGAGATTGGAGTAGAAGTAAAAGTATAGAAACATGGAAATACTCCGGTAAAGTAAAAACATTGTCAAAGAGTAAATGTAGTTATTTACTTTCCACCTCTGGAACTAATCATTAGCCGATAATGTGACACACACACACACACACACACACACACACACACACACACACACACACACACACACACACACACACACACACACACACACACACACACACACACACACACACACACACCGCACCTCCTGGAGAACTAATTACTACTAATGAATTACTGATTACATCAACAGGGAACATAATTAACTCTTTGCAATAGTGCGTTCCCAGCCGGCGTTATGGTTGCTAAGGAGGAGAACACATGGAAAAAAGAAGAAAAATAAAATGTGTAATTGCTTTTCGATCTCATAACTCCATCTCGTGAATCGACCGCCACCGCCTCTCGTTACTTGGAATGAGAGCTTTGTTAGCTTTATTGATGCGTCGGTCTGTTTTTAGGTGTGTGTGCGCGCGTGTGCGTGCGTGCGTGCGCTTGCATGAATGCTGTGCGTGCGTCTGTGTGCGTGCGTGTATTTGAGTAATTTCACCTATCAATCACACCTCGGTGCCAGAGCGCCAGAGCAAAGCAAGCACCTCTGACTAGAAGATTAAATGAATGTACTTCTGTGTGTGCTGGAGTCCACTGTAAAGACCTGAACTGAACCATAAGGGAGCAACACATACTAGAACATTCATAGTTAATTATTATTATTATTATTAGTGTGGTTGCCCAGATGGCCGAGCTTTGCATAACGTTAGGGAGGGGCCTATGTAAGCAACTGCGGCAAAAAATGCGACTTTTCTAGTTATTGAGTGGTGTAAACCACTCCTACAACTGGCTTTTTTGTGCAGAAAAAATGAGCATGGTTGCTATGTTCACCCTGTTGTAATGACGTAATGAAATCACACCCGGGTGAACAGGGTGAACATAGCAACCATGCTCATTTTTTCTGCACAAACAAAGCCAGGTAATGAAATCACACCCGGGTGTGATTTCATTACGTCAGACATGATTTCATTACGTCAGACAGACCTTACACCACTCAGTTCACACGGGTGTGATTTTTATTATTTATTACCTGCTGTTACTAATACTATCAGTGGTGGACAGAGTAAAACTAAATCACACTCGTGTGTGAAGTGAGGGGCGCTCTTATCATCATACATCATCACATTTCGGCCAATCACTTTTGGCGTCCTCACAATTCTCATGTTTTTGTTTGTCTTGGTTTTTCTGTACTATGTGTTGTTTTTGTTGTTGGTGTTGAACAGACCTGTGAAGATGAATATCCTTCGGGACAATAAACATTATTATTATTATTATAAGCCCTCAGCCAATCAAATCATCGCAATGGAATACGCACACGTGCACGCACGTGCACGCACACACACACACATACACACAGAGATGGGCATAGGAGGGGCTCGCGCCCCCCCCAAAAAAAGAATATTATTAGCGGAAAAGAAAAGGACTATAAGATAATAAAAGGTGCACAAGCCCATAACTTTACTGTTTCATACTGGAAGTCAATAAGATTTCTGAATGAGCTGAAACCTTGCCCATATATGGAGATAACTGATGTCATACTACTGACATCATAGCCGGGCCGGTCCAGGACTTTGTCACTCTTCGCAATGCCCTTCGCCAATAGAAGTCTATGAAGAAGAGCCGCCATTGGCCTGAAGCCAATAGAAGTCTATGGAAGAGCCGCCATTGGACTGAAGCCAATAGAAGTCTACAGTATGTAGAAGAGCGGAGTCTATGAAGAAGAGCCGCCATTGGCCTGAAGCCAATAGAAGTTTATGGAAGAGCCGCCATTGGACTGAAGCCAATAGAAGTCTACAGTATGTAGAAGAGCGGACATTGGACTGAAGCCAATAGAGGTCTATGTAGAAGAGCCGCCATTGGGCTGGCCCCGTAAAGTGAACGGAGATGTCGCACCGCTGGCTCTTTTTTTGATGAAGGAAACCAACTAAAGACATCTTTCTCTTTGGGGGGAATCCGTCCGTCCACATAATTACGGGCATCATCAACAAGAAGCCACACTGTTGATGAATGTGTTTGGCCGTAGACCCCCGTCTCAGAATAGAGTTTGAACCGCAGAAGCAAAGATTTTAGTTAAAAAATAAATGTAAAAAATCACACCTGTGTGAAGTGAGGGGCGCACTCATCATCGTATACATCATCATGACGTAAAGTCGTCGTTCGTCGAGGAAGGGTTTCGCTGTCTCTCAAATAGACACTATATATATTTGCTGAGGTAAAATTGTTCATTAATTGTCAATGGGAATTTAATGTTTGTGTAGGACACACGTTTGTGCACACACACCGAAAGCTGGATATAGGAGGGCCTAGTGCCCCTCAAAAAAAATCACACTTGTCTGTGTTAAGTGAGAGGTGCTCTTATCGTCATACATCATCATATACATCACATTCCGTGCTCAGCCAATAAAATCATCACTAGTATGTGGTACAGCTTTGGGTGTAGTGATGATTTGATTGGCTGAGCACGGAATGATTTGGCTGAGCACGGATGATTTGATTGGCTGAGCACCAAAGCTGTGCATAGGAGGGGGTGGAACCGCTCAAAAACATGAAAAGCATTTGCACAAAATGTTCACACGTTTTTGAAAAATAGCAGATCTTAGCAAGCTCACTTGACCTAAATGGACACTCAAGTCTGTAACTCTGACTCCAGATCAACCAAATGGACCCGTCAGGTCCCATTTGGTTCCATAGGTTTGATTTTGATTTGATTTTGATTAAGGATCCCCATTAACTGGTGCCATAGCAACCAGCTAGTCTTCCTGGGGTCCACATAAGAATAAACATTCCAGTACACATACAATTACAAATACACATTTGTTAAAAAGTCAGTATTCAACTCACATTAGTTCGGATAAAATAAAAATAAAAATTGCTAAGATTACAAGTGGGAAAAACAAACAAAACCAACAACACACAACACTTCACTGTATCAAATGGAATTTTAGATGCTTTTTAAACTGTAAATGAGGTTTCGAGGCAGGTTATTCCAAAGTGTCAATGATCTATAAATAAATGATCTCTTTAGAAAATTATATTTTGGGCGAGGTAACACAAGCTGCCCATTACTGGAACCTCGTGTCATGATCATGCACAGTATTACTAAAAACAATCTGTGCATTTATGAAAACTGGAGTTCTACTACTCATGACTGTTTTGAACAAGACCTATTAAAGAGTATTAAAAGATAACCTATTCTCAACTGTAAGAGTGAGAACCACTGGCTTAGATCTTGTTGGAGGCGGTGGCGGTATGCATTCTACGCTCTGGACAGTCTTTGAACTTGGCGATCTCGTTCTCAACTGCCCCTAAGGGCAGTGCTGCACAATTAATAAATAAAAAAAGATTCAGACACCTATGGGATCTCATTTCTAAATCTGAGCAGGAATCGTGCAGCATTAGTTGGCTGTGCAATTCATTTGATTCACTATGTTTGTCGTACAAGAGAGAGAGAAACTTTAAGAGAGGTTTAAAGCCACAGTAGTTATGGTTCCAGGTGCCACATTTTGAATGTAGTAATGTCCAGCAACTAGCCTACTGGCCTCGGAAACCCAGACGTTTTTTTTTCAGGGAGAAAAAAAAAGTCTGGGTCCGAGTCCACTTCAATTCGGCATAGAGTAGTGCAAACATCTCTCACTCTCTGCTGATTTCTGATCGTCTGCACCTTTGTTAAATTGACACACACGCACACATGTACACACACACACACACTCCTCTCTCTCTCTGTCGCTCTATTATTAGTCTCATGTCGCGCAGCTGTGCATAGTTTCTCCCGGCGGATCCTGCCGGGAGCTGCCTATGCCATAAAAAGCATAGGTGTGAGTTCCAGGCTACTAGCCTACAGACTAAACACAATACCTATTTTCATGGAGAAAAAAAAATAGAATTTTGTGAGAATCGGGATCTCAATTCTTGTGGAGGAGAATCGAGATTCACATTTGAGCAAGAATCGTGCAGCACTATAGCTAGAGTGATCGCGGACCCACTGTTGGAGACCCATGGCTTAGATCTTGTTGAAGAAGGCAAGGTCTAGACACTCTGGTTTAGATTAGAGACTGACACAGGAGTGGATTTTCACTCCCGTCCCATCCCACTCCCACAGAAAAAATTCCCGTCCCGGGACTGGGACAGTGTAAAAAAAAAAATCACATCCTGTCCCACTCCTGTAGAATGACTCAAGATCCCACTCCCACTCAAAATTACTCCCACTTCCATCCCGCTCTCGTTGTTTTCATGGGTTTTCGTTTGTTTGATTTTGTTTTATTATTGAGTTAGTCATTAGGAAAGGCAATGTATTTTGTGTTCTTTTTAGATTACTGTGTTTCATGCCGTTTTAATTCAAAAGATGTGGCACGAGAAACAGGTAATCTGTGGTAATATAATGATAATCTGTGGTAATATAATGAGGCTAATCCAACAGGAGTCGCAGGAATACTGAAAAAACGCCATCCTCGGCCTTAGATCTATTGTTGAAGGAGGCGTTGTCTAGACACTCCTCCTTAGATCTTGTTGAAGGACGCGATGTCTAGACACTCCTCCTTAGATATGTTGAAGGAGATGTCTAGATGCTCCTCCTTAGATCTTGTTGAAGGAGATGTCTAGATGCTCCTGGTTAGATCTTGTTGAAGGAGGCTTAGATCTTGTTAAAGGATGGCACGTCTAGACGCTCCTCCTTAGATCTTGTTGAAGGAGATGTCTAGATGCTCCTGGTTAGATCTTGTTGAAGGAGGCTTAGATCTTGTTGAAGGATGCCGCGTCTAGACGCTCCTCCTTAGATCTTGTTGAAGGAGGCTTAGATCTTGTTGAAGGAGGCGATGTCGACACTCTGGACAAGGTCCTCGTACTTTGTGATCTCGTCCTCCAGCATGTCGGTGCCCACCTTGTCGTCCTCCACCACGCAGTTGATCTGCAGCTTCTTGATGCCGTAGCCCACCTCCACCAGCTTGGAGGCTCCCCACAGCAGCCCGTCGGCCTGCACCGAGCGCACGCGGCGCTCCACCTCCGCCATGTCCGTCTCGTCGTCCCACGGCTTCACGTCCAGCAGGATGGTGGACTTGGCGACGACCGCGGGCTTCTTGGCGACGACTGGCTTCTTCTGCTCTGCCGCGGTCGGGGCGGGTGTTTCGTCGCCGTCGTCACCAAACAGGTCGATGTCGTCGTCGTCCTCCTTTTCTACCCGTCGGAGGCCGTCATCCTGTTGGAGGTCCTCCTCCCGGGCAGACTCGGCGCGTGCGCCCGCGAGCGTCTTCTCGACCTCCTCGACTCGGACAGTCAGCTTCCGCACGGCCTCGGCCAGCTCGGCGCCGAGGCTGTTCCCCTGGAGCACCTTGGCCTCCAGCATCTGCAGCGCGGCACTCATCTCGGCGTTCTCCGTCTCCAGGCTCAGGACTCGGGCCTCCAGCTTCTGCATGGCGCCCAGGTTCTGCATGGCGCCGCTCATGTTCATCTCCCGGTGATCCGCCTCCAGCCTCTTCAGGAGCGAGATCGTCTCCTGGTCTCCTCCGCCGACGATCTGTTGTGTCGTCGTTGTTGTTGTCATGTTGGAGTGACCGTCCTCTGATCCCTTCACGACGGACGAGCTTGTCTCGTCGTTGTCGAAGCGGTAAAGCGTGCTCATGTTGGACGTGTTGATTGCGATGGTTTGATTGCCTGTCGTGTACCGCTTGCTTGAATGTGATTGGTCTGAACAGCCGGGAGACGGGGTGACGCAGAGCTTTTATAGGCTACCCGAAGACGTCATGGTGACATAGGCTGTTATTACCTTTATTTGGGGGGGTCCATCCACAACATGAAAAGGTTTGAGAAGCCGTGTTTAGCCACATTTGTTCCACTCACTCCCACTCAAAAGGCTGTGGCTTTTGCCAAGCCACAATTTTACATTTTACAACAGCTGTAAAATATAAAAATCACACTTGTGTGAAGTGAGGGGCACCCACTGTATCGGCCACATGACGTCTAATGTCGTCAATGTTTGATTACCGCTGCTCTAAACAAACATTAAAAGTTCATAGACTAGGCTGCCTGCCATTCAATTTACATAATAGGTGCTCTAAACAAACATAAAAAAGTCTATAGACTTGCTGCCATATGACGTGATTTCCAAAAGCCATGCATTGGAGGGGCTAGCGTAGCGACCCTCAAAAACGGGTTACAAAACCGCGGGATAAAAATGTAACTAGATAAAGTGCCCCTCGATCTGGGCACAGGTCTCCGCCAGGCCAGGTCAGGTTGTGGCCTCCTCGTGGCGCTATAATAGGCCAACGTGAAAAGGGTGCCATTTCTTACGCCTTGAATGGCAATTGGATGATTTGTTCCAAAAATGTGTTTTGCAAAAATCCACCTGTTGTTGGCGCTATAACAGTCCAATGTGAAAAGGGTGGGATATATTCAGCCTAGTAGGAGTCTGTGAAAGATTTCACGTAAATTGCACAGTGTGTTCATGATTTGAGGCTTTTTGTTGAAAACGGGCCAATCCTGACAACTTTGAAAGCCAATGTTAGCCAATTAGGATGGAATATGAGATATCGGACAGATCCGTCTTGAACACATGAGTATAGTGATAGTGTGTAACGATTTGCGGGATTTTTGGACAGAATCTGGAGGATTAATATCAAAGAATGTGTTTTTCAAAAGTTCTGGACACACATTTGAATTATTGTATTTGGATCTGCACAAGAGGCGCAATACAATAGACCCAAACACTGATCAGAATTAGGTTACATTATATGGTCCAACCAGATATAACTGCTGCACATGCTTAACACACAGAGGGAAAAAAATTATAGCACATTGATGACATACTATTACTTGACACTACTAGACAGGATGTTTTTTTTGTTTGTTTTTAAGCCACCTAGGGATAAATGAAACAACGCCTTCTCCAGATAGACAGACTGCCCATAATAGCTGAGACAGAACAGTATTTAGCCAGCTTTTTTGCATTTGTCTTTTGCAATCCACCCAATTGCAGACCCCTGAGCATAAGTTTATGGACATGGCCCAGACTTCCAAATACAAGGACAATACGTTGACAGTTATATCCCAAGGCCATAATACGTTCCACCAGAAGCTGATATTTCATAAGTTTGGATGTAAAACAAGTGCCCATATACAAATCAAATGGGCAGCCTATTTCAAATATAGTGACAGTTTTTCTAATTTTATTGATGAACACAATATCTGGGGTATTTGGAATATCTTGTAGTGAATTGACATGTGTGTCATTGTGATCAACACACACACACACACACACACACACACACACACACACACACACACACACACACACACACACACACACACACTCACACACACACTCACACTCACACACTCACACACTCACACACAGACAGAGTGCAAAGCATACTCTCTCCCCATGCCTTCGGCCTGGTGGAGACAATGAAAAAAATGGCTTTTGATCATACCTGATGTTGTGCTTATTGTGCTTATTTCACTTCTATTGTGTCCTTGATGCTGTGTGGGTGCACATGCATAAGGTTTTGTGGATGTTGACTGTTTACAGCACTTCACGTCAATCTTGATTATTTAAACTGTACCAAAAGAAACACATTGTGCTTTTGTGTCACGTATGGAAAGCGACTGAAAAAGACTGCGGATATAATTAAAGACATGGTTCCCCTGTGCACAGCAAGATAAAACATACTCCAGGTACTAAAAACTGCACTGTTTCCTCTATAAAGCTGGGCATTCACTTTTTATCTGCGTTGACTGTACAGTCACTGTAACTATCTCCAGAGTCATGCAGTGTCCCACAATGAAGGAGAGAGAAGGACATGTACGTATCACTTGTAGTGCTGCACAATCATTTGAGCAACAATCGTGCAGCACTAGTTGGCTGTCCAATTCATTTTAGTTACTCTTATGTTTTTGCTATAGACACATTCAGAAACGGGTCTCATGGTCGCAGCGAACGTATTTCCTGTAGGCGTAGACGGTATGGTAGAGTGACTGATGTTAGTCTGCACTCTGCTCAAACGTTACTCTTTTACCTGCTTTTTACTAACATAAACTACACAGGTTCATTCCGATGTTCTGGGCATCTTTGTAAAGTTAGTGCTTTATACCTCATACTTTAAATGCTTAGTATATATAAAGTACAGCAGCCTTGTGTTCATACAACAGAAAGATCGGGTACTGGGTAAGAGATGTTATGTATCTTTCAGGACCTTTCACTGCTTCGTCTCAACCATTAGTCTATGGCTCTGGTCTCAGCCACCGCAATGTATTTTTTGACATTCCGTTTTTCTTCAAAGGTGAATGCTGCCACCACTGTTGGTCGGAGCAGCCATAAACTACACTAACTCACTATTCTGAGTTTAGGTTAACTTGATTCGAGTGAGGCAATGAGTTTCAGCATTTTTTTAAGTTAACTCAACTCGTCCAATTTTACAGTGTAAAGAATCTATCCCACTTCAGGTGGTACTGGTCTATTCTGCCCTTCATAGAGAAGGATACGCTTTCATATGATGCTGTCCTACAGT
The DNA here is from genome assembly GCF_951216825.1 of Electrona antarctica. Taxonomy (NCBI): domain Eukaryota; kingdom Metazoa; phylum Chordata; class Actinopteri; order Myctophiformes; family Myctophidae; genus Electrona; species Electrona antarctica. The sequence continues at coordinate 53,216,282 of NC_136812.1, read as the reverse complement.
GTTGTTTTCGGCGACTAAAACTAAGATGAAAACTGTTCTCCGACTACCCTTTTTCACTGACAAAAACTAAATGGAAACTAATATGAAAACTAAGCTATGATGACTAACACTGAGTCTAAATATATTGACACTTTTGTCAACGAATACAAACTAGACTAAAATGTCAGGGAGGGACTAGTGGACAAGAGATCCAGTAAGTCATTTTACACTTGGTTGCATGCTGAAAATAGCAGATCTACAAGCTGACAACGCTTGTAGATCGTCTATTTTCAGAAAGTGTAAAATCAGCCATTACGACGGCATTAAGGCCCGCCAAAATACATTTTAGGCGACTAAGTCAACTGTATAATTAGTCGACTAAAATCACATGACATTTAGTCGACAAACTAAAACTAGACTAACACTAAAACATTCCAGGTGACTACAATGTGACTGAAACTAAATGAGACTATGACTAAAACGAAAATCAAAATGTGATGCCAAAAACAACACTGGCTATAGGCATACTTTAATGCTGATGTTTGTACATCTGCTATTTTTTGAAAGATTTGACTCATTGTGCTTCTGTCCCCCCCCACATAAATCTTCTCTCCTGGGGGGCCCTGGCACAAAACATGGCCAAATAGCCTACACAATTAGGAAATGTAAATGTGTCATACTACTATAAAGATTTACGCAAGCACGCACGCATACACGTACACACACAGAGACTTTATCCTGACTAGTGTAGCAGGGGCCTGTTCCACGAAACTTGGATTAACTAATCCAGGATTTAGGCCAAAACCAGGCTTTTTAAATCCTGGTCTTTATAGCCTGGTTTATTCCGTTCCACTAAAGCCAAGCGAGGCTTAGAATGGGCGGATTTAGCGAGCCAGGATCATAAAGCCAGGCTGAATAGACAGCCTGGCTTTTTGTCTCTAGACCCATTCGGTGGAACACAGATTTACTGATCCTTCTTCTTCATGGGGTATTATGGCAGTTTGCATCCTTAATAGTTGCATTACTGCCCCCTTCTGTATATCTCAGTATCTTTACTAATCTATTCAAGACTTACTGATACAAGGACTTAGACAAGGACTTAAGCTGCTAAAATAAATACTGCTGCTGTAATTAAAGAGAGAACATACTCTCAATAGTGGATAGACTGAATGATTAACTACCCCAAAAATATAGTTTACATTTTACCACTACTATTAACTTAAAACAGAATTATTAATATTGTAAGCATAATGATATTGTCGCATTGTGATATTTGGCCATAACTCCCTCCTCTGAGGGAGCTACCTTTGGGGAAGGGGGTTGTTGTCCAGACAGGTGAACTGTGGGTCATGGGTTCAATAGTGGGTGAAACGTTACAATGGTAATATGTTGTAAAACAATGCGTAATGGTAATATTTAGTGGTTTTCACTTTTACAAAACAAATAACAAATAATAATATAATAATTCTTCTTAACCACTTGAACGACAGCAAACCTATTCTGGGGAACATTCACCAAAAGTAGCTGATCTACAAGCTCACAAGCTGTCATGATGTTGTGCAGCCTATATATTTTGGTTCTTTGATTTTATATAGTGCTTAAATTAGTCCTTTAATGCAGACCGATAAAAATAAGGCAACATAAACCCATAATAATTGAATACGTGTGGAAAACATCATTGGTTTGTGATCAGTTTGACTGCTTAATGAACAGTAAAGAAATCAGGATTAGGTTAAACCTGGCTGTTAGCCTGGTCCGGAGCAGGTTAAGTCCAAAGCATTAGTTTCCATGGAAACTAATGTGGCATTGCTTTCATGAAACCGAATCAAGCCTCAACATATCCAGGTTAACTGGCCAAATTAATCTGGCAAGATTAACCAGTTTTCATGAAACCGGTTAATCGCTGATCCAGGCTATAATAAACCAGGATATCTGTTAAATCCCGGCTTAATCTCTAATCCAAGTTTCGTGGAACGGGCCCCAGGTAGGCTATAATATTAACAACAATAATAAACGTGTCAACATTACACAACTCATTATTTATACCGTAATGATGCTATAAGCAGTGAAAGTAGATAATAGAAATGCTAACAACAATGAACTCAACTCACCTGTTGGGTACTTGGGCAGAACAAACAACCAACAGCAGTGTGTCATCAAGCTAATTAATAACTTCTCTTTCACAACAGTCACTCTGTAGTTTTAACTCCCTGTCGTCACTGGCAGCTCTTTATCACTATGTCCATGTTGCTTATAAAGTTGTTTTCACTTTTAGGCCTATAGTCCAAATAAAACGGAGAGTTCTTCAGCTTGTTGTGTCCAAAACAAACACCAGTCTTGTCTCGCGCCGGTGTGTGTGCGTGTGTGTAGTGGGGGGGCAGTTAAACATTTTGAAATAGACACTCGTGCTTTCTATGTGCATATATGGTACAGAAAAACTTCAACCTCGACACGCGCAGCGGCAAGGACCCAAGGGAGTGCGGTGCCCTCCGTCCACTTGTTAGGAAATCCACTTGTCCAAACCTCCGTGGTGATGGGGTCTGTGCGGATCGGACATTTTGCGTTCGCAAGGGACGCAAAATCGGCCATGGCCGGCAGGCTGTTGATGAGGAGGTTTATATGTGAGAAGATGCAGCTTCCGTGGTCAGAGATCCGACTGGAGCGGGAAACCGTACCTGGCCAACCCCCCGGAGGTGACCACCACCGCGTTGGGCCCTGATGATGAGGCCTGTTGACCCTGGCGTTTCAACGTCTCCCACCAGGGGGAGTATGGCGTGCTGGCTGCTCAGTAGGTTGGTGAGGACATCATGAAGACCAAAGCCACGCTGGGAAGCAGCAGCGTGTCGTGTAGTTTTTCCGCGTTTTGACTGGTCACTTTGCGACTCGCCGCTTTCTACCGCCACTGGGCACTTAAAGATGGAGTGCCACAATTTTTGTATTTTTCCAGTTTTTCAAGTGTCTATGAGGTGACAGTACTTCATTAGACACCCTGGAGTCGTTTTTATGTGCTATGGTGTATTTACTTTGTATTTAGGGTTTCTTCCTGGAGGCGGAACCCTTGACAGTCAAACGGGCCAATGAAATAAACAGTAATATAGTGACACCACACTATCAGCCCCTCCCCTAACCCCTCCCCCTTTATCATACAACTACAGCTGTGGGTGTGGCTTCAGTTCAGGTGGATCACCACCCATCACCAATACTGTACACTTTTTGGAAAACGTTCTTCCCCCTTATATTATAATAATACCTGATGATCATGTTTTAGGGTGGAAAAAAATCGTGGCACTCCATCTTTAAGGAGAGCTTCGCCAAAGCTGTCGGCACGGGGCTTTGAATAATTTGTTTTGGCCTTTGAATAGGAATGTTTATTAGAAAATGCATTTACAACACAGCAAACTCCTGCTGATACCGTCTCGACAATGTTGTTTAAAAGCTACAGAAAAAAAACATTTATGAATGTGGCCCCACCTTCACTTCCCACGTCTCCACTTGGGGTCCTGAACGTATGTAATTTAAGGATGTATGTACGTGTTCCTCCTCAGCTGTCCTCTTCATCCAGGCTCCAGTTGAGTAGGGGTCCGCGGTTAGGGGGGAGCGACGCTTCAATCCTCTGCCAACGGTTGGGCGGCCAGATGATGTGGGAGGCCCGGCCATGCAGCAGTCCTTTAGATACCGGTCCAAAGCTGTTGCTGTCCAGGCTGCGTCCACGGTGGTCCCCCTCGATCCAGAAGTGACCATCGGGCACTCTCCCATAGCGGTTCTTATAGCTGAGAGTCCTGATAAAGTCTCCCTCCAGAGCGATGACTCTCTTGATGATCCTCTGCTGAGGGTTCATGGGGGACATGATGGACACGACGTCTCCTCGCTGCACCTCGTAATTCCTCACAGTCCATCGGTTTAGAAGCACCACATCTGACGCACGCGCACCCTCTGGGTTCAGGCAAGGCTGCATGGAGGCTCCCTCGACTCGCGCAACGTAGGCCAGGCGGTCCAGCGCGGTGACAGTGACGGGCACGGCCACACAGAAGGCGCTCACAAAGGCTCTGAGGTACCTGCGCCCTGCGCCCGCCTGAAGAGACATCACCACAATGTTGACTTCAACTCTTCCCCGCCGGGTGCTTCCTCTCTGTCACTAGTCTGCATGGGGGCCAAGATGCATCTGGGCGATGATGAGGAGGAGGAGTGGATGACCTGTGGCTGGGCAGACGGACGGTGGACGTCACAAACGTAACATGCCCATATTGCTGGTGCCACTTATGATGTCACGCTCTGACATCACTCTGTGACATCACACGTTCTTGGAGGTTACCATATACAGTATATGGACACTTTCGGTTGACTCTTTAAAAATAATCACACCAGTGTGAAGTGAGGGGCACTCTTTATCATATATATATGATAATATATATCATATACAGACAGTCCGTGCTCACTCAGCCAATCAAATCATCACTAGGTGGTACACACAAACACACAAAGCTGGGCATAGGAGGGGCTAGCACCCCTCCATTTTTTGTAAAAAAAAATCTCGTGTATGAATGGACGGGTGTTTTCGATGAATCTATCATGGTTAAAATGGAGTTTGAACTTACGATGGGTTGGTATAGGAAGGGGGGGGAAGGGTAATTCATATAAAAAGATAAACATAAACATATTAATTTATATTATTATAATAAAAATATAGTAAATAGTGGTGGAGCTCTTCCACACAGAAGATAATAAAAACGGTTGTCGGTGGCTTCAACATTGCCCGGCCGTTCTGGGGGCTTGGATCTTACTCTGCCAAGCTGATGAGGTCACTGAATGACAGCAGCGTGAAGGGAGACGGAGGGGGGAGGGATGAGGCGAGAGGCCCAGCTCCGGGCGCCACCGGGGGTCCGATCGCTACGGCGACATGGTGGTCTGCATCCAACAGGCTCTCCTCAAACACCCACTCCTCATTCGCCTCATCGTCCAGATGCATCTTGGTCCGACGTATGGCCCGGCCCTCTGCCAAGGCTTCTGGGCAGAGGTGAAACTCCACGCGCTGCAGGTCGAAACCCCAAAGTCCCGTGCCGACAGCTTTGGCGAAGCTCTCCTTCAGTGCCCAGTGGCGGTAGAAAGCGGCGAGTCGCTGGCGCTCCGAGTCGGACGAACGGATGACGCTCCACTCGCGCGTCGTTAAGTGACGAGTCATGACCCGGAAAAACTCTGACACGCTGCTGCTTCCCGGCGTGGCACTGGTCTTCATGACGTCCACGCCAACCTGCAGTCCCTGCTGAGCAGCCAGCACGGCGTACTCCCCCTGGTGGGAGACGTTGAAACTCCAGGGCCAATAGGCCTCATCAGGGCCCAAAGCGGCGGTGGTCACCTCCGGGGGGTTGGCCAGGTATGGTTTCCCTCTGGGAGAGCGCTCCAGTCGGATCTCTGACCACGGAAGCTGCATCTTCTCGCATATAAACCTCCTCATCAACAGCCTGCCGGCCATGGCCGATTTGGCGTCCCTCGCGAACGCAAACCGTCCGATCCTCTCCTTCTCCTCGGGCTGAACACGGCGAGCCGCGTGCAGCCATTCAGACCGGCTGGGCATCCAGGAGCCGCAGCGAAACGCCCACCGCACAGACCCCATCACCGCGGCGGTTTGGACAAGTGGATTTCCTAACAAGTGGACGGCGGGCACCGCACTCCCTCGGGTCCTTGCCGCTGCGCGTGCCGAGGTTGAAGTTGTTCTGTACCATATATGCACATCACCATATAAGGGCACCTGTGGCTCTGGACAACCAGATCTCTTTAGCTGTCCTTTTATGCTCATATATGGGCATGCCTCCTATTATGGAGCTGACTGATGTGTTTGCTCTGATGCCATGACGACAACTTGGAGGTCAGACAGTAGTAGCAGCGGCCGTCAGCCGTCGAGAGAGACCATGGCACAAGCGCACTTGGTTTAGATCAGGTGCTGCTGAGGGAGCAGTGCTCTGTGTGGCTGTGCAGTCCAATTCGCGAGTGACACAGCTTGAGCACAGCTGCATTAGTCATAGTGATGTGGCCGTGGTTTGTTTATGGTTATGTCAGTCTGGCATGGCATGGCCGTGGTCTGCCTGCCCGCCGGCCCTCCCATTAGCCAATTTTAATATACTAGACCTGTGGGTCAGTGTGGGAAGAGGGTCAGACTCGAGCTGCAAAAGCCTGAAGCCATTGCAGCGTACAATCGGTATACATGAATGGGGTCGACCGTTTAGACCAGATAATTTCATACTACCCTTTTACCCGGAGAACCATAAAGTGGTACTAAAAGTTTATGTACTTGTTTTCCATTTTCATGTACAATGCCTGCGTCCTGTTCAAAGATGCTACAAAGGGGAAAAGTAAGAGTCTGTTGCCATTCTTGCTCAGTGTAGTGGAGGCATGGGGCAACTTGCGGGATGTGAGGGGAGAGCAGGTGGGTGCCGTGCGGGGAAAGCAGGTGGGTGCAGTGGGCGGGGGGGGGGGGGGGGGGGGGGGCTGAGCCCCTAGGCCTAGGTCTAGGTCCATCAAGTGACTGTTTGACCAATGCGGCCCTCACCCCAAGTTGAGTCCGACAGGCCTGGCCTAGGACAAGAGCACCACGAGACCCTGGCAGCAGGCTCCATGTAAGTCTTGGAGACCACGAGCTGGTTCGAATTCCCGCCACAGAGAAAAATAAGTATCCCCAAAAGGGGTGTCGGGTTTGCAGCTTTGGAGGTGCGTGGCATGAGACGCGCTATTATTGCAAAGCCTGTGGGGTGCCCATGCATGCAGGCGGGTGTTTTCACAAATACCACTCCAAGAAGTAATTTTGTTTTATTTTTTGTGTTTATTTTGACTGTGAACTTTATTTTGTGTATTTTGTAGGATTATTGCAGTAAAGGAACCACTGATATAGTGGGCATTTGTATTTAGCTCAGATGCACTTTATTTTGTATGATTATTGCAGTAAGAAACTACTGATATAGTGTGCATTTGTATTTAGAATTGAGGACAAGGATAAGCTGCTTTGCGATATCCTTGTGCCAGAAGTGGTGACAAGAGTTGCAGCCCCTTTTGAACGGTTTAAGCATGGACTTAAAAATGCAATGGCGTCTTGGATCAAGTACAGAAGCACCCAGAGAACTTTCGGCCACTCTTCTGCCACCAGGACACCAAACTGTCAGCCGACAAAATGGATAACTTGTTCCTGAAGGTAGCAACAGAAGAGCACTGGAGGAAGCTGTGGTCGTCTTCTGGAGGGAGGGAACCACTTCTGACGCCATGGACCATGCAGATCTAGGTAACGGTAACCACACATTTGATGGCGCTATGGACCGTAACTAGTTACTTTTGTCAGTGGGTAATATGTAAATAGCTGTTCCAAGCTATATAAACTACCGCATTTCTCATTCTGTAAAGTTAGAATGCTGTGTTTCCTTATTATTTTCATCCATACTTGTTTAGGAGGAGTACATTGTGTTATAGTGTGCATTGTACGTTGTTAATTGTACCTTTTTTTGAGTGGCGCAAACCACTCCAACAACTGGCTTTGTTAGTACCCGTGTGTGTTTGTGGCCCAAAATAATGAGCATGGTTACTATGGTCACTGACATTACGTCAGACCCCAGCTGACACCGGGGCTATATAAGACCTTGCACCACTCAGTTCACACGGGTGTGATTTTTTGTAAATATGTGGCCAGGTGACGGGGTGAGTGATGATGAGTAGGGTGGGCGTGTCTCTGGCGGCAACTTGAACTTCAGTGTCGCCAGAAGAGAGCTAGACCAAACACTTCCGGGAGAAGGCTGCAGCAAGCCGTGTTCCTCGCAACGAGAGAGAGAGCTGCGAGCAGGGTTTCGGTTCTAAAGTGTTCGGGTGAGTAGCCTTAGCTTAAAATATAGCTTGCTTCTGTGATCGCCAAGGGTGACATGCAGTATGTTTAGTTAACCAAACTGAATTGGCCTCCCGTAGGAACGACAGTCCGTTCCGAAAGGAAAGGAGAGGAGGCAGTGAGTTAGCAACTCGCGTTGAAAAGGTATTGCTTTTGTTCTGATTATTTGCACTGTGTACTGGGGTAATGTTTGCATTGTAATTTGTTAGTAATATAGGCAACGTGTCATGGTTTCCACAGATGGATGCAATGAGAGCAGAGAGTTTGCCATTGTAACTTGTTTGTGGCGTCGCCCACGCTGAGGGTAGCGCAGTCATTATTTAAAGTGTAAGTTCTCTCTCTCTCTCTTGATGTGTTTATTTGTATTTTCGGGATGTGTATGTTTAATCCAAATGTAACTAAAAGGTAATTTAAATGTGGTTATTTCTAGTGAGCAACATGCTGTATGGGAACTCAACCTGTGTGTCCATTGACTCAACGTGCACGTAGCAGTTTGTATCTTTGGTGAGCCCTCAGTTCATATTCATAGTCCAGTTGTATGTGCTCATTTTGTAATTGTAACATACAATGCTCAAATACTCATGCTGTGTATTTATTGGTTTAATTTTGCATAGGTGTGATCACGAGTCACGAGTGGTCACTGCTTTAGCCATACTAAATTAATCTGTAACAGTTCCGAGTAGGTTTTATTGGTAATAGGGAAAGCTAATGTTCTTGTATGATTTAATCTACTTTTGTTATTAACCTTTAGATTGCAGGAAAGCCGATCAACAAGCTGCGAGGCGTTGGTAGCTTGTAGATCGGCTATTTTCGGTACATTTTGTAAATATCTTTTTCAATTTTGTAAATACCTGTGTAAATACTATTCCCATTTATTCATTCAAATATTACATACTGACTTTATAATGTGACCACATTTTGTAAATATCAATTTCAATTTTGTATTTCAATTCTGTAAATACCTATGTAAATAATCATTCATTCTTTTATTCGTGAGTGACACTCCTTCATAATGTGATTTTGTAAAAAAGAAAAAGAAAAAATCTCAATTTTGTAAATACCTGTTTCAATCTGTGTAAATACAGTATAATCATTCATTATCTTAGCTCAAGGAACTACACACTCACCGCGATGACCCTGATCAAAGACCGTATATTGGAAGTGTTGTCCCAGGCCACACCCAAACTGTCAGCCGTCCCAGAGAAGGACCTCCCCGTCCCGCTCATCAAGAACGTGCGGCGCCTAATTCGGAGCGTGGAGTGGCTGTCGAATTACCTGGTCAACCACTGAATGTCATTCCCACTTATTCATTAAAATAATAGAGAAGGGCAACCAGATTCTTTCTAGAGTAACCTTAAAGTTTGCCAGACTACTTGTCCCACAGTTTTGATGGAATGCACTTGAGCCATAAGATAAATGTTGTATAGTTTTTGCTAGCCTGTTCACATTGAAATGTAGGCTATGTTCTTTTGATTTAAAAGTGTGCATGCCAGCAGTACAATCTGCATACAGACATATGTGCTCACCACAAGAAAAAATCACGGGCGCAACATGTCCAGAGGCAACTGCAGTACGCCTGCAGTACATTAATGTGATTGTAAGTTAGTAACTTACTTATTTTTCAAACACAGTTCTTATATGAGGCGAACTAAAATCCCCCTATGGGGATTACAGTACAAATAAAAAGTACATGAACCTGTGGATTTGCGTCCTCTACCGATATTGATGTCAGACTTCGGTGCTCTATTCTGTTAAGGCTCAGGAGAGACTGCGTCGTGGCGTGTCCCAGTGGTACATAATAGGTGGTCCTGTAACAAGGAACTGGAATCCAAGTGACTTCAGACATGGCAAAATGATGAGAACAAAACACAACTCTGTATAACCTTTAAACAAGATTTAAAAATATATATATTTAGATTTGTATTATCGTGAGAACGATGGCTTCCATTTTCGGCCTGGCCAATCAGCAGCAGCTAGAGGCGGGATCAAGACATACACAGTGCTGCCTTGATCCCGCCTCTAGCTGCTGCTGATTGGCCAGGCCGTTTTGTGGCCGGGCATCAAGTCTGCCTGAGAGTTCCCAGATGGGAGCAGGAGGGGGGAACCCAGTGTACTCTCTGCTGCCCCATCTGGCGGAGTCAGGTTAGATGGTTGGCTTCTTTCCGCAAAAAGCGCTGTGAAGACGTATGCGTAATTTATTTTGCAAGGGCATGATGGATGGGCCAATTAGGCAACTTATACGTGCACCAATAACGATGAAGAGGCAATAGAGATAGCAAGATGATTTGAGGCAGCGCATCACATCCCCCAAACAATGGGGATTATTTATGTTTTTCTCAAAAAATGTATCCCACGATTCACGTATAAGGAACGCGGTATTCCAACCAGTTCCTTTCCCCTCCATCAGGCGCCCCGGCTGGCCAGGAAATAATGGGGATTATAGATGGAACGCACAATCCCATCCTTCCTCCAACAGATGGAGGGAATTAGGTAATCATTTAGAATTAGGTATGCAACTATGCATTGAGTGTTCAGGTACCAGTAACCTCATTACTGCTGCCCACGATTCACGTGGAAGGAACACGTTATTCCGACCAGTTCCTTTCCCCTCCATTAGGCCATATATCCATCAGTTTGCTGGATGTGGGCGGTGCGACGAGAGGCGGAAACAGATGGCACGTGTAGCCTATGCAGTGTAGTCGTCTTGTGCAGTTATCGAGCGTCCACGTTAGCTGATAGCTATAGCTTGTTCGTGACAAAAATGCCTGTTAGTAGCAGGAAGAGGGATGTTATGTTGTTGGTGGCGAGGAGAAAGAGGGGGAGGGAGAATTAAGCGGCAGAGAGAGCTTGAATTGCCCAGGAGAGCTGAGGAGGAGAGAGCCGGCAGGGAGGTTGAAGTGGCCTCCTGGAGAAGGAGTGTATGGGTAGACTAGATCCTATCTTCCAAGTTAGGAAACAACTTGGGGACTACCACTCGCTTGTGTCGGAGCTATGGAGGAATGAAAGCTGCTTCCATCAATAATTCAGGATGTCTGTGCAACAGTTTGACTTCCTGCAGGAGAGTGTGACCACACGGATCCAGATTTCAAGACACGTTCTGGAGGGGAGACATTCGCCCCGGCGACCAGCTCGCCATCTGTTTACGGTTTCAACTAATTTCCAATGGAAGTCACATGGTTTGACGAGACAGCCTTGTTTGATGGCTGTGTTCTGCCCCCCCGCCCGCCCCCTCAAACAAGGCTGTCTCGTCAACCCATTTTCCATTGGACATGACTTGGTGGCTGGCGAGAGAAGAAAGATGTTAAGTGCACAACGTGAGTTTGGATAGTTTTACAAGAGGAAAAACAGACAGCAAAATGGCTGACAACGCTAACTCCATTCAACCTCTTCAGGGTAATGCTGCCAGTCCATCTCCTCAGTATGGTCTCGAGTCTCTTGACAATGAACGTCAGGAGGACGTCACAAACGCTGAGGAAGGCCATACAGGCCGAAACGCGTCCGTTTTCAGTCTCGGAGGTAAATAAAATCATGTAAAAGGACATACAATGAGTGCTGGCATTTTCTTCATCTCTACTTATATCTTCGAGCCTTGCACCTATAAGGATTTTGTTTGAACCTGGAGTGCTGCGGGTTGTCTGTTACGGCAGTACTATTCTCATAGTTTTACAAGAGGAAAAACAGACAGAGCAATGGCTGACAATGCTAACTCCATTCAACCTCTTAATGCTGCCAGTCCATCTCCTCAGTATGGTCTCGAGTCTCTTGACAATCAACGTCAGGAGGAGTATATCTGATGATGATTACTACGACACATCTCGTAGTCAAACTACAAGCCGCGTCCCACGCCAGCAGCTATCGTGATCCCCAGCTGACAACCCAGCTCCCAGTCTCAACCCAGATGCCCGCATCGACGACCAGCCTGTTGCTGATGTCAACGTCATCCAGGACGAGCAGGAGGCCTAGCAGAGAGTGGAGGAGGATGAGACTCTTTTTGAAGACCCCGCCCCAAAATTAGGATCTTCGCTCATATTGACAAGTTATTTAAATAACAATGTTCCAATGTTACATGCATCTTAAAATAAAAAACCCATTTCTTTAAAAAAATAAAATCACACCCGTGTTAACTGAGTGGTGTAAGGTCTTATATAGACTGATCAGCTGTGGTCTGACGTAATGAAATCACACCCGGGTGAACTGGGTGACCGTAGCAACCATGCTCATTTTTTGAGCACAGACAGACAGACACGTAAACTAACAAAGCCAGTCATAGGAGTGGTTTACACCACTCAATAATTAAATTAATTGGAGCAGCCATTAAACACGGACGAGACACATGTTTTATGTGACACATAAAAGTGTATATGAGACACATAAACATGTGTCTTGTGGGTCCACGTGTCTTGTGTGAATGCAGCCTTAGGACACATGAGGACACTCATAAACCATTGGACCCATAAAGGTCCATTGGTCAGTTTCATTTTACACTCTCAAGAATAAATTATTATTAAACAGCTGCATTACTTAAGTTATTTTACAAGTCTACACAATTAGAGAATGTTATGTTATTTTGATCAATGTTTGCCTGATATCTCTCCTAAAAGGGTACCAACATCAACACAGCATGGAAATGTGCACATATTCTTTCGTGTTGGGTCTGCAAAGCTAAATCTCATCCAAAAAAATCACACCCGTGTGAAGTGAGGGGCGCTCTTATCATCGTACATCATCACAACGTAAAATAGACACTATGACGTACAATTCTCCATTCATGATCAATGAACAAAATTGATAACACAAACTTTGTGTAGGACAACGTTTGTGAACATACACTAAAAGCTGGAAAAATGGTGGTCCGTGGCTCAAATGCAGAATAACAGACTAATGGGCCTTGATGATATGAAAAGGGTTGAAAGCCAAGGTGTTAACCCATTCTGGGAGGGAACCCCTTTGGTGTTTTAACTAAGCATTATATTATACTTTAGCTATTTTTGAAAAATCGTGAAAATGCGGCACAAATCTTTGAATATATATTCTTTCAGAAGACCGCTCTAGGCCTGATCGGGTGGATGGATCACCAGCGGTGCTTGTCGGCCAGACACCGGTCGACCACCTCCAGGATGTGAGAGTTCTCCAGAGCCGCCGCCACCCGCTCCTTGTCCGCCAGCTGCTTGTTGACGTCGCCCTCGGCGTCGTGAGTCCCCGGCGCGACGCACACGTCCACCTTGAAGCGGTCGGGCAGCACGCGCTGCAGCCGTGCCATCACCGACAGGCCGATGAGCGTGGCCATGCTGCAGTGGGGCACGGTGGGCGTGAAGCGCACCTCCACCGTGCTGCTCCCCCCTGCCGCGTCCTTCACCTCCACCCCGGAGCGCTCCACCACGCCCAGCTCCTCCAGGGACAGCTCGGGGTGCTCCGGATCGGCGATCCACCGGATCAGGTCGAAGACCTCCCAGTCGTCGATGGCGTCGCGGACGCCTTCGTCCTCGTCGGACGGCGTCGGGCGCCTCTCTCCGCATCGCTCGAACACGTGAGGGTTGGCGTTGTTCAGCTGACGATCCGCGGCCATTCGAAATGATAATGAACGTACTTCTAACGTACTTGACTTTAAAACTCTGGGCAGAACCTGACGTAACGGTACGTGACGCGGGACCCTGCTCTGTGACGTCAGCTCTGTGACGTCAACGACTTATGCTCCAATGGTTTGCCAACCAAATAAATGAGCATGGTCACATTCTATGGAACTTCAATAATGAACAGTGTCAGTATGGTCTCCCATAAGTATTATAACATGAAGATTCAGTCCAAGTGTTTGGACTCCTGAAGAAACTTTGTATTTATTACAAATTACATTTCAAAACGTTTGGACTCCTGGATAACTCTACAAGAACGCAACACAATCTGACTTTAGATATCAGATTTGGGTACTCTGAGAGTTAACAATTTCCCTACTGTACCGGATGGTAACTATAGATGTGGCACCTGTGTGCAATGCACATACACAAAAAAATGCAAGGTTTTCAGTCATCCTCACACCGGCCGGGATATATCCATACGTGGTGCGATTACATGCAGCACCACAAATGTGGTATATCTTATCCGAAGCCCTTGCCGGTTGGCATATGTGGGCAAGACATCCTGTGCTCTACGCACTAGGTTAACCGAACATAGGAGCTGTATAAGAACTGGTGATGGTCAGACTTGACTTGACTCTTCACTGACTCAGCGGGGAAAAAAAATCGAGAATGCAAGCCTGGAACACTGTGGAGGGCTTGTTTGGACGAGGTTTTGGAAATTGTGGACGATTGGAGCGAAAGGCAACAAGGGTTGCGGCGCAATCGACGACTGATGACGGCTTTGATGGCGGCCGACTCCAGCATTGATGCCGGCGTCATTACTGCCCAAGGGGCAGGAAACGCAGTCATTATTATGCTGTACTGGATTGAACTCAACGACCATGCCACTGCTGCGCTGACAGTAAACAACTTCCAAGGTAGCGTTGCTGATGGTTCCGACATCTCGCAGATCCATTACTTGCTCATGAGACTGAGTGATGTCTGTCATCACCACATGCCCTAAGGTTGACTCATTGTGGAGGATGGAGGATGTTTCGGATGGAGGATGGTTGGACCCCCCCCCCCCCACGTGGAGGATTGTATTCACAGTTCGTTTTGTTTGTTGACCTGTGAAGTGAGGGGCGCTCATTTAAAGGTATATTCAGTGATTTTACTTAATTCAAATATCACTTATTTTTTCTTTTTTTCTGGATAATCCTCCCTACTATAGAGTGTGCTGACCATATAAGGAGTTCCTCCCTGTCCCCAGTGAGCCCCTGGGGTCAAAAAACCCTAGTTTCAGTTTTGGTGGTGGGTGGCAAAGCCTTCATCCAATCAGGATGAGAGGGGCCTTCCTCCAATCATGATCGACTGGGGGCGGGCCTTGGTGCACATGCTGTTGGCCTGTTGCACTTCCCCCCAATGTAGAGCGTGCATGTGCACATTTTGTTACCGGGGCGGACTGGGTGATTTTCCAAATCACCCAAATCACTGAATGCTCCTTTAATAAAAAAAATATATACTTCAAGAACTGGTGATGAACGCAACCCTGATGCAGCTCATTTTAAAAATGCGTTGGTATTGAGAAGGTTGAAAAACCACCCAGAGGTGGTGATCTTGAAAGGTTACTTCTGCAACGAGAAACTCATTGGATTTATTTCCTTAATACCATTACTGGCATTCAGTTGGAGAGTCTCGATCCTTTCTACAATAGACAGCTGCTCATGAAGGCCAGGGCCATTCGGCAGGATAATGCCCACCCACTCGAGTCGGAGTACAGGCTGTTGCCATCGCGGGCCGTCGTCTGGGTGCCCCTGTTGTCAAAAACAACAGATATAAGCACTCCTTTGTCCCTGCCTCGATTCGTGCAGTCAACACTGCCAGTAACATGTAATGTGATGATGACGATGCTGAAACAAGCACTTTATGCCGGCACTTTATATCCTAGCACTTTTTCTGAATGTAGCCTTTCTTATTTTTTATTTTGATTCTATACCTGCACTAGATGCGCCCAGACCTCTGTTTATGCTATGGTGTCTCATGTCTGTTGTTGTCCTGTATTGTTTATGCTATGGTGTCTCATGTCTGTTGTTGTCCTGTATTGTTTATGCTATGGTGTCTCATGTCTGTTGTTGTCCTGCATTGTTTGTATGTTTTAAACCACTACTCTTGCTGTAAACCTAATTGCCCTTCTGGGACATTAATAAAGACCTTGAACCTTGATGTCTCCTGATGGTCTAAATGAGGAATTTGATATAACGCCTTTCCTACAGAATAAGGTTCATTAGTTTCTTGTTTTTCTGTTCCCTTAATGGGACATAGATTTATGTTTAGGCTTGTCTCCCATACCCAGTGGTGGTCTGGGGGGAGCCTACCTGTTCCCCAGTGCAGAACATCCCTGGTTCAAAGCTCACCTATCATGGATAGGCCTATACACATTGTCATGTTGGATGCCCTATTAACTTGTATGTGCTTTTAATCATTATCATCAATCATGACTTTTAATGTTTTTACTCTCATGAAAATGTTTTTTCTATTGATTGTTTGTGTAAGTGTGTAAAGTTTATCTGCTCAGGTAAATTCTCCTCCAATGGGTGGACTGATAGGTTCTAGCCCTGGGATTGGTTTAGGTTGCTGTGCTCCTTCCCACTCCCAGGTGTTATGCATGATCATTAATCAATGATTTTTGTATATTTGCTCTTTTTTCTGCCTGAATATTTGCCTGATGAAGACCTAGTTTGGTCGAAACGTTGCAAAATTGTTGTCTTACAATTTACAATTTAGGCATTTAGCAGACGCTCTTAATCCAGAGCGATTTACATTAAGCAAGAACAAAAAGCATGGGAATACATCACATATGTAAATGCATTCATCGCGAAACATGCTTAAGCTAAGAACGTGACTAGAACATATCTATATAATGACACTATACATATAAACTATAACTAGAACATATCTATATAATGACACTATACATATAAACTATACATATATGCTATACTATGCTGTACATATATACTATGAAGTGCTATGACTACATACAATGCACTTATTGTGCTGTCTACATGACATGCTATAAGTCTGTTTCAAATGCTATATAAGTCTAAGAAGTGCTGTCTAAGGGGGTAGGGTAAGTGCTATGGGCCATGATGGAGTCTGAAAAGGTGGGTTTTCAGACTACGGCGGAAGATCGGGAGTGATGCTGCAGTTCTGATTGCAACGGGAAGTGCATTCCACAGTTTTGGGGCCAGAAGGGAGAAGAGTTTGGGACGTGTGGAGCGTTGTCCCGGCGTTTTTAGTCTTAAAATAAAGTAAGTCTCGGAGCTCTACAAACTGGTGCGTGCAGAGTTCTTCCTCTTCTTAGATATTAATTGTAAACATTGTACATTTGTTATATTGTTTTATAATGTTTATTATTGGATAAACATGAATTATTATGCACATGAATTATATGTGTTTATTTTTACATGTTGACATAGTATATATTTATTGTAAATATTATATTTATTACAAACTTTACAAGAACGCAACATAATTAAAAGACTAGATGGACGAAAAGTTACCAAGAAGTCTACGGAACATTTGTTGAAGCTGGGTTCAGAGGAACCACAGAACAAATAATAATAAATAATAATAAAATACGATATGTGTGTCTGACTCGTGTTCTGGTTTTGATATTGTTTTTGTAGGTCTTCTGTTGTAGCGGTAACAACATTGTTTATTTTATTTTATGTGGGTGGTGGGGAGTAGGGGGGCTGTTGTGCTATGTTTATTTTATTTTATGTGGGTGGTGGGGAGTAGGGGGGCTGTTGTGCTATATCTATTTTGTTTTTCTTTAAAATAAATCATAGTTATTTTAAACAAAGCCCAATCATTATTTAATTTCAAACTAGTAGCGCATATCTACTGTAGCATTTGTCAAGATGTTTTATCAAGTAGGACCCAAATGCAAGGAAGTCAGGATCTAGAAGTAGAAGTTTATTTAACAAATGTTTGCAGTAGAGCAACACCAGCAAACAAGAACAGATTTGGAAAATCTGATTTTGCTGCTCCTCAGCAAAATCAGAACCTTGCAAATTGACAATACAAAGCTGAGGAAAGAGAATTCCCAGCTGAGGAACAGTCTGGCATTGTTTGACAGTAAGTACTAGACCAGGGGTTCTCAACCTTTGTTTGACAGTAAGTACTAGACCAGGGGTTCTCAACCTTTCTGACTTCGAGGCACACCTATTTTTATGTACAGCGGACCGGGGCCCATCCTATTCCCTATACCACCCTCCCCTGGGTGCACGGGAAGTGAGATTGGGAAATGGTCACTCACTGAACACATTCCAAATTAGCCAAAGCCCCTAGTCTAGAGATGACACATTGTAGTCAGTCATTCATTTACATGATGTTGGTTGTTGTGCATGTCTTTATAGAGCTACCAGATCTTCTGGACAAAGTGGAAGCCCTTTCAGGGGCAATGGAAGGGCACCCCTGCCAGACGTCGAAAACCTCGCCTGCCGCTGCAACTGTCGCACAAAAACGGGTAAAGAACCTTCCCCACAGTACAGTCAAACACTCAAAGGGGATAACACCTAAGGGGGTCTGCGACCAAATGCATATCATTCTGGGGTCCTTGACATGAAAGTTTGAGATCCACTTTATTCAGAATCAGAGGTTTTTCAGGAATCTGTCATGATTTAGAAGACATTTGTATAATCGGGTCTAAATGGGTTAAGTGCTCCCGCTAGAGTTTTGAGAGCACTTTTGTTGACCAAAGAGAGAATGCCTAGGAATCTTGTTCTTTGATTAACTTTTTTGATCACCTTTGTTGTTGAGGATACAGCTCAAATATGTAATCTGTTCTTTGCTGAAGATTACCATGTCATCAACTTTAACCTTGAAGTTGTTTGCGTTGACCTTACTGAGGGAATAAGAGGGGGGAGAGAGAGGGGATGGGGCACTTCACCGAAAATCGGACTATGACTAGGCGTTTAGGGGTGTCTCCATAAACCTCTTGTGTAATACTTAATTACATCAGTCATATAAAATGTAGATTTTGTAAGCATTGTTGTTCATTCAATGGGCTATTGAAATGTTTTACTTGGGTGTTATATATTCTGTCTGTACTCATTCTGTACACTGTTCTGTTTTCTTTACCAGATTGGGTTGGTGGAGGAGTGGTCTTTGTGCCCGATTCGTCACTGCGCTATATTGACCACTCAAAGTACCAGAGATTGACCAATGGCCTGCTGACCCTGCTGTTCAGCAGGGAAGAACTGCGTCGAAGCAGCCTCACAGGAAAGCACTGCAAATCTGTGTGGGCTGTGGCTCAGTTGGTCGTTCAGTAAAGGAAGGGTCGGTGGTTTGACCTCTAGTCTTTTTTCTGGATTCCAATTTTAATTCAAATATAGCTAAAGTATAACATAATGAAACACCAAGGGGGTTCCCTGATACATTATTGATTTCAGCTGTTTCAAACATGACCCGCTTTAATTACTTCTAGTCTTTTATATGTCCAATGAATTTGTATTTAGTTCATACATTTAACTAACTAAATGCACTCAAATTAAAAACATTTTCTGGATTCCAATTTGATAGCTGATCTACAAGCTCAAAATGCGTCTCAGTGTGACACGTTTTGAGCTTGTAGATCGCCTATTTTTGCTACGACAAATAGCCTGAGGAAGGTCGCAAGACCGAAACGTTGCTTTAATAAAATGCTCTGAACCCAGCAAGTGGCAGTGTGCGGGTGTCACTCCTTTCACATTGCTACGACAAATATGCAATGTGGCCCATCTTGAGAGAGTGTAAATATTGTGGCCCTCTCCATCGTCAAAGTTGCCCACCCCTGTTCTAACTGACCGAGTCATTCTATCACTTTTTTTGTCTGCCCTCATACAGGCTAAGTGATGGAAAAATGTGATGTTCAGAAGAGACAGGTGCTGAAGGTGGTCAAGGCCAAGCTGAACTATGAGGACAAGGCAGCGAAGCTGAAGCCCCCCTCCCCCCCTTGCAGCTGCCAGCTGGTCACGTGATCAGGTCTGAGCAGCCAGACACTCTTGGAGAAGCGACGAAAGGAAACATAAAAACGGAAACGGAATCAGATAAACGGAAACAGAAAGGTGGCGTTTCCTTGTCTTTTTTTAAATAATAATACTACTAATAATAATACAAGTCGCTTATAATAAGCGGACATGGCAACATCCACATCAACTGGTGGAACATGACATATCAACTGTGGGAAACGTCAACTCCTGGAAGCGGCTGCAGCCAGACGCTTCCCTTATATATTGTTGATCTGTTCCCTGAGCTGACGTGACGTCCCCCCCGCCCCCTCCCCTTGCAGCTGCCAGCTGGTCTGCAGCTAGACACTCTTGGAGAGAGATGAAAATGGGACCACCAAGGCACATTCAATGGAGCCCCTGGGCCCCACCAAGTTGTTATGCCTGTGTCCCTTTTATGCCCATATATGGAGTCTATGCAGATGTCAGAACATCAGTGTGATGTCAGAAAATGCCAGCTCCATATATGGAGATGCTGTCCAGAGCCTGGGCAGAGGCTTTTTGTGCTAGTTTTGGACAACCGTCAATCCGACGGCCTCGACACCGGGCACTGCACTAACCCTGTGGAACGCGTGTGTCGATTTTGAAGTCGGAGGGGTGATGTCAGACAGGTCGGAACACCATTGGAATGTCAGAACAGGCCAGCTCCATATATGGAGATCTAGGGGTTGATTTCAGAACATCAGAGTGATGTCAGAACAGAACAAGCCAGCACCATATAGCACATATGACTTATATGCCTATATGGAGATTTAGGGGTGATCTGGATTTGGGCCCTGTCCGGAGCAACGACTGAATTTCTATATAATTCTATATATGTAATAATTTTATTATTATTGAATAAACCTTTATTTTTATACATATTTATTATATGCATTTAATGTATTGTAAACATTGCAGGCTACATTTATATTGTTTAATAATGTTTATTATTGAATAAACCTTTATTTTGTATACATATTCATTATATGCATTTAATTTTCTAACTAGCAGCAGTGTGTCTAGAAGATTGATCGGGGGTGTCGCTCGGTCCGCAACATGTTCATGAATAAGGCAACTGGTACTTTACTTGATATTAGAACGTTTGAGAACCACTGGCTTAGAGCATGCTCAGGCGTTGTCTGTGATTCTTTGGCTCTCTACTGCTTTTCCCCTTGAGCCTCCAGTACTATCCAGGCCCCTATACCGTTTCTCCGCTTGAGCCTACAGACCAAGCTCACAAGCTGAACCGTCATCCCGTTCCCCGGCTATAAAGCTCCGTTCAAACGACGACATCACTGGCCTTGGTGATGAAGTCATCGTCCAGCGCATCATTGTCGTCGAAGTCGAAGCCGAAGTCGTCATCGAGAGCCGCTATGACGTCGGGGTCCACAGCGTCCGACCCCCAGGGTCCTGACACGGGAGCGGTGACGGCAGCTACGTTCGGACGTCCGGTGTTCCCCTCTTCTTCAAACCCTGAAGCGAACGCTGACGAAGGGAGGGCGACGGCAGCTCCGTCCTCCCCCTCTTCCCCTCCGTCATCCCGGTGGGAGTCGAAGGTGTGCAGCACCAGCAGGTCCCTCATGTGCTGCAGGTAATCGTAATCGTCATCAAAGAACACGCCGCAACGCCTCTGCTCCTCACGTCGCTTCTCCACCTCCTCCTCCGCCTGCCTGGCGGGCGGAGGGAGGCGTGGGAGGACGTGTCGGTCCGCAGCCAGTGGGGGGTCCCCCGCCTCCAGGTGGAAACTCATCGCCGCCTTCTTGTCTATGAAGGACTTCTTCTTTCGGGGCATTATTGTAGTTTAACGAGATTGCTATTGGTGGCTTCGTTGGGATGTCTGTGCAAACTATTCACTGCTGTAAGCCTGAACAATAATCTAAATGTAGAATGTGTTTTCTCCTCTTCAGCAGAATGAAGTCAATAGATAACGGAAGTTGTCCGGGACTATATATAATCTGCAAATCTCCATATATGTCCCTTCATTTGCCTGCATCCCTTTCAAGCCCATATATGGATTACTGATGTCATCTATATTATGACATCTCCATATATGTCCCTTTGCCTGCGTCCCTTTCATGCCCATATACGGATTCCTGATGTCATCAATATTATGACATAGAAGCCAGTCTATGATGCCAACATCATGTCATACATCATCTCATGAACAACTGCATTTATGTGATGGTTAGGCAATTTGCTCGTCTACATATGACGTTAATTTTCCCTTCATTGTCAATGGCATTTAACGTTTGTGTTGCCACATTGTCAATGGCATTTAACGTTTGTGTTGCCACAAATTTATGTCATTTTTTAGGCACATATGACCTAATTTCTCATTTCATTGTCGATGGCAAAATATGAGACGTGTGGGGACAAAAGTTGTATATAGGAGTGGCTATAGCGCCCCTCCAAAAGTGAAGACAGAAAAGTGAGGACGCAAATTGTGATTGGCCAGAATGAGATGATATATAATGATGTATGATGATAGGAGCGCTCCCCTCCCACGTCAAATACCCTATGTCACTTAACCTTTTAATTTGTCTCATATGTAACCACCTGACTGACACTTACCTTTTGATTAATCTCAGGTGAAAGACGGACACATTGTGGTTGTCAGTTCTAATTAATCTCAGGTGAAAGACGGACACATTGTGGTTGTCAGTTCTAATGAGTGGAATAGACCAACCAACAAGTCTGTCCCTTTACAGTTTGAGCATGATTATGAATTTATGATGCATAATGCATACTGAGGTTGGCCACAAAACTTATTTAAAATGTGACAATGTTAAAGGACCACTTCACCACTTTTCAACCTATCTTCATATAATAGGTCCTCACTAATAATCATGGTTATAAATAAAAATGGTGCAATTCTTTTCTACTCAGTTTGTGTCTCATAGGAGGGCTGTGGGCAGTTCAGAAACCGTCTTCCAGTGACATCATCGATGGGGAATACAAGCTAATAGAAACTGCAGGCTTTCTAGTCCTGAAAAGTTGCAATGCGAAAATGGAAGCCATCGTTCTCACGATAATGAAAATCGAAATATTTTTGTAAAGAAATCTTGTTTAAAAATACATCTGCCTAATGATGATGTCACTGGAAGACGTTTCTAAACTGCCCACAGCCGTCCTATGAGACACAGACTGAGTAGAAAAAAATCGTGCAATTTTTTCATGATTATTAGTGAGGACCTATTATATGAAGATAGGTTGAAAAGTGGTGAAGTGGTCCTTTAATCTCATAGTGACTGGAAAATCACTGTCTTTTCCCCTCTCTCTCAAGATTTGCATGCTGTGACTGCAGGAAATAAGGGCAGAGGGACATGCAGATTTGAAGACGAAAGAGACCTTTGCAACTATAGAACAACAGTGAGTTTGTTATCATATATAATAATATTGTCGCTGTCCGGCAAAAATAAATAGCTAACTACATGTTTCAGTTTTTTTCATAATTGAACACCCTTTACGCCTTTATGTGTTGGTTAAAAACCATATTGAATCATTGACCATCCTACCCGAGGATTTGTGGAAGGAAGTGCTATCTAGAATAAACTTGTCTTGTTTATGCCCGTATGTGTCTTATCCAATTCAAAGTGGTCCATAGGACACACTACACCAAGGCCAGGTTGAGCAGAATGTTTCCAAACACTAATGACTCCTGTAGGCCTACCAGGGGCCTGTTCCATGAAACTTGGATTAACTAATCCAGGATTTAGGCCAAAACCAGGCTTTTTAAATCCTGGTCTTTACAGCCTGGTTTATTCCGTTCCACTAAAGCCAAGCGAGGCTCAGAATTGGCGGATTTGGCGAGCCAGCATCAGAAAGCCTTGTTTACAAGCGCGTGCACGCATTCCTTGAGAAGCCAAGGAATAGTTCCAAACGTGTCATGGTCTGGCCCTCTGCCTGTCTATTCCCCTCTTTCTGGATCTCTCCCTCTGCCCAGTTGTCTGTCTTTCCACCTCGGCCACTCACACTCCCCATTACAGCCCTCAGTCCTACACACCTGGTTCCACTCTCATCAGCCCAGCCCATTACAAACCTGTGAACTCTGCTACAATCAACCCACCACCTATAAATGCTGGACTCCTTGCACTAACAAATGTCAGAACATAAACCCTTGTCCGGTGCGCAACATTGCTGTCCCTGAGCGCTACCTTGAAGATTCCTGGTTCCTCGTGTTGCTCTTCAGTTTTGGGACTTTACTTCTTGATGCCTTTTGTAAGGTTTGCCTTATGGTCTTTCTGTTTGTGGCATTCTGCTTTTGAAATGTTGGTAACACTTGCAGATAAGGGTCATGAAATAATGATTAACTCATGATTAACTAATACATTAGTTAAGCATTAGTTAATCATTATTTCATCATGAATTAATGATGACTTCATCATGAATTAACTGTAGTTAGTTAATCATGATTCATGGCATTCATGATTTCATTTATAGATCAGATTTTTTCGCCCAAATCTATGCCCACGATGAGTGCTCAAAGGCGGGTAGGTTTAGTCAGCAGACGGTCTCTCTGGAGGTCCTTCCTGGTTGTCCCCAAGGGTATTTGTTCTCAATTCTATGCCCACGATGAGTGCTCAAAGGTGGGTAGGGGTCCCTGGTGTTTTATGGATCATTTTTTGACTCACCCATTTTGCCCAAATCTATACCCAGGATGAGTGCTCATAGACGGGTAGGGTTAGTGAGCAGACTCGGCCTCTCTGGAGGTAATTTTTCTCAATTCTATGCCCACGATGAGTGCTCAAAAGTGGGTAGGGGTCTGTCCGAAGCTCTCCCTGCATGGTGCTTTATGGATCATTTTTGGACTCCCCCATTTTGCCCAAATCTATACCCAGGATGAGTGCTCAAAGGTGGGTACCCCTACCCACCTAAACCACCTGGTGTTTTATGGATCATTTTTGGACTCCCCCATTTTGCCCAAATCTATACCCAGGATGAGTGCTCATAGACGGGTAGGGTTAGTGAGCAGACTCGGTCTCTCTGGAGGTAATTTTTCTCAATTCTATGCCCACGATGAGTGCTCAAAGGTGGGTAGGGGTCTGTCCGGAGCTCTCCCTGGTGCTTTATGGATCATTTTTGGACTCCCCCATTTTGCCCAAATCTATACCCAGGATGAGTGCTCATAGGTGGGTAGCGGTTAGTGAGCAGACTCTGTCTCTCTGGAGGTATTTTTTCTCAATTCTATGCCCACGATGAGTGCTCAAATGTGGGTAGGGGTCTCTCCGGAGCTCTCCCTGGTGCTTTATGGATAATTTTGGACTCCCCTCTTCAGAGGTCTCCCTGGTAGTTTATGGGTCATTTCTGGACATTATCATCATCATGAACTAGCTGTAGTTAATAGTTAGTTAATGGTTATTTGTACCCCAAAGTAAAGTGACAACATTTTCATCATGAACTAATCATGAACTAGCTGTAGTTAATGGATATTTGCACCCCAAAGTAAAGTGACAACATTTTCATCATGAACTAGCTGCAGTTAATAGTTAGTTAATGGATATTTGTACCCCAAAGTAAAGTGACAACATTTTCATCATTAACTAATCATGAACTAGCTGTAGTTAAGGTTATTTGTACCCCAAAGTAAAGTGACAACATTTTCATCATGAACTAATCATGAACTAGCTGTAGTTAATGGATATTTGCACCCCAAAGTAAAGTGACAACATTTTCATCATGAACTAGCTGTAGTTAATAGTTAGTTAATGGATATTTGCACCCCAAAGTAAAGTGACAACCTTTTCATCATGAACTAGCTGTAGTTAATAGTTAGTTAATGGATATTTGTACCCCAAAGTAAAGTGACAACATTTTCATCATGAACTAGCTGTAGTTAATAGTTAGTTAATGGATATTTGTACCCCAAAGTAAAGTGACAACATTTTCATCATTAACTAATCATGAACTAGCTGTAGTTAAGGTTATTTGTACCCCAAAGTAAAGTGACAACATTTTCATCATGAACTAATCATGAACTAGCTGTAGTTAATGGATATTTGCACCCCAAAGTAAAGTGACAACATTTTCATCATGAACTAGCTGTAGTTAATAGTTAGTTAATGGATATTTGCACCCCAAAGTAAAGTGACAACATTTTCATCATGAACTAGCTGTAGTTAATAGTTAGTTAATGGATATTTGTACCCCAAAGTAAAGTGACAACATTTTCATCATGAACTAGCTGTAGTTAATAGTTAGTTAATGGATATTTGTACCCCAAAGTAAAGTGACAACATTCTCATCATTAACTAATCATGAACTAGCTGTAGTTAAGGTTATTTGTACCCCAAAGTAAAGTGACAACATTTTCATCATGAACTAATCATGAACTAGCTGTAGTTAATGGATATTTGCACCCCAAAGTAAAGTGACAACATTTTCATCATGAACTAGCGTAGTTAATAGTTAGTTAATGGATATTTGTACCCCAAAGTAAAGTGACAACATTTTCATCATGAACTAGCTGTAGTTAATAGTTAGTTAATGGATATTTGTACCCCAAAGTAAAGTGACAACATTTTCATCATGAACTAATCATGAACTCTTGATTAACTAATCATGAAGTAATCATGAACTGGAAATTTGGACAGTCACATCAATATAAATAATAGTGAAATGCAATACTAACAATACAATACAATCTGAATCCAAAATTACAATTACAAGCCACCTTCAATATTGCCATTTTTTATTTACAGCCACACCCTCCCCCCACACAGAAAACTAAAAACAAAATGTGATGTATATCAATAACAAAGTGTTAAATGGCCACTTATTACCAAATAGACAGCAGTAATATGAAAAAAACAAAACAAAAAGAAAAGCCAGCGAAAATATGAAAACCCTTAGTTCCGTTGTCATTGGGGCTCTTTCATCTGAATTGTGACATTGTTCGATTGGTCTTTTTCCTACCACACAAACCGTGAGGGAAGGGAATCAATGTTGCACCATCAGTGTCCAGACTTGGATCCGTTAGCTTGCCATCCAATATGCACTGGGAATTTATCTGGGGAATTGTTGGGTATGGAGAATGTGGAGCCTCACATGGACCTGGGATCCTCAGTGGATGGGAAGGGAAGCGCTGTCCTCTTCTCCATGTGCTCCAGGGGATGAAGATGGGGATCACCCAATCTAAAAAAAAACGGACCTATGGTAGATCGGACAAGATCCAATAGCATGTTATTCACACACTCTGTGTAAAATGTTTTTAAATCCCCATGAATTAGTAAAAATTAACACCTTTTTAACTTGCATTAATTAGCTTAATCATTTTCTTTTTATAGTAATCATTTCAAATACATTGAAAACCATTCAAAATAATTCAAAGTACTTATTTTCTTTTACAATGTTTCAAATATTCACTATATTCAATGAACTGTTCCTTTTCCACAAAAATACTATGAAATGCTCCTTTACGTATCACAATGCAATGAGTTAAATTGCATAAAGTGCACATTCAATCGCTTTACAGGGTGTTTTGTGCAGTAACTGAGGTATTCATGACTCAAATGTGCTTAGTATATCTCTCCCTGGCTAGCATCAGGTGAGAGATGCACTAAAAATGTACATTCAATCACCATAACCCAAAATACTCATGTACAGGAATAAGTGTTTCAAAATGTAAAACACCATTTAAGATAACCATCTTTGTTCTACATTGTCTCACTCACCACTGATCAATGAATGAATGGGCTCAGACTGCAATGTCACCTGTACTACTGGCTGCTCAGTGATTTGCAATACTCGCTCTCACACTGCTCTGCAAAGTTCAAAATGACACAATATACAAATCAGGAGTTGTCTAACAACATTAAGAATGTGGATGATTTGAATTGGAAGATTATTTTTTAGTCTTACCAAGTGGATTGCAAAGATTGTTCCTCTGTGTGTGTTTACAACAACACATGAAGAACCAGCCATGTGTTCAATTGAACAGGAAAGGGGAGTTTTCCTGCTTAAATACTGACAGGAAGTGGAATAACTGGTAGGCTGGACATAAACGCTTACAGGCTCACTGATTGGCCACTTAGGTTAGCAATCACAGAGCCAGGTAATTTTAACCCTTTGCAAAAACGTGTTAGACATCCTGTTTGTTTGTTTGTTTGTTTTCCCTTTCATGTATATAGCTTCTTGGCATTTTAATCAGACTTGTAGAGGAACATTTTAGATATATTGTATATAACTTAAATGCATTCATTCACTGTAAAAAGAAAATCACTGAAATGAACGTATGTATCCTATTAACTATTTTTTAATTCAGCCTACCCAGGCTTGAAAGCAGGCAGCCAATTTACAAGTGTTAAACGATCTAAAATGCTTTTGAAATAACACACATTTAAGTTCTAAAATTTTGCTCCACAAGTCTGTTTAAAATACAAAACAAGCTATTTACATGAAAGAGAAAAAATGCAAAACAAACAGGGTGTCTAACAGGTTTTAAAGGATTAAAATTACCTGGCTCTGTGATTGCCAGTGGCCAATCAGTGAGCCTGTAAGCATTTGTGTCCAGCCTACCAGTGATTCTACTTCCTGTTAGTATTTAAGCAGGAAAACGTCCTTTTCCTGTTCAATTGAACACATGGCTGGTTCTTCATGTGCTGTTGTAAACAAACACAGAGAGACAATCTTTTGCAATCTGCCTGGTAAGACTAAAACATAATCTTCCAATTCAAATCATTCACATTCTTAATGTTGTTAGGCAACTCCTGATTTGTGTATTGTGTCATTTTGAACTTTGCAGAGCAGTGTGAGAGTGTTGCTAATCACTGAGCAGCCAGGTGACATTGCAGTCTCAGCATTCATGAAGTGGTGAGTGAGACAATGTAGAACAAAGATGGTTATCTTAAATGGTGTTTAGCCACAATACATCCTGCCAATGATTTATTGTTACATTTAAGTATTTAAGTTCATGTTACATTTTGAAAGACAGTTTGTTACTGAAGGAATACAATATGCATGTACATGAGAATTGTGGGTTATAGTGACTGAAGGTACATTTTAAGGGTACATACTAAGCACATTTGCGTCATAAATACCTCCTAGTTACTGCACAAAACACCCTGTAAACCTTTTGAATGTGCACTTTAACTCATTACATTGTGATACTTAAAGGAGCATTTCATACTATTTTTATTTTTGTGGAAAAGGAACAGTTCATTGAATATTAAACATTGTAAAAGAAAATAAGTGTTTTGAATTATTTTGAATGGTTTTCAATGTATTTTAAATACATGATTACTATAAAAAGAACATGATTAAGCTAATTAATGCAAGTTAAAAAGGTGTTAATTTATGCTAATTCGTGGGGTTTTGGATCTTGTCTGATCTATCATAGGTCAGGTTTTTTAGATCCCATCCTCATCCCTTGGAGCATCTCACGTGGAGAAGAGGACAGCGGTTCCCTTCCCATCCATCGAGGAGCCAAGGTGCATGTGAGGCTCCACTGTCTCCATACCCAACGTTTCCCCAGATAGATTCCCAGTGCATACTGGGTGGCGAGATCCATGGTTTGTGTGGTAGGACAAAGACCAATCGAACACTGTCACAGTTCAGATAAAAGAGCCCCAACGAGAACAAAAACAAACTTTGGGAACTAAGGGTTTTCATATTTTTTCCGGCTTTTCTTTTTGTTTGTTAATTTTCATATTACTGTTGTAGTCATTTTTCTATGTCTATTTGGTAATAATAAGTGGCCATGTAACAATTACTATTCATTGTTGACTGTGTTATATTTATAAGAGCCAGGTCATTTTGTTTCATAGTTGTGTCAAACCATATTGGATAAGCAATGATCTTAACAAGTACTTTAGTTTTATAGTTGAGAGGAAAAATTGTGCTGCTGATTTGGATAAGCACTGTTGTTGGCTTTGTTAAAGGCCTTGCCTTGGCGGGCAGCAGGTGGGCCAGATGTGTGGATGCCAGTCCATTGACGTCTGCGCCAGGGCTGTATCTAGCTCACCCGCTGTTGGCCCGGGTGGCTGGTGTCGGCCTGCCCCTCGGCCTGTGTCCTCTGCCTACTTCCTTGCTTTTGTTTTGTTGTTCTTTTGTATTTTACATTTGTATTTTGTATAATACTTTATTTATTTTGTGGTATATTTTTGTTTGTGTTAAGTGTTTTTATTTTATTTTTTAGTTTCTGTGTGGGGGGAGAGAGTGTGTGTGTGTGTGGGGGGGGGGGGGGGGGGGGTTGCTGTAAATACAAAAATGGCAAAAATTGGCAATATCGAAGGTGGCTTGTAATTGTACATTTGGATTCAGATTGTAATGTATTGTTAGTATTGTATTGTTTTGCATTCACTATTATTTATATTGATGTGACT
The DNA here is from genome assembly GCF_951216825.1 of Electrona antarctica. Lineage (NCBI taxonomy): Eukaryota > Metazoa > Chordata > Actinopteri > Myctophiformes > Myctophidae > Electrona > Electrona antarctica. The sequence goes on along the minus strand of NC_136812.1, from coordinate 53,186,542 downwards.
TTGTGTCCATATATCCAGTTAATGATGAATTCATGATTAGTTAATCATGAGTTCATGATTAGTTCATGATGAAAATGTTGTCACTTTACTTTGGGGTGCAAATATCAATTAACTAACTAATGATAGTTAATCATTAATAGAGTCCAACTCTCTAGTAAGTAAGTACAATGTAATGGTAGTTCATGATGAAAATGTTACCACTTTACTTTGGGGTGCAAATATCAATTAACTAACTATTAACTAATGATAGTTAATCATGAATAGAGTCCAACTCTCTAGTAAGTAAGTACAATGTAATGGTAGTTCATGATGATAATGTTGCCACTTTACTTTGGGGTGCAAATATCAATTAACTAATGATAGTTAATCATTAATAGAGTCCAACTCTCTAGTAAGTAAGTAAAATGTAATGGTAGTTCATGATGATAATGTCCAGAAGTTACGCATACACTACAAGGGAGACCTCTACAAGGGAGACCTACCCACCTTTGAGCACTCATCGTGGGCATAGAATTGAGAAAAACTACCTCCAGAGAGACCGCGTCTGCTCACTAACCCTACCCGTCTATGAGCACTCATCCTGGGTATAGATTTGGGCAAAATGGGTGAGTCCAAAAATGATCCATGAAACACCAGGGACCCCTACCCACCTTTGAGCACTCATCGTGGGCATAGAATTGAGAAAAATTACCTCCAGAGAGACCGAGTCTGCTCACTAACCCTACCCGTCTATGAGCACTCATCCTGGGTATAGATTTGGGCAAAATGGGTGAGTCCAAAAATTATCCATAAAACACCAGGGACCCCTACCCACCTTTGAGCACTCATCGTGGGCATAGAATTGAGAAAAATTACCTCCAGAGAGACCGAGTCTGCTCACTAACCCTACCCGTCTATGAGCACTCATCCTGGGTATAGATTTGGGCAAAATGAGGGGGTCCAAAAATGATCCATAAAGCACCAGGGAGAGCTCCGGACAGACCCCTACCAACGTTTGAGCACCCATCGTGGGCAAAGAATTGAGTAAAATGACCCATGGGTACAACCAGGAATGACCTCCAGAGAGACTGAGAGACCTACCCGCCTATGAGCACTCATCCTGGGCATAGATTTGGGCGGAAAAATTAGATCTATAAATCATCTACAAATCGTGGTTAACTAATGACGATTCATGATGAATCATCAGAATCATCATCATCATGATTCATGATGAATTGTGATGAACTAATGATTAACTAATGCTTAACTAATGTATTAGTTAATCATTAGTTAATCATTAGTTCATGAACCGTATCTGCAAGTGTTACCGAAATGTTTTGCATTTAGTATTCCTGGTTTTTCTGTAAGCAGCCTCAGCTAACACTTTGTAAGCTTGACCTCGTCTAATTTAATAAATCACCTTATTTTAACTTTCCTCTGCATTTGGGTTCAGTCATTCTGCAAACCGTGACAAAACGGGGATTAAACTTTAAGGGCACTTTCTCGAAATAGCGCACTGAGCACATTAATTTGTACAATGCAAACGCCAAACTAATAGGCGAGTGCGCTCCGGATTCGGTGCGGTATTTCCAAACGAAGTTCATGCTGGAATTATATCCTACTATTCTACATGCTGTATTATACGCCATGAAATGTTAACATTACATGAAGTCTGTCTGTATGCACTGTAGTGTCACGATTGCATGGCATGGCAATACCAATTTTTCAGAATGTGTTCTTCCATCATTATTTTGAGACTGAGAGGAAGGCACATACCCTACAGGCTACATGGTTGTAATGGATTGTAATTTGGGAAGTCATTCACTATTTCATTCATATTAACTTATTAATGTACAGCACAAACACAAGAGGTGTTAGGAGAACATGGGAGCAGTGTAAGGTGAAACACAAACTACAGAATGGTAAGTGCCTGCAGTCTCAATATAAAATGTACAAGTGAAGGATAAATCACTTATTCACTTATATGCTGCTCACTTTTATTATTATTTTTAGCCATCAAAAAGAAAAATTATGTGTGTGGCACAGGCGGTGGCCCTTCCACACAGGACTACACCTCAGCCGAGGACCTGGCCCTAGCCTTAAATAAAGGCAGGCCTGTGGTGGAAGGGATCCAGGGGGGGACATCCACAGACTCTGTGCCCCCCCGAGGAGTCTGCCTCTTTTGTAGCAGGTTGGTATATACATTTGTTCAGTACCCTACTGCTGCACGTATGCAGAACATAATCAACACCATTCAGTGGTATTATGTGGACTGGCTGATTCAAAGGTCTGACATTATTGTCTTGCAGTGTCAGGAAGGGCCATGATCCTTATTGAGCCTCCAGAAGATGGAGCCCCAGTGAGTATTAGAATTTAATGACACCTGTCAAGACTATAGGTCAATACCCTAAATTACACTGTTCTATTGAATGTGCAGATTGAGGGTGCATTTGACGAGGGGAGGGCCCCAGATGAGGAGACTGACTGTCAATCATCTATTGTCAATCATCTATTAAATAAATATATTTATTTAGTGTATATTGGCTAAGAAGTCAGTGTGGTTGTCATATAACATATAAATTCCTAACAGGAGGAACTATACCTTTATGCTGGACAGAGCCAGCCACATGACAGCCAGCATGCCAATGCAGTGAGTTGGCCTAGCCTATAACTTAGGGACATTCACCTCCAAGGCACAATTCCTGCTGCATGCTGTACTAATTGATATGTGTTTAACAGACTTCAGAGACTGTGAGGAATTTATATGCGAAAAAAACACTACAATATATTAAACCGCCAATATACAGTCTTGAGTCTTGTCTGAATTACGAACATATTTTAAATCAACATTTACTAGATAATTGATTAAACTTACCACCAGGACCAAGGTCGCATGTAGCCGTTGGGCTGCTAGGAGTGATGTTAGTGCTGCTTGTGCTAGCCAATCTTTCTTCCTTCTTTTCTTCTTCTTCTTCTAGTTGTAACTTGTTACTTATCTGAAGTTCTCTCTCTGTCTGTCGTTGGTGGTTTAAGCAATAAGCCACGAGAGGTCTCACTAGTCTGTTGTGCATAGTGGGTCCTACATCTGAGTCGCACTGTGACACAAACCAACATATTGTCATTTCATCATTACGATAAAGCATGGCGTACACCACATGCCATTTCAAATAACATGGTGAATTCCTGGTCAATGATTATTATTATTTTTTTATAATGTTTTATTGGGTTTCTTTCCATTTTTAAAATACAAGACATACAAGGAACATTGTACACAGAGAAACAACAACATCCATGACAAAACAAAACCGACCCACCCACCTAGCCCTGAGGGGAGAATAGACTTATAGAAAAATGTACGATAATAAACAATACTTACAAAAAATAATTGGGAAAGAAACTTGTAGGCAAGACATGACCATATAAAAGCTAAAGAAGAGAGGGAAATTAATCAATTGCAGTTAAATAATTAATATATAAAAGAAAAGGGTCCCAGGTTCTAGAAAAGTGTGTGTGACACACCGAAAATAGAAACTAGGGGACACGGAGGTACAGGAAAACCAAAGACTGCGGAGTATCAAAAAAGTGTGTGTATGGTCTGCAGGTGAGTAAAGATACTTGGGGCCTGTTCCACGAAACTTGGATTAGGTATTAAACCAGTGTTAACAGATATCGTGGTTTAATATATCCTGGATCAGCGATTAACCGGTTTCATGAAAGCTGGTTAATCTTGCCAGATTAATTTAACCAGTTAACCTGGATATGTTAAGGCTTGATTCGGTTTCAAGTTACCATGGAAACTAACGCTTTGGACTTAGCCTGCTCCGGACCAGGCTAACAGTCAGGTTTAACCTAATCCTGATGTCTTTACTGTTCATTAAACCATGTTTTGTGAAACGGCTCTAAATCCAATGACTCCAATCTTAAACCAATGACTTTTTCCACAGTTAATTCAACACCTATGTTTGTATATGGACTAATTTTGATTACACTGCATTCAAATAAAATGAAATCAATACAATAAGATAATAAATGTAATTATATTACTGAAATGACCATGAATCATAATTGTTTCAGAATGAATCATGTGATATGTCATTGTTACTCTGTTATAACACAGTTCATATTGTTAGATGTTTGATAATAGGCTATATAAATTATTGATATTATAAAAAATGGCTGACAAGGTTGCAAGGGTGTTTTCAATTAAGTTAGCGAGGAGACTAAAATAAAAGCCTGTGTATGCTTGATTCTTCTAGAGCTTCAGGATGGCATGTTCTTTTTTGCTGGACGTTCAAGACGAAGAGGCGCTGATTTTACGTAGGGCACTGAGAAGGGAAAGGGTGTTTCTTGACAGGTCTGACCCCTTTTCCTTCAATGATGACAGATTATATGAGCGATACAGATTTTCGGGGGACGGGCTACGTTACATTTGTAAACTGCTCGCCCCCCGAATTTCTCACCGCACTGCAAGAAGCCAAGCCTTGACAGTGCCACAGATGGTTTGTATCGCTATGAGGTTCTTTGCAAGTGGTTCGTTCCTGTACACAGTTGGTGATGCTGAGAATCTCAGCAAAGCCACTGTGTGCAGGACAATCCGCAGAGTATACATTGCCCTTAAAGAATTAGCGCATATCTTCATCACCTTCCCTGGACATAGAAACCTCAACATTATCAAGGAGGACTTCTACCAAATTGGCGGTAACATGAATTTAATTCCAGATACTATTGTATAATGATGTGTTTGTGTAACTTTCAAAATCAACTATTTATTTTATATAATTTTGCAGACTTTCCTAATGTCATTGGGGCTATAGACTGCTCCCACATTAAAATAAAAAAGCCTGAAGGTGACCATGAGGGGGATTTTGTAAATCGCAAGTGGTACCACAGCATCAATGTTCAAGTAAGAATGTTCATGTTAAATATACATGAATTACATAGGCTATACATTCAATTAACTTAACACATCTTATTTTACCGTTTCAGATGATATGTGATGCAGATCTTATCATTAGCAATGTTGTGGCACTGTGGCCAGGGTCGGCACGTGACGCCAGGATATTTAGATCCTGCACTCTGGGACAGAGACTTGAACTAGGTATATAGTACGTCACACAATTAGTTTCCAACGTTTTACCCTGCTATATATGCAGTCCTAATTATTGCATTTTTGTTCTCAGGTGAATTCCCAGTCTACCTCCTAGGAGATAAGGGCTATCCTTGTGAACCCTACCTCCTGACCCCATACCCAGAACCTCAGACCCCTTCAGAACGAAGATATAATTATGCTCACGCTAAAACAAGGGCACAAATTGAAATTACTTTTGGGGTGCTGAAGGCCCGATTTCATTCTCTCACCCACCTCAGAGTCACCCCGGACAGGGCATGTGACATCATTATAGCATGCTCTGTCCTCCACAATAGAAATATGACAACTTGTGATTTACCACTCTACTACTGGAACCCTGTGTAGAGCTTTAGAACTGTCCCTGATAGGGAGAGAAACCCTTTCACAGGGGAAAACTGTTAGTAACAGTTTTCCCCTGTGAAAGGAAGGATTTAAGTTGAACATTTGATAACCACCTAAGTTGACTGACTGTGTGTGACAATTTAAGTTAATAAATGCCCGCGTAGGCAACCCTTTCCACGACTCCTGCTTGGTGTTGTTCAGTGGTGTCCACAATACGTACGCGTACTTCAAGTACGTGTGCAGTAATCCATTCTATGATCTGTTCTGTCGTGAGTCTCTAGTACACTGACTGAGGAAGTGTTCGTTAATCTCACAGAATGGACAGTAGGCATTAGCTTTCCCTGTCTCTTAGGGTGGGGCTGCAGCCTCACACTCAGCTCTGTTCGGCACCATGCAGAACTGTGGCATAGCCGCCCATTTGTTTTGGCTCATTACTAGGGAGCTGCACACGTACTTGAAGCGTAAACTTCTCAAATGCCGCCCCATCGCCTTGACAGATGTCGGCTGCCTCCAGGACACTGGATAGTTTCCGTAACGCTAATTGGTGGGCCTGTGCAAACTTGTGGAAGTTCAGGTAACCATCGGCCACCAGGCAAGCCTCTTCAAGCTTGAGGTGGTCAACTAGGACTTGATTGCGAACGCAGTGAGCATTTACTATGAGACCCAGCAGATCACGTCTGTGTGTGTGTGTGTGTGTCACGCTGTAACACCACCCGCCCACCACCAGAGGGCGCAGCTGTATCACACACAAAAACACACACACACATGCACGCACACACACACACGCACGCACGCACGCACACACACACACACACAAAAAACTTAACTTAAAAAAAAACTTAAAAAGGAACAACGCACACACAAAAAACTTAACTTAAAAAAAAACTTAACTTAAAAAAAAACTTAACTTAAAAAAAACTTAACTTAAAAAAAAACTTAACTTAAAAAAAAAATTTAAAAAGGAAAAACGCACACACACAAAAACACGCACGCACGCACACATACACACACTAAAAAAATAACTTGAAAAAACATTTAATTTAAAAAAACTTAACTAAAAAAAAACCTTAAAAAGTACGTAATTTATTCTAATTGTTATTGCAATTTACGAGCTGCGTTCGCTTCCCGCGTTTGCGCGTCTTACTTGTACTTGAACTGCTGTGTGGCGTTGGATGGCAGCAGGTTTGAGTGATAATTTGAGGCGGGAAAACTCACTCAGGTCTCTGTTGGTGAAGTCGGGATGGTAGGTCGTGGCCCCCTGTATTGCTGCTCCATCTGGTGGGGGGTACAAGGGCTGGTGTTCTGGCCATGCCGGATACTGGCAGTTCAGGGGCAGGGCTGGTTGGCGAGCTGGAAGGGGGTCTGATGAGGAGCACATGGAGTATGCCATCTGATGTCCTGGGCTCACTTGACTCTCACATGTCACAGTTTGAAAACATGTACACTCAGTACTATTATCTAACATGTTGTAAATAGTACCACTGTATTCCCCATCCTTGAAAATGTATGATTAGTCACCAGAATAAAGATCCTAAGATGTCTAGAACTTGAGTTATTGGTAAAATAACAGCAGGTTGGTGGCCATTTTGAAAAAATGGCTGCAATGGTGACAGGACAAATCTAAATAGTACCAGTGTATTCCTCATCCTTGAAAATGTGGGATTAGTCACCAGAATCAACATCCTAGGTGGTCTAGAACCTGCATTTGTAAAATAACAACCACATGGTCACCATGGGACAAATCTGCGATGGCCCTATAGCCACAAATGTTACTTATGGCATGCTCTAACTGTGTGCCAAATTTCATACATTTATCGTAAAGTGTACGATTTTTGGCTGTAGGGCCTCCGCTATAGAATAGACTTTTTATAGAATAGAATAGACTTTTATTTGTCATTGCACACAAAGCATACACTGAGCATACAACGAAATTTCAAGGGAGCTCCCACATAACCGTAGTACATAAATACAACATAACACATAACATACAACACGAAGTAAAGTGCATGGTGATATTATAAAGTGCATGATGGATGAGAAGGGAACCAATAAATTAACACAGTCCAATTAGAGACAGAATGCATGATGCATATGAGGGGACAGTCAATGCTCATGTCGTTCGTTTAGCAGTCTGACTGCGTAGGGGAAAAAGCTGTTTTTCAGTCTTGAGCTACTAGCACTGATGGACTGGTATCTCCTCCCTGAGGGGAGGAGGTGAAAGAGATAATGTGCTGCTAGTTGAGGCAAAATTATTACTACAAGAAAGCCATGGTCTTAGAAAAGTAAATGCGTATAATAAATATGTATGGAAATAAAGGTTTATTCAATAATCAACATTTATTAAACAATATAGTCTGCAATATTTACAATAAATATTGTGACAACTGATACACAACTCAGGAGCGGAAGTCAAGCTTGCCTATTCACAAAGGCCTTTATTGATCATAAATTCAGAACAGAAATTAACTTTTCTTTCTTTCTTTCTTACAGGGGAATGCAGTCAAAGAAGAAGTTAAATTCCAAGGTAAGGAGGAGGATCGTCTTTCGCTGGACCTCGTCACTGGACGTCATCGGTAAGTGTGGATTACATTCACAGAGGATTTGGGTAGGTACTCCTGCAATGAATTCCAGAGGTGAGTATATGAGGTAAGTACAGGTTTAGATTAGGCCTTAGCTTTAGGATCTCTTTCCCCACAACTCAGGTAGGTGAATCAATGTCAATACATGCGCTGAGAACAGGTTTTAGAACGGTAAGTATTTCTACTCAGCCTGTACTCGAGTATATGTACTCCTTCGTTGTAGGCAGTGTACTGGGGCCGTATTTATATTCCTTTTCCATATCCGTGTACTTGAGTTGATGCCTCCTGTTTTCCAAAGCCGAATAGTCACTTCTTAATAGTTCCGGCGAACCGCCCGCGTCCGAAACGGTCGAGAAATGACAGTAAGGCCTCACTCAGACCTTTAATGCATTGCTGCATGCTTGCTGTATGAATGCTGTGATTGTCTTGGCCGCCTCAATGCATTTCCAATGGAAGTCACATGGTTTGAGGACTACATTTTGGACTACAAGCTGTTGTATGGCTTTCGGCTGTGTTTCGACTGCGCCCCTCCCCCTCATACAACACAAGTGTTGTGTCAGACCATGTGACTCCCATTGGAAATGCATTGGGGCAAGCTGTGTCACACCCTTTGTATACAGCAAGCACAGAGCAATCTGCAGCGACCGTGTGAGTGAGGCCTTACTGTGTGGGGGAATAAGGGCCTTTCTCGCCCCAATCCTTCTCCCATTGTTTATATTGTGTTTAGATTCCAAGATGGCCGCAGCACCAGGAGGGGGTGGGGCGGATGTGAGCGGGCGGGGTCGACATATGTCCTTACTAGGCTGCATTCCAGACACTTGCCTTGTGTCTGACACCTGACTTGTGTCTGAACAGAGCTTTGATGGATGTGTTCTGCCCCCCTCCCCCCTTCAAACAAAATGTTTGGTCAAACCACCCGCTCACCTCCGCCCCACCCCCTCCTGGTGCTGTGGCCATCTTGGAAACTAAACACAATATAAACAATGGGAGAAGGGTGGCCGTGAAAGGCCCTCATTAGCAGACACTTCTCCCTCTCCTCCCTTGATTGTGTCACTTGTTGCCATGCTTCAGCTCAGCCTAGTTCCTCTTTTGTCTTGCCTTGTTTGCGTGGCATCTTCTTGCTGCTGCTGTCCTCCAGCTCTTTGTTCTTGTAGTAGTGAGGAGCCACTTCAAGAAGCCAGCCACTCTCTACTCTCTATCTCAATCACATGTCTCATGAACTCTTTAGTGGTGAAGACCAGCTCATGGTAGATGAGCCAGCGTGGCTGTTCCTCAAACAGGGAGCTGTTGGGGTGGACATAGACCGTCTGTCTTATAGCCGCCCTTACTCAACCGTGCAGTGTGGTAGAAATACCCCGCTGTCACTGCCTTGCAGATGGGAGTGATGTCGCTCGGGGAGCTGACCACCTCCACTTCTATACGGTCCATCAAACCCTCCAGCTGCTCCCTTACATCCCGCGCCCTCTTCATGGAGCGGAACTGGATGAAGTTCTCGTAACACCACTGGGTGGAGTAGCCGCTCTCCATCGAGTGTAGACGTTAAGCAGCACCATGTGGTCCCCTCCTGGTACCGCAAAGTTCCTCCTGGCACTATCAAATTCTTAGTTTATGTTATGGTCCCGCCCCATCCACTCAATCTGGCACCCCAGCTTAACTAAAAGCACAGTTTAACTAAAACACAGTTTAAAATATAACAGGAATAAAATGTAGGAAGAGTCAACAACCATGCAGGGATAGAACTTTTTATTTAATTTTTTGTTTTGTTTTTTTCCCCCTCCTTTCAATGTGTTTTTTTGTTTTTCCCTTTATAGGCAAGGCAATTGGCCTGTAAAAACCTAAAATAAAAAATGTACTACTAGATAAAGACAATTATTTTAAATAAGGGTTTTGGCGCTCGGCCTATGCATAAGGCCTACAGGGTTTTTGTTTCCTTTGTATGTGTATATTGATAGGTATGGTATGCTATGTTAGGTCCTGCTATGTTTTTACTTTTATTTGTTTTATTTGTTTTCTCTCGCTATGTCATTGTTTCTGGTTGTATTTGTCTTTATGTTGCCCTAAATGTTTTTTTGTTTGGTTTTTTTGTTGTATCTGTATGAAAAATATATATATAAAGTAAAAAAAAAAAAAAAGAACCTGATAATAGTGCCAGAGAGACAGATGAGGAGACATATGAGGACATTGTAGAATATGCTAGAGAGGAGGTACGTAACAACTGTCAGCATTGTTCCTGCTTGGGGGGTGGTACCATAGAGTATATAAAAGGATAGAGACTGAACTGGCGCGAAGCTCCGCCCCCCCCCAGCTATTCATGTCAGTGGAAGTTGCTCAGTGGCGTTTTGAAGCACCCGGAAGACTGCCGGAAGTACCGCCTCAGAACGTCTATTTCCGCATTTGACCACCACATTTTGGTGGTCAAATGCGGAAGTGCAACCGAGCGCTCAATGTTAAAGCCCAGCTGCACGGGGTTTCCCGGTCATGAATCCACGGGTCCGCCTGTAGTCCCTCCCCCTACCACTAGGGCCCATAGCGTCAACGTTGAATAGCCTCACTGGCCCCTTGGGTGGTACTTGAGTGGTTCTCAAAGTGGGGAATGGGGAGTTAAGTGGGCCTTTACAGGTCTCAACTCTGAGAATGCACAAATTCAATTGAACATTTGGGTTTGTAAAAAAAAGTATATAGCTGCAAGTAGTGATAAGAGGGGCCAAGGAATGCAGCAATAAGACAATGAATGATTTAGTTTCTCTGACGCAAGATAATGCAATACACAATAAGCAAGGCTCACTTCCAGGGCTGGGAGGGGACTGCTCGACCCATCAGGAGGGCCAGAACATTAGCGAGTTCTCTCCAACGTGAAATAGTTTTGAAGAAGACAGACAACTGGTGTAAACCACTGGTTAAGAAGCGTGAGGTATAGAGATAAAATGGGAGAAATATAATAATATAAGATGGACCTGTCAAAACAGTATAAATATGTTTTATAAGCTGCTAATCGACTTTTCACTTTATCATTCAACAGAGCCTAAAGCTTGATCAATGTAAATAGGTCTCCTTCCTCCAGCACCATCTTTGCCATACTTGCGTGGGCATGATTTTGAGGTTATGTTTAGGCATTGTGTTTGTGAGGTTAGGGTCAATGTTAGGTTTAGGTATAGTTTCACTGCGTTTAGGGTTAGACATAGTTTTACTGAGGTTAGGGTCAGCTATTTAATGCTCATTTGTTAATTGCATGGTCTTCTTTCTCTCAAGTTCAGTTTTCTATATTATCATTTAATTTCATCATATTGCAGTTTTTTGCTTATTGCTGCATTCCTTGGCCCCGCTGCTTGCAGCTAATGTATTATTATTATTTAATTATCATTAATATTATTTTGGGCACAAAATAGTGTGGAAGCTCCAGGAAAAATCTGGGTGGGGAAGTGATTGTCATCACTCACCCAACACCGCTGAAGTGCCCTTGAGCAAGGCACTGAACCCCCAACTGCTCCCCCTGGAGCTGCTTCGTGGCCAACAGTATAAGACTGTGGTTGTACTGGTCAGCTCCCAGGTTTTAATCTGTGTCTGTGTGTGTGTGTGTGTGTGTGTGTGTGTGTGTGTGTGTGTGTGTGTTTCTATTTGCAGGGCGTTGCTGACAATGAGCACTTGTGCTCAGCTACTACCCTGGGTAAATAAATAATTAAAACAAAATAAAAAATGGATGCTGCCATGGCTCGTTCAATAAACAAATTAGTCTCATAATGCAGGATGTGTTGAGGGTGTATGTTGTATTGTTATCACTTATGGTGCTTTTTCTGTCTTTTGTCTTTTAGTGGAAGGACTAGGGGTCCTGGGGTCCCCCATGCAGGCACAGCCCCCCCTCAGACAGGGGAATAATTATAATTAAAAACAAATGTCACGTTATTCATAGTAATAACGTGTAAAAATTGGATATAGAAAATATGCCTATTAAAAATTAAATGTTATTAAACAAAAAAAACAAAAAAAGAAGATGGAGTTGTTCACTGACAACATTGCTGCTATGGTCAACACCTCCTCTGAACACTTATACTGTTCAGAGGCTAGGATCATTTTGCTCAGCATTGGATCCACTGGCAGCTCAGCCATCCTGCGACCCATCTTAGTAAGTTCCCCCGTGTAGTTTAGAGCTCCCAGAGCGTACAGCTGTTCCAGAGCCAATACTAGGGTCTCGTGAGGGGGCAGGTCCATAAAGTCAAAATTAATTAGGTCATTGATGCCCAGACTTTTGAGCAGAAGGACTACATTTCCAGAGTTCTTGTGCAATCGACATGGTCCATGTCGATTGTCCAGTTTTCTTAAGGCGATCAACAAAGTCTTGAGGGTCCCAGGACTTCTGAGCAGTGCCAATCATGAACTGATGTTCTGACATCACAACACTCTATATTTGGGCATGCCTGACACAGAACTCCATATATAGGAATAAAGGGACACAGAGTGACAAATACAGAAGTCTCCATATATGGGCATAAAAGGCACACAGACGGGTGGAACGGGTATTGCATAGCCGGGTGGGGCATGGATGTCCAACTGCCATCGTTACCGACTCTGCTCTACAGCCGGGCAGACTGTCTAGTCAATGAGAAGTTTAAAAATCACACCCGTGTGAACTGAGTGGTGCAACTCCCCCCCCCCCCTCTCTCTCATTAGCAGGCAGCAGTGATCTCTCTCTCTGTTTCTGGCACAACAGCGCCAGTTTTGGTAGTCATTGGTACTCGTGCTCATAGTGACATAGTTAGGTGAACACATAGGTAGGTAAACACGGACATTGCTGTTTGTTGGAGTTGTTGCACCACTCAAAAACATAATTTCTTGTGTAATAACAAAGGTTCTCTATTTTACAGAATGAGAGGCGTTGGCCCGGGAGCTCCAGCGAGAGCTAGAGCTAGATTTGCTAGAGCGCCACTTGGAGGGAGAGCTCCAGCTACAGGTCACTGGGCCACGGTGACGACTTTGGTAGGCCAAATCCAGACCTACCTGAAGTACAACAGGCTTATGGGTATCATGGGGAACCATGACGCAATAGTGGCTCGCATGATACAGGCAGCCCTTTCCGCTCATCTTGGCACCACTGCCAATGCCTATGGTCAAGGTCAGTAATAATTGTACTGGGTATTTTATAGCTTTATAGCTAAATGGGTAACATGGAACCTTTTTTAGTTGAGTGGGGAACCTTTTACATTTTTAATAGCTAAAACGGCTAGTCCCAATACTTGATTCTGATTGGCTGCGGGCGTGTAAGCACCTTGTAAAGACATCAACCGCCTCTCCTCCCCTCCCCCCTATTGGGAGTGTACCGTTAACTCGATTCATTAACAGTGATTTTCATGCTATGAAAACATTAGATGTCAGTGACAGAGTGCAACCAGACATATAATGAATCACCATTTTTGTCATTTGTAGCTGACCAGCCGCATTGGAACACACTAAGAGCCCACATAATTGCAGTGGTAGCACTACACCCGCCAGCGGTATTCCATCCTTCACCCGATCGACGACCTGATTCATCAGATAGATGTAGTCCTCTTTTTTCACTAGAAAGGTAAGATCACGTACCATCAAGCATTGTTAACTAGTAATTCTGTTTTGGACCTTTGGGCCTTTTTATTTTTCCACTCAGTTCACACCACTCAGTTCACACTGAACTGAGTGGTGTAAGGTCTTATATAGACTGAATAAACTGGTCTGACGTAATGTCTGACGTAATGAAATCACACCCGTGTGAACTGGGTGACCATAGCAACCATGCTCATTTTTTGGTACGAACAGACACGTAAACTAACAAAGCCAGTTGTAGGAGTGGTTTACAAAATATACAGATGTGTCAAATCAGAATCTCTAGGTTTCAGAGGTACCTACGGGTAATTGTATATATGTTTCTCTTCTGTTTTCTTTCTTCTATAAATAGAAACCATGACTCTGCCCATGTTTGCCGACTGCTGCAAGAGCCTGGTCGGATGCCAAAGCCTAAATTAACTGTTAACTACATTAAAACATTTTGCGGGGGCGAGTTGGTAAAGGGGCGAGTCGTTTGGTATTCCACTGCAGTACCCACTACTGTGGTTATGGATTTCTCCCGCCCTCAACCAGTGCCGGTGAGGGTACCGGTATTATGTTCCTCCCTGGTGGCACAGTGTATTCCAGCAAAAATGTAGAAGCCTTTTCCTTCAGCAAAGCTGAGTGGAATGTCTATTGCGATCATCTGTGTGATGTTCCTTTTTTTCCTTCTTTATTTCTTTTCATATTGACCAGGACCATAGCTTAGTGGTTAGCTGAAAATGTCTGAAGCCTTTAGGTACAACGAGGCCTTTTTGTGGAGGGGTCAGTCTGAAATGTGGACTTAGACTGTTTTTCGTCTGTGGTACTCGTGCATTTTGTATTGATAAACTAAATCTGCAAACTAACTAGTAAATAAAGCTGTCAATTTGTCAAATCATTGTAGTGGAGTAAAGGGTGAAAAGTATTTTATGTAAATTGGAATTCTCAAGTAAAGTAAAAGTAGAACAAAGTTGTACTTTTTACAGTAGTTCCACCAAACCACTGATCTTAGTTCCATAAAGGACTCACTTCAACTTCACTGTAGTTTGGGCACATAAAGAATGAAGAGGATAGTGACTTTTAGTGGGCTCTATTATCTGTAGGTGGAGAGCATTATAGTCCTGTGAACAACAGCAACTTGCTTAACACTATCCCGTTAAACACGATGGAATGTTACAACCCCAAGACGAACCAATGGACCATGTGTGCCCCCATGCAAGTGAGACACACCGAGCCTAGCGCAGTTGAGGTGGATGGACATGCAGGCAGAACGGCATCAGACAATAATTGATTCTTCAATCGATCACTCAACCCATGGAGACTTTTTTTGCACATTCCTAATTATCCAGCCCCTACATATGGGACATAGAGGGGTGGGTCATTCTACAAAAACGTGCCATTTTGTGTCCCTCAGAACAAAACAATTTGTAAATATGAATTAAAAAAAGACAACATTGCTGTTTCGAAAACTCTGCTAAGTAACGAGTTGGATCTCATAAACACTGCAGGTTGTCCACCTGTGGACCAATTGAGGGGCAGATGGCGGCCTCCCAGGCCAAGCACAAGATTGAGGAGATGGAGACGAAGCTGGACAGGTTCTATGAAGACACCAGAAGAGGCCTGGATGACTACCATTATGAGAATGAAATATCAGATGAACAAGCTGAAGCGGGACCTGGAGATACCAGGACAGGACGGGTCACTCCAGCAGGCGATGCAGCATCTCACTCAGATGACGAGGTGGACGCAGGTACAGGTGAGGGCTGAAGAGGCTCTCCAACAGGACCATGTGTTACTCCATCAGCAGCTCACTCAGATGGCCCTCACTGAGACAGCCGGACGAAGGAGGAGCAGGACTCCCAGCCCTGTGTTTCCAGAGAACTTAAGGAGCGTTCCTCCGGCTAGTGTCAGCGCAGTGACTGATGGATATGGACTTCCTCGGCCTGTGGTACAGAAGGCCCTCACTGAGACAGCCGGACGAAGGAGGAGCAGGACTCCCAGCCCTGTGTTTCCAGTTAAGTTTGTCGTTTTGTCTGAGAAAGTTTTGTATAGGCCTACAGCAAAAAAAAGAAAAAAAAGACAACATTATAAAAATCAAAATGTAGTTTCCTTGATGTGTTTTCATAACATAAGAACAATAAAGTTTGTGTTTTATTGTTGTTTATAGGGTTATTTAAACACTTTTTTTTAAAGCATGGCCTTGGATTTATGCATAAATGGCCTGTCCCTCTGCATGATTGTTCAACTTTGACTAGATATTGATCCCAACAAATGTCAATGATCTTAAAACATATGCCTCAAGTGTCTTTTCAAGACTCTTGAAAAGTTTTTATTTTTCATTTGTTTAAAATTGGGTTAAAAGCTATATTTTAGTTGTGTCTCCCTGTTTACGTCAACCCTGTTACTGTTAAAATAAAATGGCCGGGTTTCTCAAACGACATCTGTGTAGGGAGTGGGGTGTGTGGTTCTTCTCAACACCCCCTTTCACTGTGAACATAGACATTCCGTGCATAGATGTGCCACGCTATGGTAGGCCTCAGACCATTCTGAAATTTAATTTAATAATAGTTGGACTGCTGGACAGCTGACAGTAGGCTCTCTTTACTCTTATTAAAAAAACAATATATATATATATATATATGGTCTAAACATGTTTGTTTAATTTTGAAGTTTTTATATTTAAATTAGACGAAGACAGCCTGACTAACAGGTGTATCCAAGTAGAAATCACAATTCGGCTAATCAGGCCCTGGCCTATAAAACCCATGTGCGTGGTTTGGAGCAGGAATTGAGAAGACAAAAATACCATGGCTCCCAAATCTAGGACCAAGTCAGCATCCTTCACACAGGATGAAATGGAAGTATTGTTGGAGGGGGTCCAAGAGCACCAAGCCCTATTTGGAGGCTCCAGAGGGAAAAGAGATGTGAAAACAAAACAGGAACTCTGGATGGTAGGCTATACTGTTCACTATTCCCTTTTATTTAATTTGTGTATTGTTATTTTGCATAGATGTGTAAGGACGAAGGACGAACCGTCCAGGAGTGGGACCCAACAGGCCATGCCTGAGGCCATCAAACCACCCTCCGCACCCAGCAGCCCTGCAGCAGCCCAGCAGTCCACACGACCATCCCTCACCCTCGGGCATCATAGAGCAGGCCAGGTCCGGTCTGTCCGAATGAGGGGTGGCATAAGCAGGTGTCCACTGCAGGCACTCACTGCAGGTGCACCCACCTGCAAGTGCAGTGAGACGCTCCTTATGGCAGAGGAGAAGAAGCTGGTGCTGCTGCAGGGCATCGAAGCCCAGCTGCAGCGGACCAACAGCCACGTGGAGAGGTCCAATGCTCTCCAGGAAGAGCTGTTGGCCATCAAGGCGGAAGCTGGTGATAGAGGAGAAACACTGCTCCTGGCTGAGGTCCAGTTCATCCATGGCGGGGCCGGAGGAGCCCTCCCGGTCCCAGTCCCACTCCCCACTGTGTTTACCCCAGATGAAGGGTATGTGACATGTCTATATGTGTCCAAATTTGACTGAGAGACTGCCATTGGATTTTTTTTAATTTTCGTTTTTTTCATGTCATATGGCCCACTGCTTAATGGCTTGATTTGTGGTGGCATTTATAAGGCGGCGCGTCTTCCGGGTGCATTAGCTGTCTGTCTCTCCTCCGCTCTGCTTGGGAACACTCTCCACTGTTGGGAGATATTCCTCTTCATTAGAGGCGGTCATTCTAAAACGGCTGTTCTGTTGGAGAACAGCGCGTTTAGCTGACACATCTGTGAAGGTACTTTTCTCCACATTGCTGTGTATTCTAGCGCCCACCTTAAAGATGGAGTGCCATGATTTTTTTCCACACTAAAACAATATCATCAGGTCTTATTGTTATATAAGGAGGTATAATTTTTTCAAAAAAAGTGTACAGTATTTGTTAAAATGTCATTTGTATGTGGACACGCCCACCAGTTCATTAAGTATGCGTGAGTTCAACCTTAGCACCACCCACCTTATCCAGCCCCCCGCCTCCTACTTTAAGACCACCCACCTGTCCTAGTCCCTCCCCCTTCTTACAAAAGGACTGCCCATGGCTCCGCCCATGTGTTTACAAATACAAAATGGCAGAGGGAGGACAGATTGGTGAGATTCAGCCATATATGTTTGAGCCAGATTCTGGTTCAGATGAAGAGGATGAAGTACAACTGGTCCACCACAACCGCCGAAATGTGGACCCATCTGAATGGTAAGAAATGTTAACAGCTAACAATGTTAAACCTCATTATATAGATGTTTGATAAAGCTGGATCCATTAGCTTTCGTCAATTCTGGCAATGGATACTACTAATGCCATTCCTTTGTCCATAAAGGTGTTCATGTGGTCACTGCCAAGCCATGGGAACAGAAGTGGAGAACATATGTTGTCAGGAGATACCACAGGTATTATCTACAGGTTCATGTTTGTAAAAGGACAATTTGTCACAGGTCTGCATGATGCATCTTTGTCCTAGAGATGATGCACTGCATAATATACACAATATTATAGAATAGGATTAAAATATGGTGTCTTCACTGTCTTCCCTAAATGTATGAAGGTTATGGCAAAATTGAACGAGCTACAATTAATACCTCCAAGGTGGTGAGAACTCAGCTGTATAGTCAATGATTTTGATCGGGTTGTAAAATGAATCTCTATCGAGCTGCACGTCGCTTACTATTTTATAGAAGTTGTTCCAGACATAATATAACCTGCCAAACCTTCGTGACTCTTCAAGAACACACATGTGCAGGTAGTAGGCTGTAATCTACTGGAGGAGGATGCTGCGAGGCACTGGTTTACAGGGTTGGAGCCGGTGTCCCGGTTTAACTGGAGTCTGTGTCAACTTGTTCCAGGGCTGGCTTTGCGCGTTCATGAGCCGTCTTTCACAGATGTGTTTCAGGAAGGGGCGGAGCTATCTTCTCCTATTCTTTTCAATAAAGATCATTAAATACCCATCCGATTGTTTGTGGAATCTCACTTGTATGAAACAGTGACAACATGCACTTATAAAACACAGTTAGAATGAAAATAGAATAAAATAAAAAAGGGAAGTGGGAAGTGGGATTCGAACCGTCTTTGCAATGAACCAAAAAAATCTGGGGAGCTATGCTCTACCCATCACGCTATAATGCGCTGATAACTGCTGTAGAACACGATCTATTTGATCTCATGTGTGTCTGTCCAGGTGTGAACTTGGGAACAGCATAGTCACCACATGCCAAGTTATGTTGTGACTCTGTGTTTTTTTAACAAATATAAGCACTCCGTTGAACTGATCAATGCATAGCTGTAGAAACAAGTCAATGATGTTGGTATAGTCACACCATGAAACACAAACTCTTCTGTGGAGACTGACAGAATAGCGTATTAATCTTTTCATTTGTAAATGTCGAGCAAACAGCACCACCTGCTGTTGTCTAGCAGGCAGTGCATGTCAACTTGTGACCCGTTGTTTTAAAACAAATAATGTACGCATAATTCAACTGATCACTTAATGACAAGTCAACGATGTTGGTATAAACCCAAACTCTTGTGTTAAAGTCTGACAAATGCAGAATAGGCTGTCAATAGTTACACCTCTTCAGTTGTGGATTAATGGTGTTTTCTAACCAGTCAATTAGACCTACATGGCATTGGCATGACCATGTTGACCACCTGATCCAGGTGTTACCACTGGATTGGCCATAGGTGTGCCAATGCAGTGTAGGTGCGTTTATACAAAAGGGAATGTACTGAGGGGTGAGGGCTCAAGTGTAGAGTAGGAGATTTTGATCTTGAGAAGCAGTTTAAAGCATATTGAAGTTGGTGGTAATAGCAGAGCAGAGCATATAGTCCTATAAGTAAGTAAGTAAGTATTAGTAAGTATTTAAGTAAGTATAGCCTATAGTTGTGTTTGTTTGTTTGTCTGTGGTAGCCTATAGTTAGCTAGAGTTAGAGGTAGATAGTCAGATATAGATAGTCAGACAGAAATAGATAGATAAAGTCAGTAGGGATAGATATAAATAGTTTAGGGATAGGGTTAGTTTAGTTTAGTTTAGTTTAGGTTCGTTAGACCATGGAGCCCAATTCCATCAAGGAGCTGATGGACTTTATGGTCCATGGAATATTTCCAGAGGGAGCAGATAAACGGAAGAGATTCTGTCTCAAAAGAAGAGCCAACTCTCATAAAAGTATAGGTAAGCAATTGTGTACAATTCAATATCATCCCCCATGCCTTATCCCATGTGTTTTCTTCAACTCATGAGATTTACACTCTCTGACCCAGATGGAGAGTTGTGGTACTTAGGAGGAGGGCAGAGGGGTTGCTGCAACATTGGGCCAAGGTGGTAACATCTGCAAAGGCGGCAAGTGATATATTTGAAGAATTTCACAGCAGTGATATGGGTGCCCACTGTGGTGCTGAAAAAACCCACCATGCCATCATCACTCGGTACTTCTGGCCTGGAATGCAACAGGACATTAGAAAATGGGTAGGGAACTAAAGTCAACTCATATTTACAGTCAATGCTTTCCTTTATTGAACTATTGTCTTTCTTAAATTCATTTATACAATGATTCTGTGCACACTCTCTTCCTTTAGATACAACAGTGTCCTCAATGCCAAAAGCGTGTCTCCACTTTAAAGGAGAAAAGCCAATACAATCCCATACAGGTGCTATATTTTGTTAAACTAAGTGCTCATGTATACACCCAAAAAATATTATCTCATATTCATGAAAACATGTCTTTCAGGTGGAACAACCATTTGAGTTGGTGGGAATGGACCTGCTAAAATTAACAAAAACAGAGGGAGGTAATCTTAATGTCTGTGTCATCATGGACTATTTCACAAAGTGGGCAGAGGCCTACCCTCTTAACCCATTCAGGCCTGACGTCGAAATTTAAAAAAAAAAGGTTTCTAAATCATGACAATTTTCGGAAAGATTTGAGGCACATTTTAAAGATTTTTCAAAAATAGCAGACCTACAAGTTCATAGCGCGCCACTCGGTGGCGCGCTATGAGCTTGTAGATCTGCTATTTTTCAATAGCTAAATTATAACAATGTTTAAAACACCAAAAGGGGTTCCCGCCCAAAATGGGTTAATGGTTAATGTGGTTAAACGCTAACGTGACATGGATGCGTTCCAGGTCTCAATGGATTAAGAGCAAAAAAGCAGAGGTCACTGAGTGTATATTAGATTTTGTATATAGATTTTTGTATATAGATTTGGTGTACCTCAAAGGCTGCTTACAGACAATGGTACTGAATTCAAGAACAAGGTACAGTAGCCTACTGTACAATAAAATATATTTGTTTAATATATTTTTTATTTATTTAATTTTTTTAATCGTATGACTGCTCCTCACTTTGTTTTCACACCCATTAAAATTACAGATCAACGCAGAGCTCTGCAAATCCCTGGGGATTAAGAGGAGCTTTTCTACGCCATACCACCCCCAGACCAATGGGCTTGTGGAAAAAATTAATGGCACCATCCAAAGGCAAGTTATATTGGTTAAAATATGCAGCTATATCAATACACAGATGTTAATTAGCAATGTTAAATGTCCTCTCCATGACATGACATTTTCAGGTCTCTCAACAAGCTGGCTGATGAGTACCCTCAGAATTGGGACAAAAAACTCAAGCCATGCATGTTCGGCTTGCAAACTAAAAAACAACTTACCACACAGTTTAGCCCTTACAAACTAATGTTTGGGAGGGAGGCCGACACATATGAGGTTAGAGGCTCTAATTCTTACAGGTGATTAGAGGTGGTGGTCATCATTTGCCTAACTTAATAAATTAGATTTAACACTTGCATTTCTGTACTTGTAGATAACACCTGAGAAGGTAGAGCGATTGGCAGAGAAGGAGGTCATGAGCGAAGGACTGAAGGATCAGGGGGAGGTATACAAAATGGTCATCCACAACGTGCAGAAGTCCCAGGATAAAATCCGTAAGCGGAAACTTCTGCACGGTGTGGATGACCATTTTAGGGTTGGGGACTTTGTCCTGCTAAAAAATATGGTTCAGGAGGGGCGCAAGGGAGGGAAGTATTGTACCTACTGCTTGCCGACAGACTAGTTGACGCAGGCAACAGTCTGTCTTGAGAGACTATGGCATCCATGGTTCAAACGGTTCAAACATGGATCAGACATCTTCTGAAGCTTTCCCAGGGGACCGTGCCCAGTTTTAGGGCGACAGCACATGTGTATGTTGACAGAATGGAACATGACTACTACAAATACCATCCAATGACAGAGCATTCCCAGCGGACCGTGCCCAGGTTTGGGGCGACAGCATCTGTGTATTTTGACAAATACCATCCAATGACAGAGTTAAGTACACACATTGTGTGCACTGTGCACCATGTAAGCTTATGTTTTGGCAAGCGCACACACACACACACACACACACACACACACACACACACACACACACACACACACACACACACACACACACACACACACACACACACACACACACACACACACACACACACACACACACACACACACCACAGTCGGCGACTGTGGCTCAGGGGGTAGAGCAGGTCGTCCGATGATCCGTGGGTCGGCGGTTCGAATCCCGGCTCCTCCTGTCTACATGTTGAAGTGTCCATGGGCAAGACACTGAACCCCAAATTGCTCCCGATGTGCTGGCTGGTACCTTGCATGGCTTCCGTCGCCATCGGTGTATGAATGTGTGTGAATGGGTGAATGTAATGCACAATATATGTAAAGCGCCTTGGATAAAGGCGCTATATAAATGCACCATTTACCATTTACCATGGAGAGTGACATGCTGGGTCCTATGCAAATAGAGTCAATTGAAGAGAAGAGTGTCATTCTGGTCCACAAACTGGGCACCCGAGTTGCCAATTTTGACCAGATAACACGTTACATTGAGCCAGAGGAAAGGATTCCAGCCAAGTTGCAGAAGCTTGGTTGCCCTTCTCATCTGGCTTTGTGTTCCTCTTCTACCCGTCCACCTCCACCTTTCATTCCTGCAGAGTCCCCTTCCCCTGCCCCCCCTTCTCCCTCACCAGTCTCCTCACCACACCACCTCCTTCCGCCGACCCTCAACCCAACTGAGCCTCCAGCCAGGGCTAGTCCACCCTCTGATGACCCCATCCAGACCAATGGTATTTACTTTCCAGTATGTGATATTCACTATTCTGCTGTTAGATTGTACTATGTACAAATGACTAAAACTATATTTATTTCCAGTCATTGATGACATCTGCAGGGGACATGGGGAAATTCTGTGGTCCAAAATTGGACCATACAAATTACTCACTATGGACATAAAATGATTAATGCCAAACCGGTGGTTGGAGAGTGAGGTATAACTTTCTTCTTTTTCATTAAAGGGCCTCAGCTGTTGCCTCGGTGAAATACAGTATAATGAATGATTGAAGTTGCCCCAAGTAATTTTTGTATGTGCACTGCAGGTCATAAATGCCTACATCTGGACACTGACAGAGAAGGCCCCCACCAACACATTAATGGTGGATTAATTTACAATGACCTCAATATTGGAGGGAAAGTGTAAAACACTGAAAAAGGTAAGAAGGACCATCGTTATGCTTAATGATTACAAACGAATAATGCTTAGTCCATCTTAACAAATGGAATGATTATATGCATGCAGGTGGACGTGACGGAGTTCCACTCCTTGATTGGAGCTGTCTGTAAAAACAGTCATTGGACTCTTGTTGTATGTAGCCTATTTTGTCCAAATACCCAGCATTATATTTACCATCACTTGAGGCTACATGTAGGCTACATGACACAATCTTAATCATATTTGTTCTTCAAGGTGATGTATCCAAAGACCCATGCGGTCATATTCTTTGACCCCTTTGGAGCCACACAGCAGCAGCTGAAACAATGTGAAAATTCCACCAGGTACGCCAATCCAACATTACGGATGTATGTGATGCAATTTCAAGTGCTATGAATAGTTTGCTTATAGGTACTGTCCATTAAGTATGGATGGATTTAGTTGCGCCACAAATCATTGTGAAAAGTAGATCAACACTTAATGATTTCTCCTCATGCTTTTAGAGCCTTCATGAGGCAGAGAAAATTAAACATCTCTCGATGGACATGCGTCACTCCCCATCACCCACGCCAGTTGGACTCCTCTTCATGTGGGGTGTTAGTCTGCAAAGTAAGATGATTCCAACTCCAAATTAGGCATTTAGCAGACGCTCTACCTTTCAGTGTGAGATCAGTGTATTCTCATGAACCTTATATGAACCCTATAATAGTAAACATATATAAAAAAGTAACCTTATTATGTAGGTATGTTCACCTGTAAATGTAAAGTGCACTGAAATAATCAATTCTTTGTTCAAGGCTTCTGAGCTGATTCTTCAGTGCCAGACAACTGATCTCCATTTTTCTGTTGACCCGGAGGGGGTCAACAGAATGAGGCAACACATCGCCACTCATCTGGTGAACAGCTCTGGTAGGCTGCAATGTCACTTTGTATCAACATAACCAAACAATTAAATGTACTGTATTAAATAGACATATCTTCAATAGATGACATGTCAGAGCTGTGTCGCAGTTGTGGGGAGATGGACCGAGAGGCAGTTGACATCTGGGTATGAGGACTTTGAATGTTGTCTTTCATGGAAACGTATGCGTTACATTTATACAACTTTTATGAAAATGTATTTACATTGAAATTGTTCTTCTTTCAGGTTCAATGCTAAGTCTGTGACATGTGGTTCCACAGGGCATGTGCTGGAAACCCAGACACAGAGGAGGACTATTATTGTCCAAGCTGTAGCACCATGTAATGTTTGACAGATGCTACAGGTTTGAAGTGTTCTTCAACGCATTAATTCATGTATTCACTCCATAGTAACAACAGAAAACTGTAGGTTACCGCGACTACCATTACAGTTTCGATACGATGTTCAGAAGTGATCTTATAGAGAAGAGAAACTAAATCTCGCAACAAAAGAGTGGGAGGTGTCACAAACCGAAACATGTTCACAATTCAATTTTATTTGGCCTGAGAAGTTTAACTTACTGGTAATACTCCAGAGGTGCTGCTGCTTTCTGGATCCCCAGGATAAATCGTTGGGACAGCACCTGGCTTCAGCAATTTCTTTTTAGCAAATCCCATATTCTCTTGTAAGTTGGTGAAGCAGTCATTAGTGAAATGTGAACTACATACGCGAAGTCTGGAAGAGATTGTTGAGGGAATCACCCTGTCTTTATAAATAAAATTAAGCCATTGATCACGCCTGCTGTCAGATGGTAATGTGTGAAATGACTTTTTGACAGCTGTCACACAGTTTGGTACAGAGCACCCTGCTACCGCCATGTTCAAATGCACATGTGTATGTGGCCAGCTCCGCAATATTTATACGTCACACTATCCGTGTTTATTTCATTGGCCCGTTTGACTGTCAAGGGTTCAGCCTCCAGGAAGAAATCCTAAATACAAAGTTATTACACAATTGCACATAAAAACGACTCCAGGGTGTCTAATGAAGTACTGTCACCTCATAGACACAAATTGTGGCACTCTATCTTTAACAGTTTGAACGTGATGTTGACCGCTTGTTTTGTTTCTAGCCTCGGGGCTACACAGTGAATATCTCCTTCTGGAGTTCTGTGTGGTGAACTGGCACAACGCCACCCCGGTACGTTATTGGTGGTTCTCCTTCTCTATATATATTAATTTGGTGTCGTTGATGCCAGGGGAATATAAACAGGCTTTTGTTGTTTACAGTTCCTCTTATCTACCTGGCTACCGCTACGGTGAAGCACAACGTCAGTACGCGTTGGCCTCATTACAGCTGGTGAGTCCCATTGTGCGCCTCTCTGTTCTTGCCTCAGTGAACTATAGTAGTTAAGTAGTATCTTAATACGGCCGTTTGTGTTTCAGGGCCAGCACTACAACTGCTGCTTTGCTGATATTTACCATTCCACACACTCAGGTGCCACCGAGTTTGAGAGCAATCACACAGCCACGAATGTCCCCGTGGTTGGATTACTGCTCGCCTGAGTCTGGTTCATTGTAACCCTTGTTTGATTAAATTCCTCTATTATATTGTATTCCCGCAGTGTCTGGGCTTATATAGATATAAGTATATTGTTATATCATATATATTCCCGCAGTGTCTGGGCTTATATAGATATAAGTATATTGTTATATCATATATATGCACTTATATTTATATCTTATACTATATATACCATTGTGATTTAGATACGACAGGCTGAAGAGAATACTGTCCTTGTAGAATACCTCCCACTGTGAAGTGCTGATATATATTTATCCTCCTTATAGGTCCGGTGCTGGGGATAAGCTACGCTGGAGCAGTTGACGGCCGTCCAGTGGTGGTGGTAATGCCCTTTTCCCTTAGTTTACTTTTCCTTTGTGGTTTATTTTGAGTTGCTGTGTTGTGTTTTGTTGTATTGCCACCACCCTGGACAGGTGAGCCTGCCCAGCTCCCCTCCTCCCCCCAGTACTGGCTTGTAGTGGTGTGATATCCCTAGCTCTAGGCACTTTATAGTCACTTGCACTTTAACCCTGTTGGATATTGCTATTGTTGCACAGTCATATTGATAAATGAAATGTCTTCTTGCTTGATGCCATGTTTTAATTAATTATATATATTGCTGACCAAATCTTTAATAAAGTATTTTGTATATTGGTTACACACGTTTCTGCCTCGCCTCTCTTGTTACTGAATCTGCGTTGGGGAGTCATTACGTGCTCCGGGTGTTCAGTATTCTTAGTAAAGTATCTCCTGGGGTGCAATTCCCCAGGTGGCATAGTTGGCTACCTTAATCAATACCACCCCGCCACAAAAGCAGGGAATAATTTGAACCCTCCAACACTTTCAGTGAAAAACCCAAACAGCAAGGCAAGATATCCACTGAAATTGTATCTCAACAGCTTGCAAGAGACACATGGATATTACTGCAGTCTGGATGCTGTTGGAAGTGGTACAAAACTCTAGCTCAAGTTCACTGATTGTGACCGTAGGTCACAGATTACTATGCATACCCGAAAAACCATTCCGTCGCTCCGTCAGTCACGCCTCCATATGATCCATCACGCCTCGTAACATCACACCATCATATATGGCCGTAAGTCCCTCACGCCTTGTGACACATCACGCCACCATATATGGCAATCAGTCCATCATGCCTTGTGACACGATCCATATATGGCCGTCTCCATATATGAAGATCACAACACTGACCTCATCATACCCTGGATAGCCATACATGGAGAAGACTGGATCATCACCTAGATCTGCATATATGGAGCTTCAAAACTGGAGCTCAATGTCTCCCTTTTGACTGATACCTGTCCATTCAAACTCTAGACAGGCCCGCCGCAAAGTTATTAGTGTACACTCAATACATTGCCCCCGCTGCCACCATTAGATCTCCTGGAGCTGACCTGTTATTCCATATGTTGATCTGACCTAATGAAACCCTGTACACTCAGTTTGCATGTTTCTCCCCGTGTCCCCTAGGGTAGGTACCCTCACAAAAAACATGCAGTAATCCTGGACTCTAAACTACCTCCCCCTGGCCAGCCGGGGCACCTGATGGAGGGGAAAGGAACTGGTTGGAATAACGTGTTCCTTCCGCGCTATGTCCAACCAGGGAAACTCCCCCCTGTCAGGTGTAAAGGAGCATCTTGGACACTCAGGCATGAAGGAAGCATGAGTTCAAGTTCGTTGCTCTCCCCATGTCCCCCATATATGGGGACTAGGTTGGCGGAGGGTGTGTAGAGCCCAGGATCACATTAGATAATTGACACAGGGGTGAAAAATGGGTTACAAAATTGTGGGATAAAAAAAAACAAAACCTGTACACTCAAGACACGCTCCATATATGACCAGTACAGAATGTATTCCATATCTTGATCTGACCCCCCGTGCCCAGCAATACCATATATGCCCAGTACAGAATTTATTCCATATCTTGATCTGAACCCCCGTGCCCAGTAATCTGAAATTCATTGTCATTTGGTCTTCTAACTGATATGGATGACATCTCTTATTCTTATAGTATACTGATTTTAGACTGGATGCGGGGGCACCAGCACAAATGTTACACAACCTGTTACTTTTATAACTTGTATTCTTATACAACTTAATTCTTATGTTGCCATCTACGTTTATAAACGTACATTTTTCTTTAGCCCATCCAGGACGGGAACCCCTTTTGGTATTTTAAGCATTATGTTATACTTTAGCTATTGAAAAATAGCAGATCTACAAGCTCATAGCACGGCACCGAGTATATTACATATAGTTTTTGGGTTCCTTGACATGAGATATTCAGAACCACTGATATGGAAACATGAGGTTTTTCAGAAAATTGTCATGATTTAGAAGACATATTTTAACCCATTTAGCGCTATCATTTATTGAAAAATTAGGACCTAATTCACGCCAGCATTTTTTCCAGTCAAGCTCTTATTTTGAAAAGCCACATTTTCAGTCGACCGGAAGTGGATTATCCCAGCAAGCTCGACGGAGCCGAGACAGCCTTTGTTTACATGATCGATCTATGCGGGTGCACTGGAGAGCTCCACATCGCCGGCTCTGTGCAGTCAAAGAAACGCTGTTTTGACCAAAATGCCATCTGGGACAAGGAATAGGAGATACAGGCGATTGAAAGAAACGGATAGAATGGATTATTATATCGCGACAGCGATCTAAGATGAACGATCCAGTGCTGTGCTAACAACATTGCTAGCTAACCGGCTAACGTAAGTAGCATAATGGCTCGATCCATCGAATGCACTATAAAAGCGCAATTGACAAAGGTCTTCGGCAATGGCGGTAAGCGTTAGTAGCAAAATTAGGCTTCAATTGACAAAGGACTTCGGCAATGATTACATTTCGTGATCACAGACACAATAAATCCAGGCACCCGAATAAACAAGCGCCATATGGTGCGGATTGGCCTGTTGAACGGCGACAATGTTGTTGTGGAATTGGCCTGAGCTGACCTGGATGCAACTGCCGGGCTGCCGTGTGTGGGGGTACCAAGATGACGACTGCACCTTTCCGACTGACAAAGTCAATAGTGTTTCAATCTGTAGTGCAGTTTATTACTTACACCACCTGACCTTTGTTTGTACATTTGTAGGTGACATTGCTGTTGGAGTAGGGGTGAACAGACACATATTCTCACTGGTGATGAAGAAACTGAAAAATGGATTCCAGCTTAGCCACGGTTAGTACTGCTAACTTGTTTGTTAATTTGACAATTTAGACCTAAGGCCGATTCTAAAAATCCCTTCTAAATCCTTACTTTGATGTACATTTAGAATTCTTGTCATAACACATCCCCCCCCCACACCAGATCACCTTGTCCCTTCGGCCTACGCAATGCTTGCAGACAGTGAGCTTTGGACCATGGCGGGACGAATGATCGGCCGTTCGTTCCTGCATGGATGACCTAGTCTTACAGTCTTACAAAAGATGAGAGAACACAAGTTCTGAATCTGTGCCTGGCCTGGGACTTCCAAGGACCAACACCAAGCAACCGACTGTGGCTCTTTCAAAACCTCCTCATGCATGCAGTAAGTTATGTCACCAATATGATACAATCTCTTCTGATATGGAAAATGTTTGATAATTTCTGGGTCATAACAATTACGGAAATGCACTTACACACACACTCTAAATGAGTAGCTCTGGTAGGTATAACACCTACATTCATGCGTGAGTAGCTAACTTAATGTATAATGTCCTTAGAATTTGACTGTTATATTATCTTGTGCTATCCAGCTTCTCCAGAAGACTTGAGGGACCTGATGAAATTCTGGATCGGTTGGGAGGTGCCTCACACTGTGCTGACGGTCGAGGTTACCAGCGCACCTCTCCCAAAATCTTTCACATGTTTTGAGTTACTGCGGCTTCCGGCCGGGGAACTACAGAAGCTTTGAGAGGTGCAAGGAAGACATGATGATGTGCCTTAAGTCAGTGGACAGTGGATTTGGTCTACTTTAAAGCTGTAATCTTGCATCGTCTCTGTTCCTAAAAATAAAACAAGGATTTCAGAAGGTGTTCTAGTTTATTTCCCATAGCTTTGTCTGATGGGCCAGCTGCAGGTTTGAATTGTGTTTCTGGTGCAAACATACTGCTGAGCCAATAAAACAAAGCTATGGTAAATGAACAGGAAAACGATATGCCACCTTTTGAAAACCTGGTACTAATTTTGTGAACAGACAAATCCTTTGGCAACCCTTTGGCAACACTAATATTGGTGTTATGCAGTCTCTAGACCATATTGCTGCTTGTTCATTGAATGCTTATTTTTATTTATATTTTTTATTTATATTTTTGGCAAACCAGGTTTTCTGCCCCCCTCAATGATTGTAACACGTGTCTTAATCTATGGCTCTGGGCACAACGAGCAGCTGCAATTTTTGTAACTTTCCACACACCGCGAGTATTGTGATGGAACATTTTCCATAATTTACTTTCTGCCACTTGGGGGCATAGTTGTTCAATTTTTCCTTAGTTAGTTCCTCCCTGTCTCCATGGGGCGCTGTTTTTGTTGTCTTTCTACTTCTGTTGCTTGGCCTCTAATGTTACAGTAAGTGACATAGACTTCCTTTTTCACTGTGTCAACTCCAAGACAGATCATTGCTGAGTCTGTTGAATGATCCAAAGCCATCAGTCGGTTTCAAACCCTTTGAGTGGCAAAATATGTAAGTGGGCATATTATATAACATTGTGACAATGCATATTGGTACATATTGTGAGATATTTTCTACTCTTGCGTTATGTTTTGATGTATGGCATTGCAGTCTGCAGTGGTGGTAGTTTCGGCTTTGAGGCCATGTGGATGTTCATCTACTACAATATAACAATATAACTACTTTTCTAGTTAACACTTTGATTGCTGGAAGATCTCAACAGGCCTATTTGGATGTTGCTGCCATTTAACATTGCACAAAGGCCTTGTTCGGGGGCCCACAGTAAAATGTTCTCTTATAGCGAGAATCACACGCCTACATCAAAAGAAAGCTGAACTTGTCCACTTCAATTAAAAAAATACATTTTGATTTTACCATGTTCCATTCTGGAGATATTGACCTTTTTGCAACACCTGCATTTGCCTGGAAGTGGTTATCTTGAACAGCGAGCAGAGTTATGGATGGTTTAAAGTCAGAGACATTGACAGGCAGATATAAAATTGAACCCAATAAATATCCTATACATCCTATACACCGAATGAAAGCCCTGAATGTGTACTTTTACGAGGAAAACAGTAAACATTGATCCCATCTACAGTTAGACAGTAATTGGTTATTGAATGCAGCTTGTGCCCACCAGATAACTTCAGAGAAGACATGGACGTGAACTCCTCAATATTCACAAAATAAGGCCTATAGCGACATATAAATACTATATACCGTATGAAACAGAAGACTCTCTGCTTTCATAAGGAAAAAAATTGTACTGTAATAATAAAAAAATCACACCCCTGTGAAGTGAGCAGTGCAACTCTACTTCTCTACTTATTCACTACAGCTCGCTATATACGGACTGAGGCAGAAAGTCATGTAAACCTTTTATTTACAGTTTGGTCTGTAAACTTCTACTGTAATAATAAAAATCACACCCCTGTGAAGTGAGCGTTGCAACTGTTCTGTACTTATTCACTACAGCTCGCTATATACGGACTGAGACAGAAAGTCATGTAAACCTTTTATTTACAGTTTGGTCTGTAAACTTCTACTGTAATAATAAAAATCACACCCCTGTGAAGTGAGCGGTGCAACTGTTCTTTATAGTTGCGCGGTGCAACTGTAGAGAACAGTTGCACCGCTCACTTCACAGGGGTGTGATTTTTATTATTACAGTAGAAGTTTACAGACCAAACTGTAAATAAAAGGTTTACATGACTTTGTCTCAGTCCGTATATAGCGAGCTGTAGTGAATAAGTACAGAACAGTTGCAACGCTCACTTCACAGGGGTGTGATTTTTATTATTACAGTAGAAGTTTACAGACCAAACTGTAAATAAAAGGTTTACATGACTTTCTGCCTCAGTCCGTATATAGCGAGCTGTAGTGAATAAGTAGAGAAGTAGAGTTGCACTGCTCACTTCACAGGGGTGTGATTTTTTTTATTATTACAGTACAATTTTTTTCCTTATGAAAGCAGAGAGTCTTCTGTTTCATACGGTATATAGTATTTATATGTCGCTATAGGCCTTATTTTGTGAATATTGAGTTCGGGTCCATGTCTTCTCTGCAGTTATATCTGGTGGGCGCAATGTGCATCCACCCAGTATATGACAAACTGTACATGGGATCAATGTTTACTCTTTTCCTCGTAAAAGTACACATTCAGGGCTTTCATTCGATGTATAGGATGTATAGCATATTTATTGTGTTTATTGTTATATCTGCCTGTCAATGTCTGACTATAAACCTTCATAACTATGCTTTCTTTTTGATGATGATTGCCGCCTCGCCTAATCTATCTCACTGCTTTCATTGTTTTGATCGCAGTAACATTGGGGGGGGGTCATGGGCACATTGGGCAGCAAAAGTCTTGATCCGTACGGCTATAAAAAGTCCCATTCCACCGTTCGGTTCAGAACTATAGTATAACACGGTGAGACGCGTTGTCATCAGCTGATTTTGTTTTTCAAGCTAGTGTAGGGGAACATGCCTGGGCATGCTAGCCTGGCACGGCCAGACTCATAGCGAGGGTTCACTGATGTTTCCTCCGGGGAAGAATCTTCAGTGAATCCCCGCTATGAGGCTGGCCAAGCCAGGCTATGGGCATGCAGCTTGGGGGCGATGGAGGGGAAAAAAAGCGTCACCCGGCTGTGATGTCGACGAGAAGGAAAAAATGACTTCCACAGATGACAACACCACGGTTTAGGTCGCGGAAAAGTTCGTTATACATTACACCCGGGTCGATTACGTCCCCGACGCGTTCATTGCGGTCTTATCACTACAATTATAATGAATAAAAAAGCGTTACAATCACACGTCTGAGCGATCTCCGATTATGACGGCTCTGCATGGCGATACGTGATCCACCAACGGTAGACCTCTCCTCCTGCGGGAGAAACAGGAGGGGAGGGGGGAATCGAGTATAAAAGCCAATAGGTGGAGGAAAGCCTGGTGAGGCGAGGTTAGGTGAAATTTGATTCTTTTCATACACGGGCTACATCGGCATGGGCGCAGCCATTCTACACTGGTTTATACACGTAAAGCGGTCCGCCCTCCTGTTTTCAGGAGGGGAGGGGTTTTTTTTTTTTTGGTTTTTTTTTCTGATCACGTGAGCGGGACTAAGCAGCAATGATAGGGCGATGGTTCTTCATTGTCCGGGTGGGTAAAAAGATGAATGAAAGTATGCTATAAAAAAGTGATTGAAACGTATTGATACGTGATCCGCACCCGACGTTTGATTAATTGATAACGTATTGATACGCGATCCGCGTTGGGAGTGTTAAGTACTTCTCCCATGTTTTCCTTTCCTCATGTGTACAGGAGATACTTTGTTGTTGCCTGTTAGTTCACAATTGTGTGACATTAGCAATGTTGTTTGTATTCCCTGTATTAATTGTGCCTTCTGTTTCTGTATTTTGTGTTTCAGTTTTACACTTCTTGTATAATAAACCTACTCCTGTGCAACATGAAGCCTGGGGCTGCTCGATCGGCTGTTTTGACCACACCTGGCGCCTACGCCGAGTTTGAGGCTAAGTGCTGGAGAGAACATCTCCACCACGTAATCGAGACGGGGCCGTGGCGACTTTCTCTGGTATCGAGACGGGCCCAACTGGACCGGAATTATCCGGCATTCATTTTCCCCACGTTGGAGTAAAGTGGTAAAAAAAAGGCCGGCCCCAGCAGCGGTCGGGGATTGCCACTGCTCAGAAGGGATCACGAGCCGCTGACAACAATACTGGACGGGCCAGGAGGCCGGGTGCTGTTCCCATTGTCGGCACCAGTGCTGTGAGTACTATAACAACGGTGCAGACTAAACTTGTGAGTGTGTTTGCGTCTAGAGTCGCACCAGAGTAGGATGCTGACACGCTATCTAAGTATCTAAAAAATAAACTTAAGAGGTCGTCTGTCAAAAAAATGTCACAAAGCAGATTTGGCTCGTTTAAGTGTCAGCGGAGTGTAAAGACGTTGGGGAAATGTACACTCCTGAGCTATCGCCTGAAGGAGCGTTAGTCCGGCGGTATTATGAACCGCGTAGGGCTGGGGCTCTCGGAGCTAATTTGGATCGTGCTACTGTGAGGATTAATGTCTCCAGTGGATGCAAATGGTGTGCAGAAGGAGGCTATGGCCAGATCATCCACCTCCTTACCTTGAAAGCCCAGGACGGAGATCTCCGTCCTGTAAAATAGTAACGCCGGGTGCCCCAGACGGAAATTTATGAAATCTCCGTCGTTTATGTTTTTTGAAAATCCATTAGACGGCGCTCTTCCACATCAGGCCCGTTTAGATCCGATTTTAATAACATTGATTTCCCTTCTCAAAGCAGGTTACCACTTAC
Source organism: Electrona antarctica (assembly GCF_951216825.1). Lineage (NCBI taxonomy): Eukaryota > Metazoa > Chordata > Actinopteri > Myctophiformes > Myctophidae > Electrona > Electrona antarctica. The sequence goes on along the minus strand of NC_136812.1, from coordinate 53,152,411 downwards.
AGGAAGTCACCTGTGTGACGCAACACAATCTCCTCCCAGAGGGCTATTCCTTCAAAATTGCAGAACTTAAAAAATGCTTCACCCCCTCCGAGGCCAGTCCCACTACCTGCCAAATGCTCACTGAGGCCGCCCAGAACTGGATGGCACAATGCTATTCCATATTAGAAAAGCATTATGCAAAGAAAATGGACACACTCTTAGACCTATTGCCAAACTCACCATGCAGCGATCCGGAACAATCCTGGACCAGGGCCTGCCGTGAGGCGAACAAAACCATCAAAGATGGCCTGTTGACTGACACCACAACCCGTATCAAGAATAGGATCCCCCCCTCCTTCTGGAGCCCCACGCCCCCTAGCGAACTATGGGAAGCACCCATCTCCCAACAGCCACCCTCCACCCAAGCCCAAACAACACCAAGGGCAAACCCTGTCGATTCCCCGGTGACAATACCGCAGCCGCCGCCGCAGAAGCAACAGCAGCAGCAGCGACAGCAGCAGCAGCCGCCGCAGCAACAGCAGCAGCCAGCAGGTTGATCCTTGAGCGACAGCAGCAGCAGCCGCAGCAGCCGCCACAGCAGCCAGCAGAAGCAACAGCAGCAGCCAGCAGGTTGATCCTTGAGCGACAGCGACAGCAGCAGCCGTTGCCGCAGCAGCAACAGCAGCAGGTTGATCCTTGAGCAACAGCAGCAGCAGCTGCCGCAGCAGAAGCAACAGCAGCAGCCAGCAGGTTGGATCCTTGACCGACAGCGAAAGCAGCGACAGCAGCAGCAGCAGCCGTCGCCGCAGCAGCCAGCAGCAGCAGGTTGATCCTTGAGCGACAGCAGCAGCAGCAGCAGCCGTCGCCGCAGCAGCCAGCAGCAGCAGGTTGATCCTTGAGCGACAGCAGCAGCAGCTGCCGCAGCAGCCAGCAGAAGCAACAGCAGCAGCCAGCAGGTTGCGACAGCAACCATGATATTTGGTCTGTGAGGTATCTCCTATACATTAGTGGTTCTCAAAGTGGACCCTTACAGGTCTGTTATGTTTTAGCAGGTTGCTTAATCATACTGGTTACTTTATTTTGTAGGATTCGAGCAGCGAAGACATGGACTACGGTGATACTGTATTTATTGTTCATAATTATTATTATCATTATTATTATTTAGGGTGCAAAATAGTGTGCTTTGCTTCTTAGGCTGTCTTTTATTCTTTTTATAATGATTTATAGTGACACTATGGTAATTCAGCCCCTTCAGTGTGCATGTGTTCATCACTTCCGGTACACCTTTATTCCCGATTTATATTTGGTTGCGTATTGTGTTGCTCTCCAAAATAGCTGATCTACAAACTAACAATGTGTCACATCACAAGGCATTGTGCGTTTGTACATCTGCTATTTTTGATGCATCACACCAGTGCACAAATAAGTATAACTCAGAATATAATTCTGAGTATAACTCAGAATTCAGCGACAGCGACAGCAGCGACAGCAGCAGCAGCAGCCGTCGCCGCAGCAGCCAGCAGCAGCAGGTTGATCCTTGAGCGACAGCAGCAGCAGCCGTCGCCGCAGCAGCAGGTTGATCCTTGAGCGACAGCGACAGCAGCGGCAGCAGCAGCAGCAGCCGTCGCCGCAGCAGCAACAGCAGCAGGTTGATCCTTGAGCGACAGCGACAGCAGCAGCAGCCGCCGCAGCAGCCAGCAGGTTCATCCTTGAGCGACAGCGACAGCAGCAGCCGCCGCCGCCGCAGCAGCCAGCAGAAGCAACAGCAGCAGCCAGCAGTGCAAGCCAGGAGTTATAGTTTAGTTCAGTTCAGTTCAGTTCAGTTTTGTCTAGTGTAGTTTAGTGTTTGTCTCGTTTTGTTGTAGTCTTTAGTGTTTGACCGTTATGTTTAGTCCAGTGTTGTTTGTCTAGTCTAGTTTAGTGTTTGGTTTTTGTCTCTCGTCTTGTTGGTCTTCTTTGAGCTGCGGTTCTGTGTCTGCACCGTTGTTGACATACAACCATTTGTTCAACCACATTGACACTAGCTAATGATCTGACCTGGCCAATGAGGCAAGATGGCTGACAGCATCTGAGATGTCGGACGAAGAGGGCCAAGAGCAAGAGGTTGGTGAGAGTCCCTTGCTCCCCGCCGCCCAAGAGCCTCATCGCAGTCCCGTGCTCCAAGCCGCCCAGGAGCCTCAGCCTAGTGGGTCCTCTGGAGGAGGCCCGCCCCGCAGGCAGCAGAGAAGAAGCGCAGCTCCCCCCGACGCCCAGGAGCCTCAGCCAGGAGGTCGTCCGCGGCGCAGGCGGCAGAGAAGGGCCGCTGAGGAAGCGTCGGTGGCATGGCATCACGCTGACGATGACTATCCGGACTCTTCCCCGCATTCCACCCCTTTCTGCTCGGCGGACGAATGGTCACCGACCCGATACCGTCTACGAGAAGGCGACCGGGACAGCGGTAAGCTAAACTCTGTTTTGTAGCGAGATAAAATATAAACATCATCATCATCATCGTGTTATATAACGTATGCACCCTAACGTTTGTTCAATGACTAGTTATTATTTCCCCCAACGAGTTTGGGGTAGAGAGACCTGAAGGCTCATTCATAGTCTGGATTTTCGGCGGCGGTGACCACCGAACTACAACATGACGTCACGAGCCACGGTGAAAAGCAAACCACCACCGCCGCCACCCCAGCCCTTCTCTCTGTTTCTACTCACCAGCGTTCGTTATTTCAGCTCCGGTGGTCACCTCACTACCAGAGCGGTGGTCACCCCACCACCGGAAATCCAGACTATGAATGAGCCTTGAGCGGGCTGATAGCTTCGCTACCCAGTGATCAGGCTAGCTTGTCGAGCGGGTAGCTAGTTATTATTTTCCCCAACGAGATAGGGCCCGTAATGTGAAATAATAATATAACGTATATCTAACATGTGTGTGTGTGTGGTGGGGGGGGGTCAGGCTAGCTTGTCGAGTGGGTAGCTACCGGTGTTCCATTCCTTTTTTCCGATCTGTTCAGTGGTAAGATGGCATCCAATTTATTCTCTTCGTTTGACCCCCTCTGGACAAAATTTGAAGCCATATCTTTAAAATCAAACCACAGACAAGGTGAGGACAGACAATGCGCTGACTAAATAGAATCCGGATAGGCAAACACACCAACATGGATCTAACACTTTTGGAAAGCTGCATATATCCCAGAAACAGCCCTGATTTGCCAGAAAATGCCCTTTTGATTACAGGGACCAACACAGTCGTCAATACAGTCAATACTACTGCATTGAACAAACTTAAAGGAACATTCATTGAATTGAAGGCTAAAGTCACTAGCCCCACTAGAGGACAATTTATTCCACCAATAGAACATTCAGGATGATACAAATACACCATTACAATATTTCTTACAACTCAAAATGAATGCCAAAGTCATGCTAACATCCAACATTGATATACAAGACGACCTCACTAATGGCACCCTTGGAGAAGTTATTGGCTTTGAATACAATTCACTCAACGAAATACAATATGTTATGGTACAATTTAATAATCCAGACTCTGGAAAACAGAAGAAAAAAACTCAACTTTGACAAACATTATCCTACAATGAATGCCACTGCCAGCTTTAGTAGAATTTCAATTCAGCTTGCGCAAAGGAAGCGCCTCAACTGCCACCAATTTCCCCCTTAGACTAGCATGGGCTACAACTGCCCACAAAATTCAAGGCCACACTGTTAAAAAGCCAAACCCACTGATCCTTGACTTTCAAGATTGGCTTCAGCCTGCAATGCTATATGTTATGCTGTCACGTGTACATTGCATGTCACAGTTATTCATAGTAGAAGCTCTACCAACAAATCCAAAACGTTTTAAGTCATGGCAATCTGCTCTTACATAACTTAATAGACTCAAACACATTGACATCAGCCAACCTAAACCTACGTCACCTTCCACTATCCAAATCATGTCCTTGAATGTACGCTCACTACCAGCTATGTGAGCTGGTAGTCAAGCCCATTATGAACTCATGTCTGCACTGATAATTTTGTTACAGGAAACCTGGCTCCCAACCACTCCACATTCCACAGACTGTAACGTACAGTCTGTACGTTACACAATACACAATAAACAAAAACATTTCAATAACGCAGGTCGTGGAAAAGGCATCGCTACCTACTTTCCTCGAAACTTTGCCGTGTTAAATCAAGCTACAGACAACACATTCCAAATCTCAATTTCCTCTAATGACTTGATAGTCACCACTCACCAATGTATATAGAGCAACACAGTCATGAACCATTCTTACATACTTTAACCAACTTCATCCAACACAATTCAAAATCACACATTCTAATGGGCGATCTTAATTCTGCCAAAAACAAGACCCACACCATCCACTAAAACAATTATTAGAATACAACTTTCACCCAGCCATATAGCTACAGCCACACACATGGACGGCCGATGTCTTGACCAAATTTACATTTGATTGCCTGCACAAACACCTCAGTGCACACTTGCTATTACTCTGATCATGATCCCATTTCCATTACACTCACACTACAATAATGAATACATTTACCACTCTACTCAATAGCCACTACCCCACCTCAACATGACTCTACATACATTTACAGCTACTTCAGGATGTGCACAAACAAGACTATTGCATTCTGTACTTCAGTTCTTACATCTTAACATTTACTTAATTTGCATTTGTGACAATCACTGTCATTGCATCTGTATTACTAATTTCAAAGACAAATGTACTACTGTCTCTGTAGACATTTTTAAAGGTGCAGTGAAACTGAAATGGTGGGCATTTTATTTTGTATTTTGTATTTTTCATATCCAAATGACTTGCAATAGGCTTACGCACATTTACTTTTGTGAAATGTTACCGTCTTTACCTTGAGGAAGACTAATGTTTTGTTTTTGTTTTCCCTGTGCTAAATCGTTCACAGTTAATGAGGAGAGCTCTTCTGCTGATCCAGCGTCGATGCAGCTCCAGAGGCTCAGAGACCTGCGTGACGAGTGCAGCTTCCTCAAGGAAGCTTTAACTCTCATAAAAGGTAGGCCCTATTGTATGCAATACACTAATATTAATGAGTCATATTGTGGTTCCACTTAAATATAGGGCATTCAATTTTTCCAATATAGAATTACAAAGAAAAAGGAACAAACACCCACACACTGTCTTCAAATGCAGTGAACCAAACAGCGGCAGAAACGTTGCCATTTCCCTATTAAAGTTGGTTCACTGCATTTGAAGACAGTGTGCGGGTGTTTGTTTGTGTGTAGTTGATGGGAGTTGAAATGATTATGGTGAACCCTTACAAGTTAAAAAAGTGGGTGAAATTTGTTTTTGTACATAGTTCCCATCATGTTATTTTTCCAAGAACACAAAGAGGGATGAACAGAGGGGGGGGTAGATAAATAAGAAACATTAAGCTTGTTCCACCCTATGTAAACAAGTGTAATGCTTTAAGTTGTCATCCACAGTTAACAGTTTTGTATACTTGTGCTTGAAATGTACCTATTCTGCATACAGTTAATACATACTTCAATCAATCAGTCAATGAAAAGGGACGGGGGTGGAGGAATTCAGGTGTGCTCTGTTCTGTGTGAGTCTCTAGAGCAGTGGTTTTCAACCCATTTCATATCAAGGCCCATTACTTATTTGGCCACGGACAACCATTTGATGACATTAAGCCTCTCAAACATGCACAAAACTAAAATAATATTTCGTTATTGTTGGATAAGATTCACAATTCCATGCTGCATTGATGTTGGTACCATTGCATTGATTGTTGGTACCCCTCTCTTTTAATATTTAGAATGCCTTTCTGTCATATCTGTCTTAAGACCCTGACGGTTGGCTCCCTGTCGGGCCACCTGAAGCTAATTCATTTTGTCAGGAACGTAAAGGAGAGGAAATATCTCCTCAACCTCTGCAACAAGCGGACAAACATCCGCCGCTGCCTCTGTCCAGGTACTATATACGTTATTTTCGTGTAGAAAGATACCCTTATTTGTGTTTTTAGTGTAAATAAGAGAACCCACTTTTTTACTTGTAAAACTGTGATGTGACAATAGAGATGATTATGATTCTGTCCAGTCCCAGGGTGTGAACAGAGGGGCATGTTTTTGGAGCGGCACCTGGACCGGGTCCATATAGCTCTAGGCCAGGGAGAGCTGGACATTCTAAAGGACCTCGCCAGGAGACGGGAGACAGACCGCCTCCTCCGGCAGCTCAGGCACACCAACCCTGAGATCCCATTAACTACCACCTGGAACGACGTATGTACAATATATGTTGTATTATGTTGGGCTTAGCTCCTTCATCCTCAACCTCGTTCTCCCTCCGATTTCCTAGTCTATCTAGTGCTCCTAGTGTTGTGCATGCAGATCATGTTTCTTCTCTCCTTCACACAGAATAATGATCTGGTGATGACGGATCTGCCCGCAACTAAGAAGCCAGCCAGGCGGGCCTGTCATAGGCGTGGATGTCTGGCACTCCACCAGAGACATCAGGCTCTGCAGAGGAACTGGAGGTGGCTGAAAGAGGAGCACCAGAGGGCTAGGAGGGAGCTCTGGGCCTTCCGGAGAGCTCATCAGCACTCCCACACGGTGGTGCCAGAGGTGAGAAATGTATGTAGTCAGTCGTATTTGTCAAGTTGCGTTGTATACTTAACAATTAAAAAAATCACACCTGTGTGAAGTGAGGGCCGCTAATATATTAAAGTCTGACTCATGTTGATTAGGTGATGTCATGTGATGTAAAACAAACATTAAATGCCATGACAATAAAGAGACAACGTAATGAGGGACGTGTGTGTGTGTGTGTGTGTGTGTGTGTGTGTGTGTGTGTGTGTGCATGCCTTGTTACTCTTCTTAATCATTAGGTGTGACATCATGGGTGTTGGAGAGAATTGGTCACATTGGGATGGTAAGTCACTCCTCCTATTGGAGGGTTTGGCAGAATTCAACTTTGTGAAATTCCTGAAGTTTGGACCCAAACCCAAGGAAATAGACCACATTATGGGTCCAGAACCGGACAGATGCCTTCACACACCAGCTGCCCGAAATGAAGCCAGAGTTCGGCCGCCAGCTAATTTGCCTCCATCTGCGAGATACACTATCGGCTGGATGCAGGTCCTAATACAGCACAGAAGCCAGTCGTGGTATGGACAACCAGGTGCTGATCTGTAAGTACAATTAACGTGTGTGTGTGTCTGTAACGCCAGGGCTCCACCGGACGCGTTGCGTCTCCGTCGCGTGCGTCAAAAAACGCACCGGTTCAATTTTAATGCACGCGTCGCGTCTCCGTCAACGCAACGCAACGCGGGCAGTGGAGCCTCCCTTCATTGATTAAAAAGGGAACATTCCCTGACGGTGACGGAGACGCGACGCTGACGCGCCCGGTGGAGCCCGGCCGTTACACACTCACGCACTCACTATCTCTCTTTCTCTCTCTCTAGCTCGACTCTCCCTAGCCCCTACAAGACTATGAACGACAAGAAATGCGACTCCAAATCCAGTGTTACCTGCCCCCTGGTTGATGCAAGAAGCTAAGTGCAGCGTCCCACCACGCGGAGTTAACATCATACAGAGATTCCTACGAGCCATATGGGGAGCCATATGGGGTGAATATTATGACGTCAAATTGGTAACGGCCCAAGTAACCACACTGGATGGGAGTACCCAATGAGCAATGGGAATCAACCCCTCCGCAAACAAACATGAGCGAGAAGACTAATTCTGTTCCTGGCTGATCGTCCTAGACCACGGTAGGACTGACCACTCTCTGTCACTCACAAACTGTTACTGTTCAAGATTCAAATTTAAAAACAATTAGCAGATCTACAAGCTTAAAATGTGTCACTTCAAGCCATGTTTGTAGCTTGTAGATCTGATACTTTTGATGCTTTTGTGTGAACGATATATCCTACAATACTAACGTTACACTTTGCTATCTCTCTCTCTCTCTCTCGTCCCCCAGGAGTACATGGTGCTGAAGAAAGTGTTATGGAAATGTTCTGTATCTGTTGAGCTTTCGGGGACGACTGATCAACTCTCCCTCCCAAATGGAATAAGCCACAACATCGTGTCACACAAGATCGACTACAAAATGACGAGGTGACGGACGGCTGGAATGATGAGGATCCCATCACACGTCTTCGAAAATGGAATTGCAAATGGAACTACCACAGATGAAGAATCTGAGGATGTCAATGTCCAATAAGCCTATCTCACAGAATATTCCCCTTAATACGCCCCCTTTTGGGGTTAGTGGTGATAGCGTGACGTCACTCCAGACGCTACATGTTAACAGAGGTAATTTAAGAAGTCTACAACTTTTGTTTTCTCAAGGTAAGGTTTGTTCTATCTGTTCGAGCTGATTTACCATCTTGTTTGCTTCATAATAATATTGGTCTGTCACATTTTTACATTAGAAAATGTACTTAAGATTCTCCAGAGAAAAAAACGTGTAAATGCTAATGTTAAAGACACCACTATTTACCGGAAGTGGGCGTGAAAAGCGGGCTGTGAGATAGGCCTATTACCCCCGTGATCAAACTACTACTGGCTCTAGAAAGGACAGGAAACCGTTCTGGATGCTTTGATTGATTGATTGATTGATTGAAATATTTATCAACAGTTTACAGTACATTTCAAGCACAACTCAATACAAAGGCTGTTAACTGTGCGTGGACGGCCCAATAAAGCATTACACTTGTTTACAAGAGGGTCCACCTTGTTCAATTCATCAAAACATTTAGAGACGTACAAATACACTTCTATATAGCCAAAGAACAGAACAGGAATTCATCATAAAGGAGGTAAAAAGGGAAAAGAAACATATACAGTGAGGGGAAAAAAAGGGGGGGGGGGGGGGGGATTCAGATTTTACAGGGGCCAGTTTCGAATTGCAGCCACCCGTAGGTGCCCTTTGAGAGCAGTTTTGAAGGAGTCAAGGGATTTGCATGTCTTAAAGACTATTGGTAGGGCGTTACGCATTTTGGTGGCATAGGACGAAATTAATTTAGTCCCTTGTTTGTGCAGAGTCACCATGGGTTTTCTTCAGAATATGTACTATAACTAGTACTATAGTGGTTCAAAAAAGTTTTATTTGCAAGGACCACCATACCACACCATACATGCCAACATGGCGATGATGGCCACACTGAACACAGTGAGAGAGACAGTCTACTCTAGACAACCAGTCACAACTAAACTCCAGCAAAAAGCTAAACACACTGGCCCCATTTACATGCAGAAATTCAATAAAAATGTTCATGTAAACACCTTAATTGGATTAGAATATCCCATTCCGAATGATTTTCATTCCGGTCTGGAGGGGTGGTATATACCGTTTGAATCGGTATAGATCACCATATAGGCTAAACACTTTATTCCGAATGCTACTGGGAGTTTGGAATACATGTATTATTTTGCACATTAGTAGACTATAGTGCTTTATGCCCATGTCCAAGCAAGGATGGCCATTTGAAGACATTTTATGTGCGCAGAAATGCGCTATTTTAGCCATTATAAAAATACAAATACACCAGTTTTTTCCCCCACATAATAACCTTTACAAACCCATCAGCGAATTACAGTGCCATTGCCAATTGCAGTGTATGGGTGTATGGATGCTGTGTTTTTTAGTTCTGGGTTGTTTTGGGTGGAGGTCGCGTGTGGTTGCAGGGATTGCACTTCAAAATATATGTTTATTTTATTTTATCAGATAATAGCTGTTAGTGTTTGTCGGTTATACATTTCTTAAGGGATAACGGTTATGGGTTGGCCATCTCTATAGTCCAAAGTTATATTCTGAATGAATGCTTTGGTCATGTAAACAATTGCAGGAATAGGAATACTACTTCTCTGTTTGGAATGAATTCATTCATTCTGAATACATTTTGTGCATGTAACTGAGGCCACTGAGAGAGACAGTCTACTCTAGACCAGCCACAACTAAACTCCAGCAACATCTGAACACACTGGTCCTCATTCACAAAGGAGAAATACGCCAGAGCGTAACGGAAACGTAACGGAAGCGTAAACAGATGCGGGAAATTCCGTCCGATCACGCTACGTTGTTTTGCCGTGCAATTCAAAGAGCGGTGTGTACCACAGGTACGCAGGTGTATGTTGTGAGGTACGCAGGTGAATGCGAGCGGGTGCCAAATGATCGGAAAATCACCCGACAACTTCATTTGCATTGATCCACACCCCATTTCACACCATAAAAGGCGTCAAGCATGACTCAGCAGACAGCAGTAAAAAAAAACAAAAAAGAACTATAGGCCTTACAGCTCAAACGAAATAGAGGTCCTCCTGACGGAATGCAACAAAATAATGATATTTTCCAGTATAGTGGCTTCACAAATTAAAATAAAAATGATTGCTGGAAAGAAATTAGGCTATACTGCCGCGGTCAGTCAGTGCTGTGCAGAGGTATGAATATAGCCCAAGGGGGCAGGCAGACTTTCCAACGTTGAAGCTCTGGGTCCTAGTGGTAGGAGGAGGGACTACAGGCGGACCCGTGGATTCATGACCGGGAAACCCCGTGCAGCTGGGCTTTAACGTTGAGCGCTCGGTTGCCCTACGTCACTCAGGACCTCAAAGTTGAGGTCCTGGGAGGGACTTCCGGCAGTCTTCCGGGTGCTTCAAAACGCCACTGAGCAACTTCCACTGACATGAATAGCTGGGGGGGGCGGAGCTTCGCGCCAGTTCAGTCTCTGTCTATTATATATATACTCTATGATATAGCCCTCTATTAATTTCATAATTCCACAGGACCACAAACAAGTTTTTGCACCATTGTATAAAGTATACCCAACCCAACACCACTGTAGGCCTACTATACAAACTGTACAAACTGACACTCAATCCATCAAAGGACAGGAAATTAAAAGAAAATGATCTGACCATGTCAAGCGCCGGAGCGACGTCGACCACCACCTGTCCTGCAGTCTCTTTTTTTACATCCATATACCATTACATTTGTGCGTGATTCTTTATATTGTCTATAGCCTATAATTAAACTATATAAATCATTTTCCCAAGCTTACAAAACGGTGAACGCTGCTCCGCACCACTACAGCAATGTCAAGCTGACTTACGGTATAAAATGCAGCTTGGCCATTTATTTATTTAAGTTCGGGACTGCAGCAAGCTAGCCTATACTTGGCAATTATATTATAAAGCCTTTTCTTTTCTATTGAACAATTGCTCACTCACACCTTTGCAGAGGTAAAACATATATCCGATATTTTTATCAGAGCTGCATTGATTCATGTGGGGAATAGATTAATATCATCTCACTGTCATCTGTCTGAATGCCATGTGGAGAATGGATTTGTTCTGATCATGGACACGTAGGCATAGGCCTATAGCTATTTCAATTTTCAACCATATACGGCGGGTAGCCTCCTCTTTGTCAGATCTAAGTGCAGGTTCATTTCATGATGTCGTCATATTGAAATGATTCACGGGACATTTGGCACCAAACTTGATTGATCTCATGATGAGATCAATGTAGTAGCCTACAGCCTAGCTATAAGTTCCCCATATTATAATAATATAATAATTAAGGTGCACTGGCTTAAAACTATGACTGGCCGAATTGCACGCGCTGATGGAATAATGTTGACTTCTATTTTTTTATAGGGCTAATTAGCCCTCGTGACTGCTGTCTGTCTATCAGACCGGCATGTCTGTGAACCATAGAAATAATCTGTTCTGTCCGGGCCAGGCTCGCCGTTATATTCATTTTCCAATGTGAATTTCACCCAGATTGGACTGTTGTCCACACACACACACACACCGACAGTGTGACTCAAAGGAGCTCCGTAACAAAACAATTTCAATAGGCCTACTGCAGGCATTACTACACTAAACAACGTTGGATTCGTACAGTGCAGAATGCAGATAAGTGTATGTTCTTATAATAATTGTGAGTTTGTTTTTTAACATGCAGCGCGAGTCCGCGAGAGCCGATCTACAAGCTCACAACGCGTTGCACTGCGAGTATAAAGCTGTCAAGTGAGCAGCGCAATCGCGCATGCTAGAAATATCCTAATAAATAAATAAAAAGGTGTCGGGCTTGCAGGGGCAGTTTCTGTATGGGACTCTAGGCTAACCTGCCTCTAGAATGCATGCATTTAGGCATACAAGTGATACTTGGCTTTTATATAAGCTATCATTTTTTTTATGTGCTGACCAATGTTTTGGACACATGCCTACATATTTTATCTGAGATTTGGGGACTTTTAATTGAGTCAGCATGAAGACTAAAGCCTTCTGAATAAATCTACGCAAGCAGTACACGACCATGAGAGCTGGTGCAGCTTATAGCGGAGTTTCCGACCAAACAACGTCACCGTCAAGTTCACGTTCAAGTTCATGAATTCCCACGTAATGTGGGAATCCACGTAAATGCCTGTCCGCTCACGCTCCGCTCACGTTACGTAACGTAAACGCCGTTGTGAATGAGGCCCACAGAGAGCCTCCTTTTATAGTCTCTGGAGCTCGTCACCAAACCAGGCTCAGCTGCTCATCACAAGTGATGACACTCACACCAATCAGGCTCAGCAAGGAAAGGAACTATAAGTACATTTACTCAAGTACTCTTACTTTAAGCAACATTTTGAGGTACTTTTAGGGTCGGCCAGAGGCTCCACCAGCACCCGAATGACATTGTTTCGTAACCTGTTTTTTTTTAGGACCCTTATGGTGTCTAGTTACGATTTATTATTGTTGCCCGGGTAAACTAATGTCCCATGGGGTTTATTTGTAACCCTTTCTTACCCCCAGAATTAACCATACACCTACCCCCAGAATTAACCATACAATGGAGCTAACATACACATGAACACATTTTTCTGTATAATTTGGACCCAAGGAATTCATTAAAGTGGTTATTATTAAAGGGCCACTTCACCCCTTTTGCAACCAGATCTTATTTTAATGATGTCTGGGTGTCAAGACACTTTCCTGGGTTTTTGTATGTGGGCAATATGTGTTTTTAGACATTTTAGTATTTCAAAGTGTCCATGAACTCCATGATGTCATGGACACTGGGCTCACTTATTTCCTGGACTACATGTTGTCTTAGTAAGACAGCCCTCCCCTTATCCACAAGTGGACCAAAACATTATGGGAATTGTAGTGAGTCCAACTAGTAGGCTACTAGTGGTTCTCAAACGGACCAGGGCCACCATACCTCTGAGAGTGTACAGATACTGGTCCATTTTTATACTCTCAGAGTTACAGTTCGGGGCTATGTCTTTGTGTTTCTGGTCATATTATCGTCTGCTCATTTTGTATACCAAAAAAAAAAAAACTAAGAACCAGACACACTAACTAAACTCCAAACTCCAGCAAAACGCTGAACACAGTGAGAGAGACAGTCTACTCTAGACAACCTGCAGCCACAACTAAACTCCAGCAACATCTGAACCCACTGAGAGAGCCTGCTTTTATAGTCTCTGGAGCTCGTCACCAAACCAGGCTCAGCTGCTCATCACATGTGAGGACACTCACACCAATCAGGTTCATCAAGGCCAGGGGTGTAAAGGAACCAAATACATTTTCTCAAGTGCTGTACTTAACTTAATAGCATTTTGAGGTACTTTAACTTTATACTGGAGTATTTCAAATGTCCAATACTTCCACTTCTAACTCCACTGCATCATGTAGGCCTATTTGAAAACTATGTGTTACTGGTTTCTTTGTAGATTTTGATTATTATTACAAAACATACATTAACCACTTTGTTTCGGACATTTGAGAATAGCCAAACTACAAGCTCACAATGCGTCGCTGTGAGCTTGTGAATCTGCTATTTTGTTTTTAAATGGGACATTCTGCAGAATGAGTACTTTTTACTTTTGGTACTAATCCATCTTGTTGGTTTCGTGTTATACAATAATAACACACTGGCAAACCCACACCTGCCAATTGATTACTTAACCAGTCCACTTTTCACAGTCAGTTTGCAGTCTTCAGACACAGGCACACAGGCACATACACAGATATCCATGTGGGACACAGACTGACGGTTAAAACTGTTGCTATGACAACTGTAATGTATTGGCTTAAATACATCTTATGCTATACCAGGGCTCCCCCTGTTGACAAATGTTGCGCATGTGCACCAGTCTATGTATGCTCCCGCTTTGATTCATTCAGTAAATAACCCGGCATCTGAACAGAAGCACTGTGTCCGTGTCCATTCATAAATACCAGTCTACTACCGAACCGGATATATTACAGTGGCAACGAGGTGGATGGGATTTTCTAGCGCAAAGAGGATCCCTGTGACGAGAGACAAGGTTGAAGAACGTAGATTGTGGAAAATAAACAGACGAGACTACACGTTGACACAATGGCTGCGTCGTTCCAAATAGGCGCTATAGCCGAATATAAAGAAGGACAGGAAGATTTTGAGTCTTACTTGGAAAGATTGGACATGTGGATGACATGTGGATGACCGCAAACAGTGTGGCGGATGACAAAAAGGTCAGTGTGTTCCTGTCAGTAATTGGAGCTGATGCCTACAGACTTTTGAAGAATCTAGTCAGCCCAGACAAACCCGGTACAAAGACCTATGGACAGCTGTGTGAGGCACTCGGTAACCATTACAAGCCGAAACCAACATGACGCAGAGTCTAATGCTGATTATGTTGTTGCATTGAAGCAACTGTCTACACACTGTGATTTTGGCGCATTTCTCGATGATGCACTACGTGACCGTTTTGTAAGTGGATTAAAGTCGGAGGAAGTGCAAAGAAGACTGTTGTCCATGGCAGGGCTTACGTTCAAGACGGCATGTGATACAGCGTTGGCCATGGAGACGGCAACACGCAATGCACAAGAATTTTCAGGGCACATGAAAGACACAGGGACAGGTGCACATGGAACAAAGTAAAGGCGGATGGAAATCGCGGAGCAACAGTGCTCAACAGAGTTTCAAACCAACACCTAAAAATGAGTACCACAGACGAATAACAGTCTAAGTCCACACTATTGATCCATAATATATAAATGATAGATAAGGGTTCAGGACAACAAGGCCTTTTCGTGGAGGGGTCAGTCTGAAATTTGGACTTAGACTGTTTTTCGTCTGTGGTACTCAAATGACGATGCCCGAGAGCAGCAGCCTTGCTACAGATGTGGCGGTAAGCATGCTGCACAGTTATGCAAATTCAAGCAAGAAAAGTGTCACAATAGGCCTATCTCACAGCCCGCTTTCAACGCTCACTTCCGGTAAATAGTGGTGTCTTTAACATGAGCATTTACACGTTTTTTTCTCTGGAGAATCTAAGTACATTTTCTAATGTAAAAATGTGACAGACCAATATTATTATGAAGCAAACAAGATGGTAAATCAGGTCGAACAGATAGAACAAACCTTACCTTGAGAAAACAAAAGTTGTAGACTTCTTAAATTACCTCTGTTAACATGTAGCGTCTATGGAGTGATGTCACGCTATCACCACTAACCCCGAAAGGGGGCGTATTTAGGGGGGCGGGGAAATTCTGTGAGATAGGCTTATTGTGCTAAAATTGGCCATATCGCACGGATGTGTAGGAGCAAAAAGACACACTATGTCGAGCAGGAAGCACGCGGAAATGATGATGATGAGGATGATGAAGATGCAGTGCTAGGAGTGTTCTCTGTGTTTACAGCTTCTAGTAATAAGCGTGGCATTAATGTGCATGTGGTGCTGGAAGGAAAGGGTCTGGATATGCTGCTAGACACTGGAGCAGATGCAACATTGGTGTCTGAGGTTTTCTATGAAGAGTGCCTATCTCATCTACCCCTTGAAGTATGCCGTCAGAGACTGTCCACATTTACTGGGGAACGAATTCCCACGCTAGGGCAAGTGCATGTGAATGCAACATATGAGCAACAGACCGCAAAATGACCTTTGGTGATTGTGAAGGGTGATCGACCAGCACTCCTAGGGCGTGACTGGTTGGATACAATCAGACTAAACTGGAGGGAAATATTCGCTGTTAAGGCAGCAGGTGGTGCTAGTGTGCCAGATGTGGAGGCCGTGTTACAGAGGCACAAAGTGGTGTTTGAAGAAGGCCCCAGCATCATTAAAGAGTTCAAAGCCTCTATTCGAGTGAAGTCGGATGCACAGCCCATCTGTAGGAAGGCCAGACCGGTGCCCTATTCCCTCAGAGAACCAGTGGAAAAGGAGCTGGACAGATTGGAAGCTATGGGCATAATTTCCAAAACTGACAGAAGTGAATGGGCATCGCCAATTGTTGTAGTCCCCCAGCTGACAAGTCAATACACATATGTGGTGATTACAAAGTTACCATAAACCAGAGCGTGGAGGAGGAAACGTATCCACTGACAAATACCGAAGATCTGTTTGCAACATTGGCTGGAGGCAAACTGTTCACAAAATTGGATTTGTCACATGCCTATCAGCAACTACAACTTGGAGAAGAGTCTTAGCAGTTGACATTGCAACATAGGCTGGCTAATTTCCTGTTCATGTACAGGAGCACACCTCACGCAGTGACAGGGGTTTCGCCAGCGGAGTTGTTCTTGAAACGTCAACTGAGGACCAGGTGCAGCCTGCTTAAACCGAGCCTGGCGAGAACTGTTGAGAAAAAACAGCTCCAAGCATGACAAGGCCACAACCAAATTGAGACACCTGTCGTTCGTGTGAGAAATTTTCGTGAGGGGAAGGAGAAGTGGTTGAGAGCCACAGTGGTGAAGCGCCTTGGACCAGTCACGTACCTGATCAATGATGGGTGCAGAGAGCGCTCCGTTCATATCGATCACCTATTACACTCTAAGGAAGCTGATCTGCAACACATAAACTCGAGAGACCACACCACGCACCCCAGAGACTTCAATGACCCGTTCACCAGCCAAGTCTCTACTCTGCCTCAGTGGAACTGTGAGTCTACTCCTGGGCTGACACACACGCCGCGGATGACTCCAGGGACACCTGCTAGGACACCTGGTAGCAGCGACAGCCCTACACAGCCGCCGCAGAGCCCTGTCAAGCCCAGCACTCCGCAGCAGAGCCCTGTCAAGCCCAGCACTCCTGCCATGCGCCGCTACCCGGACCGGGTGCGCATGAAGACACGCAAGTACAATGATTAGTTAGGGAAACCAAGTCAAAGGCAGAATAATCCCTTTTTGGCTTGGTATACAAGGGTGGAGCAGTCTACCTCTCCCTTTCCAGTTAGGGTCAACAAAGACTCTTATTGCTTAAAGACATTCCTTTCTTAGTAAGAATAAAATGTTATTGAGAGTTATAGTGAAGAAGAATTTATTAGGCTGTTATTGCCAGATGCACAAACATATTGAATGGGAAGTTAAGTTGTTTGACAGTAAATTGTTGTTGTTGTTTGAGTTGATTTGTAAACAAGAACTTAAAGGGAGTTTTCATATAAAGGGGAGGACTGTAATGTATTGGCTTAAATACATCTTATGCTATACCAGGGCTCCCCCTGTTGACAAATGTTGATGGTGCGTTCCAGCACACTGCGCATGTGCACCAGTCTATGTATGCTCCCGCTTTGATTCATTCAGTAAATAACCCGGCATCTGAACAGAAGCACTGTGTCCGTGTCCATTCATAAATACCAGTCTACTACCGAACCCGATATATTACAACAACGTATATCATTAGGTTCCCAAGTTGGATCGTTCCCAAGTAGGCCGGTGGCCGACTGCAACGCACGTACAGGTCTAGTGTCACTTAACTTATAACATGTGGCAGCCACAGGGGGACTGCCTGTAAGTCTGACATCCCGTTAGTCCAGCCTATGTGGCCCGGTTAAGACTGAGGTTACTGGTTAGGGTTAATGACCTACGTGGCCGGTTAAGACTGAGGTTAAGGTTAGCAACCTACGTGGCCGGTTAAGACTGAGGTTAGGGTTATGGTGCGTTCAGACTTGGATGGTTAGAGCGACGCAATTATACAAAGTCAATGCAAAGACGAGAAGTTGCGCACGTCGCAAACGGGTGCGGCGCGACCTGGCGCAGCACAAACGGGACGAACCGAGGCAAATGTTTAAATTCAAGTCTGAACGCATCTTTAACGACCTATGTGGCCGCTTAAGACTGAGGAGTGGCCAATTTAGACAGAGGTTAGGGTTAGCGACATAAGTGACTGGTTAAGATCTTGACCTATCTATCCAGCTTTTGGTGTTTGTCCACAAACGTCCTACACAGACATTAAATTCCCATTGACAATGAATGGATCATTTTACATCAGAGTGACTGAGCAAATAGAATAATGAATGAATAATGATCAGAGTGCCCGCAACTTTGTGTGTGAATTTATTTTAAACAGGTTTATTTTGTTCATCCATTTTATAAGAAGTTACAGTAGGAATAGAATGAGAACGATTGAAGAATAATAATAAACAGTGGTGTCACAACCCCCTAACAATCCACCAGCGTAAGCTGGGTCAAACATAGGTGAAATAGCAGGTATACTTATATTTATATTGGACCTAAAAACAGCTGTTTCTGAATTGTTTTAAATGCAAAACATTCATCTGTAAACAAAGACATCACTTAAACGACCTGTAATGGCTGATTACTGACAGTTTTCTGACATAATTAGAATTGAATGTTTATTTATTTAAACTATATATATAACTATATATATAACTATATATATATATATATATATATATATATATATATATATATAATCGTGTGTGTGTGTGTGTGTGTGTGTGTGTGTGTGTGTGTGTGTGTGTGTGTGTGTGTGTGTGTGTGTGTGTGTGTGTGTGTGTGTGTGTGTGTGAGAGAAACTATACAGTATTATTACCCCTGTATGAATCACGATGTGTTTCAGATCAGACATTAAAAAAAGCCTTTGGTGCAACTATAGGGCTTTTCCCTGTGTGAATCTGCATGTGTTGCTTTAGAAAACCCATGTCACCAAAGCCTTTACCACAGACTGTACAACTAAAGGGCTTTTTGTCTATGTGAATTGTTATGTGTCGCTTCAGATTTCCATTATGATTAAAGCTTTTGCCACAAATGTTGCAACTAAAGTGCTTTTCCACTTTATGAATGTTAATGTGTATCTGTGGTTTCAGTGTGTCTGAAACTGGCTGGTCTTCCCTATTCTCCTCCCACTCATCACTGTCCTCAGTGTCAGATTCAGAATAATGTGAAGAGAGGACATTTACATCAGTAGATGGCTGTAATACTCCACTGTTCTCTAGTCTACAACATCAGCTGGTCTTTTTGTTGGTTCAACTGAGTTGCTGTCTATCTGCAGATGTTTCCATCGTCATCTTCACTTTTCACTAATTTTGGGTGAATTAAATAACATTTGCAGGACCTGTTACATAGCGATAATTCTTATATAATTTTGTGTTATACAATAACACACTGCATTCATGTCTTGTAACATATATCGTGGCAGTGAATCTGCAATGGATGAAAGTGACTCTGCCAAAATGTTGCAGCCAAGTCTATGGACTTTTACTGTTTTCTTTTAAGAAGTGACGTAATTTGGCAGCGACAGGGGGACTACCCATAAATCCGACATCCCGTTAGTCCGACCTTAACACTGAGATTAGGGCTAGCGACCTACATGTCCGCTTAAGACTGAGGCGTGGCCGGTTAAGACAGAGGTTAGGGTTAGCGACCTAAGTGGCCGGTTAAGACTGAGGTTAGGGTCAGCGACCTACGTGGCCGGTTAAGACTGAAGTTAGGGTTTGGGATAACAGGAGGTGGGAACAATGACATGTTACCAGCCACAGTGGGCGCCCCTCACTTCACACAAAGTGTGATTTTTGTCATACCCCTTGACTAAGATTGTGGGACACACTCCTGTCATGGTTACCCAATATGGCTCTGTGATACCAGGTTGCTATGGTTACCACTGCTGCTAATCAGTCTTCTATGGGTCCATATTCGGGCATGACGGACTATCCTGACCACAAGCGCACCACCACAGCTGCTTATAGGCAAGTTTGTGTTTTCTTAGGTTTTTACACTCTTATGGTAGGAATTCCAGCATGAAGAAGGAGCACGTTGCCAATTGCCAATTTTCCGTTTGGTATCCGCTATTCAAGAAGCACACGATTAAAAGTGTCATTCTGCCATTGCCTCAGAACGTACTGGACTATTTACTGGACGATGGAACTCTGGTAGTTTCCGGAGCTTTCGATGACGTCACACGGTGGACGCGGGCGAACGTCAGCGATTCAGACGAGGAGGAGGAGGACGTTCGGTGGTCGGAGGACGAGACGACCGCCACCGTCACGGCGCCGGAGTTCCCTGAATTTAAATCCAAAGTGCTCGAGGCCGTGAAGGTGCTCGGCGGACGCGTCTTTCCCAAGCTCAACTGGAGCGCACCGCGGGACGCCAGCTGGATCGCCCTGAACGGCTCCCTCCAGTGTCAAACTCTGGCCGACATATTCTTGCTCTTGAAGAGTTCCGACTTCGTGACCCACGACCTCACGCAGCCCTTCCTTCGGTGCAGCGACGTCGACTCGCCGGACCCGCCCGCCGCCTACGTGCTGGTGCTGAGGAAGTGGAGCGAGCTGAACGCCGGCGGCGAATTCCGCTGCTTCGTCAAGGGAAACGAACTGGTGGGCATCTCCCAGCGAGACCACACCCAGCACTACCCGTACATCTCTGAGCAGCGAGGCCAGATATCGCAGTCCGTCGGGGAGTTCTTCAGCCAGAACGTCCAGCACAAGTTCCTGGACGAAGAAGACTTTGTGCTGGACGTCTACAGAGACAGCCGGGGCAAAGTGTGGCTGATCGATCTGAACCCGTTCGGAGAGGTCACGGACCCCCTGCTGTTCACGTGGGAGGAGCTCACCTCGGGGAACCTCCTCTCGGCCGATCGGCAGCAGCGAGGCGGCGGTGAGGTCCCCCCGCAGGGAGAGGGCGGGCCGGCGTTCCGCTACGTCACCGGCGAGGTGGCGTTGCAGCCGAGCCCGTGTCTGAGCTACGCACTTCCCCGGGACATCGTGGAGCTGTCCACCGGCGAGGACGCCCACAAGCTCGTCGACTTCCTCAAACTGCAGCACGGCCGACAGGAGGACTCTGATGAAGAGGAGGAGGAGGAAGGGGCATAACCGTGACTGTGAATAAGTCTGTAACTCCGAGAGTGTAAAAATTGATCCAAATGGACCCTTTAAGGATTTGTTTGGTTCCATTTGTACACACTAAGAGTTAGGGTTTCATATTGTGGGGACAATATGAAACCCACACAAGCACCTGAAAGGCATTACATTTAGTTTGACTCCACAGATAATATTGTGAAAATAGGCAAACTACAATCTTGTAGAATGGCTACTTTCATTATGTTTGCCTATTTCTTATAATATTTGTCAATTTGGATGTGCAGATAGATACCTTGTACGGTACCACTGTTGTGTTCCGCCCAATTAATTTGGGGACCCCCCCCACTGGGGGTGCCGACACGCAGATCCAGATAGACCATTGAGGGTTACATACCCAAGATCCATTTTGACCCCTGGTGGTCAAAATGCTGAAAGCCAGTTGATTGCCATTGAAACGTGCAACCACTCATAATAATAATAATACACTTACATAAATGCAGCTCAAAGTGCTTCACAGGGCAGGACACAAAAATAGAATACAATAAAACACAGTCAAGTAGTTAAAATGATAGAACAATGGCAAAGAACAAAATAAAAGTATAAAAACTTAGAGAAAAAATAAATAAAAACACAACATGCAGCAAATCAGTCAGGACAGAGTAGGAACGCAGATATTAAAACTCAACTAAAAGCAAGAGTGAAGAGGTGAGTCTTGAGTTGAGATTTAAAAATGTCTACAGACTCATGGAGTTATGCGTGACGTCACGTCACCGCTGCTGATGTCACACTAAGCTACATCAACAAATTATCTATATATGATCTGTATGTTGCAGCCCCGCTCACCCAGAGCTCACATGCAATAAGAACCACACAACCTGTCGGGATAAGAGCTCATACACCGAAACGAGTGACAACTATCACCTACGGTCATGGCGTGTCGTGTTCTGCAGTGTGTCCGCTCCGTGGCCAGGGTTTCCCAGGGTCACCTCGCCATCAGAGCCGCCGCCACCACCACCACCACCCTGCTGCCACCGCCCCACCGTCGGAACACCGGTGCGACGTTCCGAGGGTACTGCGGGGACCTGTCCGGGCGCCCGCTCGCCCCGGAGGCCATCAGGGAGCGCGTCATGCACGTCCTGGCGCTCTACGACAAGATCGACCCGGAGAAGCTGCGGAGCACGTCGGGCTTCATGAAGGACCTGGGCTTGGACAGCCTGGACCAGGTGGAGGTCATCATGGCCATGGAGGACGAATTTGGCCTGGAGGTCCCAGACGTGGACGCCGAGAAGCTGACGTGTGCCGAGGACATCGTGGAGTACATCGCGCACAAGAAGGACGTCTATGATAGGTCCGTTATTTAGCAGAGGACATTGTAAACCATAGACATAGAAAGGTGTCTAGCCCATTGAGACCTGAGGACGATTCTACAAATTCCATACTGACCTGACGAAGATCTGTCAAGATCGAAACGTCGTCGTTTATTTATTCAATAAAGTAATTCTTTACCAAAACAATGGTGTGCGGGCCCTACCTCCTTCCATAATTGCCTTATTGGCCCTGCACCCACAGTCGAGGTGTGTGTAAATACGGTAGGTATGCTCTGACGATTCTACAAATGCCTTCTAAATCCTGACAGTTTTCAGAGAAACCCTATGTTTCTATGTCAGTGGTTCTCAAACATTTTCATGTCAAGGACCCCCAACAATTATATGTAATTGGCCTCCGAACCCATCTCAAAATGTGTTGTTTCAGGGATCCCCCAGAAGCAAAGATTTGAGTTAAAAATGTTCGCTCTGAAAGAATATATATTCAAAATTTGTGCCACATTTTCACGATTTAAAAAAAAATAGCAGATCTACAAGCTCGTAGCGCGGCTATGAGCTTGTAGATCTGCTTTTTTCAATCGCTAAAGTATAACATAATGCTTAAAACACCAAAAGGGGTTCCCGCCCAAAATGGGCTAAACGCCTTCTTCGACTCTGGGCCGGGGGTATCTCGAGAGGGGGTGAGCTTCTGTGATGCACGCGGAAGCTTGGCGTTCGGTGGGCCAATCAGAGGCGATGTAAAACGTTTTTTTTCTCATTCCCATAAAGTTTCTATGGATCAAATTGATAAGTCCCAGAAAAGACTGTGATTGGCCACTTGATTGGCATCATTGCAGCCTGCCTAACGCACTTCTGCTTGATTTCCACCTTGCAGTGAAATACAGGTCGCTCTAATGAACTGAAGCGGCCAATCAGGTCGCTCCAATGTACTGCAGTGGCCAATCAGGTCGCTCCAATGAACTGCAGTGGCCAATCAGGTCGCTCCAATGTACTGCAGTGGGCCAGCGGCCAATCAGGTCGCTCCAATGAACTGAAGCGGCCAATCAGGTCGCTCCAATGAACTGCAGTGGCCAATCAGGTCGCTCCAATTAACTGCAGCGACCAATGAGGCATCTAGGTTTTTATATCTCTGTTGTAGAGCAGTGGTTCCCAAAGTGGGGTCCGGGGACCCATAGGGGTCCTTGAGTGAGTTCCAGGGGGTCCCCAGCTAAATGATAGTGTTGATGATGATAGAGTTAAAACTGACAAACTGATACAGCATAGGAACAGATTTTACAATATAAATTGGGGTCCCAGAGATAGAGATGCCATTAAATGGGGGTAGGGCGTAGACGGGTTCATGTGTTTGGTCCGACGGAGCATTGGTCCGAACGACAACCTACCTCAAACCCTCACCCTAACCCTAACCTCCCCCGGGGCAGCATGCCTAAACCTAACCCCAACCCTCTCCCGACCCCCAACGCACCTCGGACCAATGCTCCTTCGAACCAATGCTCCGTCGGACCATAGTATGCCTCCCGGCGTAGACCATAGAGCTATAAAGGATAGAGACCAAACTGGAGCGCTAGCCCCGCCCCCAAGCTATTCATTTCAGTGGAAGTTGCTCAGTGGCGTTTTGAAGCACCCGGAAGACTGCCGGAAGTATAATTATAACTCAATGGTTCGAGCGAGCGGATGTTTAGCCTAGCCTAGCCCCGGACCTCAATTTTGAGGTCCGGGGCTTACGCACGTGACGTCATGAACGTCCGTCCACCTCCATTAAAGTGCTGCAATTCCACATTTCGCCAGTAGGTAGTGGCATCTTCAACGTTGGATAGCTTTACTGGGGGCTTGACGTAGACTAATGCATGTCACACTGGGGGTGCTTGAAATGAAAATGGTTGAGGACGACCGCTAGAACCGTAATAAATATCTTCTCTTATGGGGGTCCCAGGGCATTTTTTCAAATGGGGGTCTGCGGGCTAATACATGTCGAATTAGGGGTCCTTGACATGAAAAACTTTGGGAAACACTGTTGTAGAGTACATTGAACACGAGAAGGATATTTATGATAGGTCTGTTATTTAGCAGACGAAAAATGTTAGTCAAAACATCACACCCGTGTGAAGTGAGGGGCACTATCATACATCATCTCATTCCGGACATTGAGAATCTGCGTCCTCACCTTCATCTCCAATGTGTTTAGTGTTTACGCAACACTCACAAATGTCCATTCATTATCAATGGCATCTAATGTTTGTGTTAAGACAAAGTTTGTGTTTACATGCACACTGAAAGCTGGACATAGCCCACGAAAACTATGCTATGATGACTTAAACTAAGATTAAATATATTGACAATTTTGTCACCAAATACAAACTTGGCTATAATGTTAGGGAGGGACTAGTGGAGAAGTAGGCAAGTAGCCTGGGGTCCACCTACGCTTTCTATGGCATAGGCAGCTCCCGGCAGGATCCGCCGGGAGAATCTAGACGCAGCTGCGCGACATGACGAGACTAATTAATTAGAGCGATTAGAGAGAGAGAGAGAGAGGCTTGTGTGTGTGTGCGTGTGTGCGTCAATTTAACAAAGGTGCAGATGATCAGAAATCAGCAGAGAGTGATCGAAGTTTGCGCTACTCTATGCTGAATTGAAGTGGACTCGGTCCCAGACTTTTCTTTTCTCCCTGGAAATAAAAACGTCTGGGTTTCCGAGGCTAGTGGAGAAGAGATCGAGTAGAACTAAAAGACTAAATTATTCTAAAGTTTGGTTGCATGCTTATACTTTAGCTGTTGAAAAACAGCAGAACTACAAGCTCACAAGCTACGAGCTTGTAGATCTGCTATTCCTTGACATGAAAAGGGTTAAGCACCACTGACATAGAAACAGGTTTTTCTGAAAACTGTTGGGATTTAGAAGCCTTTTTTTTAAGAATCATCCTCAGGTCTAAAGGCACCCGTGCATGGAATGGAGCGACGTAACAATATTGGGAGATTCTTCAAAGGTTAGTGAAAAACGCCAGCAGTCAAAGGGGTAAAAGATTAATTAATTAGGCAGTCTATTAACGTTTTGGGCGGTGCTAACCGCCCCAACGTGTGGCTTTGTGTGCAGGTCCCCCTCCCCAATTACGTCATGTGGCATCCAAGTCAATGGCATTTATTCTGTATTTAAACTTTTTATTCCGTATACACGTTTTAGGCCCATGTGAGCCTAAAACGTGATGACGTTCTCATCATCAGCATCATCATGATAGAAGGCACCGCTCACTTCACATGAGTGTTATTTTTAAATTGTGTTTTGCAACATGCCTCATTTTATTTATTCATTTATTTCAATTTTAGTTTTCTAGGTCTCGTTTTTTATTATTTTGTTACGTTTTGGGTAATAAACACTGCTCGATGCTTTTTTCTTCACATTTCACATTTTACAGTTAAACTTATTTGTAAGGCCCATCAAATCATTATAATTATTTGAAATGTAAGTGTTTGTTAGTCCCTTTGACAAATTGTTAAAAAAAGAAATATAACATCCACCAAATAATAGACATGTATGATTTCTGTACAAAAATAAAGTGCAGACAGGGTTCCCAAAGCGATGAGAATCGGTACTCGGCGGTTTGACAACGGGGGGGTGACATTCTCCTTCGGACGTCACAAAGCGCTGCGCTCCGTTCTGATCAGATCCAGAATCAACTGAATGGTCTTCTCGTCTTCCAGTCGCATCAGCGGATTCTCCAGCTTCCTCTCGAGGAGCAAGTCCATCAGCTTACGGAGGTGCTTGAAGAGCACGCCGACGCGCACCGGAGCCCGGAAGTACGCCCAGCCGTCCAGGGCGACGAGGCTCTCGCGGTGGTGGACGTCGATCTCCCCTCCGAACAGCAGCATGGGCACGGCCGCCGGTATCAGCGTGGTGTCGCGCAGGTAGATCCTGCCGTGCCTGACCTTCTCCTGGTAGAGGAGCCAGCCGTGCGTCTGCAGGTGGCGGTTGACAGAGGATGGGTGGACCTGGGCCTTGCCCTGGGGTGTCTCGGCCACGCATGCCACCTTCTCCAGGACGTCGACGGCCGAGGAGGGGCTGCGGAGGAGACGGGCCACGCCGCCGTCGTACAGCCCGGCCGTCAGTGCCGCCCGCAGGACGGCGATCTGCTCCTTTTGGAGCGCGGCGCCGCCCATCATCGACGGCGTATGGGGCTCAGCGGCGCAGTTCGGGGACCAGAAACCGGCCTGCTGCATCATCCTCATCAGCTCTCGCTTGGCCTCTTCTATCGCGACGAGGGCCGTGCGGTCGAGGAAGTTGTTTCTGCAGTAGGACATCTCTGCTCCGTGTCCTTCGGCCCGAGACTTCCTCCATCCCGCATACGCGTTGTATACAGTTAGGTGATCAGAGTTGGCCGACGCCAGGGCTTCTTTGGCGAGGTCGGCCTCCTCTTTCCGGTCCATCGGCGTGGAGAACGGAGACTTTTCGGCGATTGCCGCCGCGATGGTCGCCATGGGATCCAGGCAGCCAAGGATGGCGCCGTAGATGAGCATCTTGCCGATCTTGACGTGGACGGGCAGGCCGGCCAGATGGCGGCCCAGCGGGGTCAGGTGGTGACCCTCCGGGTGACATGCTCCGATCCTCCGCAGCAGGCCGACGGCATTGCTGACCTCCTGCGGCCGGGGCGCGTCCGGGGCGAGGCCCAGGAAGTCCTCCGGGGAGCCGTACTCGCACTTCATGATGTGAAGACAGAGCTCCTCCAGCGGGACGCGGAGCATCTCGGGTACGGCGTGCTCCGCGAAGGCCTCAAACCGGTACCTGGGGTACAGTCTGAAGCAGAAGCCGCTCCGCACGCGTCCCGCCCTGCCCTGCCTCTGGAGGGCGCTGGCCTTGGAGACGAAGGTCTCGGACAGGGAGCTCATCCGGCCGCTCGCGTGGTACTTGTTCTCTTTGGTCTTCCCGGTGTCGACGACGAACGCCACGTCGGGGATCGTCACGCCCGTCTCGGCGATGTTGGTCGACAGCACCATCTTCCTGACGCCCGCGGGGGGCACCACGAAGGCGGCGGCTTGCTCCGCGGAGGAGAGTGCAGAGTGGAGCGCCATCACGCGGTACCTGTCTCTGTCCCCGAACCTCTTGTCGGCGGACAGCAGGTCGTGGAGCTGCCGGATGTGAGCCAGGCCCGGCAGGAACACCAGAACCGCGCCGTCCGTCGAAGCGAACCGAGGAGCCGTGTCCAGGTGGTGGACGAGCTCCAGCAGCAGGTCCATGTTGATCCTGTTGGGGTTCATGTACTGCAGTGCGTGACGGGTTCTGCTGCTGAAGTGCTCCAGGTCTGGACCCAGGTCCCAGCCAGCACCGCCGGAGTCCTCCTTCACTATCGTCTCCTGGTGCAGCGATGTCTTGCCAGCCCTTTGGGTGACCGAGACGTTGACCTCCTCTTCCTCTTCGACGATCCTCCGGCTGTACTCCGAGTCCTTCTCCAGCGCGTAGCCCGTCTGCTCCACCACGTCCTCCAGGTGGAACACCTCCACAGGGAACGTCCGGCCGGGGACGGTGACGACGGGACAGCGGTCGAAGTAGCCGGAGAACTTGTGGCAGTCGGCCGTGGCGCTCATCAGCACCAGGCGCAGGTCCGACCTCCTCGCCATCACCACCTCCTTCAGAATGGTCAGCAGGAAGTCCGACTGGACGCTGCGCTCGTGGACCTCGTCCACGAAGACGTGCGTCAGGGAGTCGAGATGTCTGTCGCGTTGAAGCCTCCTGAGCAGGACGCCGGTGGTGCAGTAGAGCAGCCGGGTGGACGCTCCCGAACGTTTCTCCATCCGGATCTGGTACCCGCACAGCGACGACGCGGAGCCGGGCCCGTCGTCGCAACCCAGCTCTCGGCTGACTCTGCAGGCCAGACTCACGGCCGAGATCCTGCGGGGCTGCGTGACGACGATGTTGCACGGCCGCGCCCCGCCGCGCCCCGTCAACAGCTCGTCCAGCAGAAACTGTGGGATCTGCGTGCTCTTCCCGCTGCCGGTCTCGCCGGCTATGACTACCACGCGGTGGCGCTGCAGAGCATCCAGCACGCACTTCCGGTGTTGGAAGACCGGCAGTTGCTGTCGTTCGGCGAGCAGCTTGTGGGCCAGCGGGGAGTTCCGCAGCTTCAAGAGGAGCGTCCTGGCTGCTTCGACTGCTGCTGCTTCTCTCCTCCTTCTCTCTTCTTTCTCCTTCCTTAATCTCGTATCATCTCCTTCTCCTCTTCCTTCACCGTCTTGACCGGCCAGGTTCTCCCAGGTCTCTTCAGGGTCATCTTCACCAGCATTCTGGATCTGTGTCCCAACGGGTTCGGGGTTCCGGTCGTAGCTCTGGTTCTTCTGCTGTTTAAGCCGCGTCAGTAGCCGGGAAATAAACTGATCTCTGGCTTTGTTGGTGCCGTTGCGGGTCTCTTCCCGTCGCTGCTGCTCGCCGTCTCGCCACTCTAACCATACGTCTCTGTAGGTAGGAGGCAGGAGCTGGTGCACCGACTGGCCTTTCACCAGGTGGTAGAGCGCCAGTGTGGCTCCGAGGTGTTGGGCCTGTGCACTGTCCTCAGTTAGAATGGTGGGACATACCTCTAGAATATCATCTGCTTTCTGAACACGCACCTTGCACCTCCAGTATCTTCCGGCCGCGACCTTGTGAAAGGCCGGCGGTGGGCTCTTGGGCAGGTTCTTGCGCACCCAGTCTATGAGGAACTGCTTGGGCGACTTTCCCGTCCAGCTGCGAGCCGCGTGGTCAAAATTCCGAACATCCTTCGGTGTGTTCTTTTTAACGTCTTTTTCCGGGGGAGGGTTTTTTTTAGCCTGTTTAAACAGACTTAAGTTGAGTTCCTCTTTCTCCCCGGTGACAGGAAGTGTCTTCCTTTCTTTCGGAGGTGCATCCACTACCTTCAGAGCTGGGTCAAACATGGGGTGAGTCTCCAGAGGCTTCAGCTCTTGCCGTATGACGCGTATCCTGTCCTGTGCCATCCTCTGGCCTGCCGCGTCTCGCTTCGCCTTGGCCGTGGCTGCCGTCTCCTTTGTGTCACGCAGGCTTGCTGTCAGCACCCGGTACCTGTCGTTTGGATCAGACCTTTCATCCGGTTCTGGATTGTGTGACGCGACCTTCATCCCGGCATCAACCTCCTCCTCCAGGCGGTCACCGTCCTCATCGCTGGACTGCTCAGCGTACCTCAGTATCCATTCCTTTATGCTCGCAGCCTCGTCCTTCACGGGTGTCTTGGCCGTCTTGTCTAGTGCTTTGTCGAGGACGGGCGGGTCCGCTGGCTCGTGTTGGGTGGGGGTCTGGAGGAGCCGTGGCCTGTCGCGAGGTCGCCTCTCCTCCTCCTCCTCCTGCATCTTCTGGCCGAAGCCTTCTGGAAGCTCGTCGTCCTCGAGGTTGAGGCACAGCCATTCGAGGGCGGAGATGAGGTCTCCCCCGTAGAGGGCGCTGCTCCTCATGGCCTCCTCGATGTGTTCCGTCTTGAAGTGGAACTTCTGCAGCGCCGTGTACAGCTCCACCAGCTTCCTGCTGGTGAGTCGTCCCGAGACGGGTGACCTTTCGCCGTCCTCCCGTCTGAAGTCGTTGATCAGCTTGACGATTTTCTTCTCGAGGTCGGGCTGAATGACGACCTCAAGGATCGATTTGTCGGACGCTCTGCCGGTGTCGACTTGGGCCGTGTTGCTGAGGCTGTAGATCTTTGGACCTTTACGTTTGGATGTCGGTTGTTTCTTCCCTGCGGGAAGATCTCCCGCCACGCCGTTCCTTGCTGCTGCCGCCAGGGGGAGCACCACAGCTGCGCTGTTCTTCTTTCCACCCATGATGAAGACGATTATACTTTGATGTGTGAGCCTACCAATGTGATGAAAAACATCAATCAATCATCGAATAACCGGCATAATATTAGTGCCGACACTTACGAAAGAAATGCATGGATATCTCCTCAATGACAGTTCCCTCTCTCTAAGTCACAAACAAAAAGTTAAATTTGAAATCTCATCTCAGATTCCACAAAAGTGAGTGAGAATATCTATTATTCAACACTGTCATATGAACTTATGAGTCCCACTTGTTGGCTGGCAGGCAGGCAGTGTCTTTCTTTGGATCTGATTGTGGCAGGCACGCATATATGCCCATATATGCCCATATATGTGAGACAACATGCTGTCAATGCAATAACCCAGGAAACAAAGGGCAGGCACTGGTAACACAGTGAAAGGACCGCGCCATTAGTCCAGATATGGATTTAACCGACAGCAGCACAATTTACTATAGCATGCCCATACATAGAGATCATCGTGGTTGTGTGCCCAGATTATGCCCATATGGAGACCGCGAACATCAGTATAAATCACTGTTGCTAGGCAACGCTTTTATGCCAGTACCCTAATGTCAGTGAAAAACCAACACCATTTGGAACGCTTAAAGTGGCCAATCTACAATATGTCACTATTTATTAAAAGTTGTTATTGAATTGGAAATGTCTGAAATACTTTGAATTTCTTATCGTTTTATTTTTGAAAATCTTTTTAAATAATAACTTAAAACATTGTGGAGGACAAAACATCACGCCTGTTTGAACTTAAGTGCCCCTCACTTAAGTTCAAACAGGCGTGATGCTGTCATACATCATCACATTCCGTGCTCAGCCAAAAGTAGACAGCAGGGACTATCAACATTGGGAAGGTCTGTGATTATGTGGGGCGCTCCCTGGCGCGGGTCACGTACTGCCACCACAGAGGGGGGAGGTCCCCCTCCTTGCGGGCCGGCGGGAGAGCCTCGGTCCTGGGACCGCCGGCCGGGGTCTCGGCCTCGAGCTGGGCCACCTCTCTGTCCCAGCTCTGCTCCCTCAGCCTCTTCCACCGCTCCCTCTTGGCAAAGTAGTCCGGGTACGCGGCCTTCTCCGAGGGGTGCCAGTGGTCCAGCGTCCACTCCGGGACCTTGTAGCACTCGTAGCGTTCATAGGACGTCCCTCCGGGGGAGTCGGGGAAGATGTAGGGCTGGGGGTGCTGCTTCCCCCAGAACTCCTCCTCCCCGGCCTTCAGCATCACGGTGGCTTTCACCATGTCCCTCTCGTTCTTGTTCTCGTCGAAGCGAGCCCGCAGCGTGCAGGCGTAGAAGCGGTACTTGTCTCTGAACACGCACCACGATTCCAGATGTCGCAGGGATTTCTTGTACAGCCGCAACACTTTCTGCCGGTGAGTGAGATATGCAGAGGCCATTTTGTTTTTTTAGTGTCCCCTTGTCAGCTTCTACCCGGGCAAGAACCTGAATGAAGCACTAATATGTAGGCGGCCGGGTGCGGTGTGTGTGTGAATCGAGGGATGTACCATTTAGAATTGACGGCTATCCCTACCGTGAGAGATATATTCATATGAGGGTGCTAGCTGGAATCTTTACCGTTCCTTTTATTCACGATTCTGGCCATGATGTAAATGTCTATATTTGGGCACTGCAGTGGTGGACCTCCAATCGTCCATATGATCTAAATATGTCATATGAGAGCAAAACACGCTAGCCAGTTGAGTACTGTCTAAACAGAAGTGCTGAAAGTCGGGGGAAGTAACTCCCAAGAAAATAAGGTTGAGGAATTACAAATCTGTAAATGTGACATTAGAAAAGGAGCTAGATGTACATGTATATCCTTATTAGGACCCGGCAAAGGAAGATGACTATATTTGGTTCAGAGAATGTCATACCGTGTCACGGATCGATGCATGTGGTATATTGTCCACACTTAAATAGCTCAACGTGTGAAAAAGAAGTACATTCGCTGTGATCTCTAGGCTGTACCTGCAATCCATCCTCGTAAAAGGAACCAAACTCCCACAAAGATGGCCGAGCAGATGACAGTGCGGGGGACCCTGAAGGGCCACAACGGCTGGGTCACCCAGATCGCCACCACGCCCCAGGACCCCGACATGATCCTGTCGTCGTCCCGCGACAAGACCATCATCAAGTGGAGGCTGACCCGCGACGAGAGCAACTACGGCGTCCCCGAGCGTGCCCTCCATGGCCACTCGCACTTCGTGAGCGACGTGGTCATCTCGTCGGACGGCCAGTTTGCCCTGTCGGGCTCCTGGGACTGCACGCTGCGCCTGTGGGACCTGAGCACCGGCGCCACCACCCGTCGCTTCGTGGGCCACACCAAGGACGTGATGAGCGTGGCCTTCTCGGCCGACAACCGCCAGATCGTGTCGGGCTCCCGTGACAAGACCATCAAGCTGTGGAACACGCTGGGCGTCTGCAAGTACAGCATCCAGGACGACTGCCACACCGAGTGGGTGTCGTGCGTGCGCTTCTCGCCCAACAGCAACAACCCCATCATCGTCTCCGGCGGCTGGGACCGCACGGTCAAGGTCTGGAACCTGGCCAACTGCAAGCTGAAGACCAACCACATCGGCCACCGGGGCTACCTGAACGCCGTGACCGTCTCGCCCGACGGCTCCCTGTGCGCGTCGGGAGGCAAGGACGGCCAGGCCATGCTGTGGGACCTGAACGAGGGCAAGCACCTGTACACGCTGGAGGCCGGCGACATCATCAACGCGCTGTGCTTCAGCCCCAACCGCTACTGGCTGTGCGCCGCCGCCGGCCCCGTCATCAGGATCTGGGACCTGGAGGGCAAGGTGGTGGTGATGGAGCTGAGGCAGGAGGCGGTGGGCGCCGGCAGCAAGGCCGGGCCGCCACACTGCGTCTCCCTGGCCTGGTCGGCCGACGGCCAGACCCTGTTCGCGGGCTACACCGACAACCTGATCAAGGTGTGGCAGGTCACCGTCGGAATGCAATAACACGGACGTGTTTTAAAAGCAGAGCCGTAAGGGTCCGTCTGGTTCCTTTTCTGCACTCTTGGGTTACAGA
This sequence comes from Electrona antarctica, assembly GCF_951216825.1. Classification (NCBI taxonomy): domain Eukaryota; kingdom Metazoa; phylum Chordata; class Actinopteri; order Myctophiformes; family Myctophidae; genus Electrona; species Electrona antarctica. The sequence continues at coordinate 53,119,216 of NC_136812.1, read as the reverse complement.
GCGGTCGGGGTCCAATTGGTTCCTAACTATCGATTGTATACCCCCCTGGCCCGGACTTTGAGAGCCACTGGGATGAAAGACATGCACAAAAAAAGGATACATTAAAAAGGCCACATGAAGTTTGTTTTGAAAAGGCCATGTCAAATGTTTTAAGCCTTGCATTGTGTTGGAAAGCTAGCCCTAAATATTCAAATAACCTGTTATGCGTCCATATTGCAGCAATGTATATGGACTTTTAATGATGTAAAAAAAAAAAAAAGCATCCCATGTGAAGTCATGTGGCAGACAAGTCTATGGACTTGTTCTCGTTTGTATTCAATTTTAAATATATTTTAAGCGTTTATATCAGAGTACAATGCTTGTATAAATTGGAAATACTCAAGCACTGTACTTGCAATGTTGAGGTATATGTAATTTTATTGAGTAAATATTTGTACTGTAACGGTTTCCGCTTAGGCTGGTTAACGGTTTTAGGGGTGCCAGGTAGACTCGGTCTACCATAGAAATATATTTCTCCTTTTGTTTGAATGAGTTCTTCCTCATCTGGGTTTAACCACTTCAGAAACCGACACAGGACTTGCACATTCAAATGCAAACCCTTTTACACCAAGAAATAAAACACCATAGACACTTATTATTTAGAATTCAACCAGAATAAACTCAGTTCATCACTTTTCATGAAACAAAACCCAACAGTTTGCAATGTTTGTAAATAAACAAAAAAGAAACAAAAATGTATGTCAAAATACCCAAAGGTCTGTGGTTACACACGTAACCTTCACTCGAAACCTCCCGTCAATTCAGTTCATGACAACCATTCCGTTTACCATATGCTTGCAATGATTGTTCCAGATCCCCGCAACCCGCACGCAACGTGAATGTTAATGAATGAAGGAGTGAGTCTGTCTAACCGAGTAGACCGGCTCTTTATACGTTTCCAAAACAATACAAAAGCGCTTGAAATAATAAGGGGAAAATACCACTGCACCGCTTCGTGCGTGACAGGAACAGAAACAGGTCGGGATGCGGGTCCGTTGTGGAAGGGTTGCAGCTCTGGGGAATGTCCACTTCAACACGCCCGAGTCTACGCCACTTTTGCGGACTAAACGTGTCAACGAACGCCGAGAATCGAGTGGCTAACTTCCTCGTTCACGCACAGGTCCAAGTCCAAGACTGAACGTCTCGCTCTGGCTGTCGGTCTGTTTCCACACTCCACTCGTGCGCACCGGCGCAATCAACGGGGCTTTTTACAATAGGCGGTTCCCAGGGGTGAGTGACAGGTGTCATTAACAGACGGCTCGGGGACCATTTCGGGCCGCCACAGTACTTAGTTACTTTCCACCACCGATGTCTACAGGGCGTTTCCATTCTCGCTGGGCACGTTCCATCAAGGGCTCACCTGGAGCGCACGCCCCCAAATCTGGGTCCATTCGGCCTATTCCTCCCTTTTGTGCCCCTATATGGAGATCTCTGTATGTATTTCCATGTCCCTTTTATGCCCAAGATGTCATCAGTGCATGTCCATAAATGGGCTTAGCGGTCATAACTGTGGACAACAAAATCTCAATATATGGCTACATGCGTGGCATCAGTCAGATCCGCAACTTTATTTAGCGCCTGGCCGGAAGGTGGAACAAGACTTGTGTTGAAAACAAAATGCTGCTATGTGCCACCAGAGTCCTGCGAAGATCGGCCCAGAGCGTGATCCTCTCCCCTCGAGCATCCCCCGTTTTCTCGAGTCTCGTCGTGCCGTCTCGGGGTCACAGGCTCGCTCCCGGCGATGACGAGATGTACTACCAGCGCACCACCGTGTCCGTGATGCAGAAGGAGCCGGGCGGGGGCGGGGTCATGATCCGCAGCTACAGTCCCAGAGGATTCAACATCGACGGCAACACGGTGTTCGGGCCCTGCGCGCTACTGCCCCCCGCTGCCATCCTGCAGTGGAACGTCGGCAGTCACGTGGACGTCACGGCGGAGAGCGTCTCGCTGTTTCACGCGCTGGAGCCGCGGATAGAGATCCTCGTGCTGGGAACGGGAGCCCGGGTCGAACGGATCGATCCCGCCGTCCTGGCGCTTCTGAGGGGTAAAGGCATCGCCGTGGAGGTCCAGGACACGCCGAACGCGTGTGCTACCTTCAATTTTCTGTCCAGTGAGCGGAGAGTAGTAGCCGCTGCTCTGATCCCTCCGCCTGTGAGCACAGCACTGGACCTAACAGGATAGGTTTATCCTGCTCACTGGACCTAACAGGATAGTAGACCTATCCTGCTCACTGGACCTAACAGGATAGTAGACCTATCCTGCTCACTGGACCTAACAGGATAGTAGACCTATCCTGCTCACTGGACCTAACAGGATAGGTCCCCTACTCAAACTAAAATAGAAACACCTCCGATGTAGGGCATTGGTCTTCATCCTTTACTGACACAACCCACCAAAGCAGTTTGAAGCTATTTCAGTCAGTGATTCTCCACTTGTGTGCTGAGTCGTGCTGTCTTGTGGAGGGAGCTTGAGATTTTGCCAAATTGAAAAAGAAAAAAATCACACCCGTGTGAAGTGAGCTCTTATCATCGTACATCATCATGCATCATCTCATACTGGCCAATCAAAATGCCTGTTGTCTGTTGCCACAAATTTACGTCATATTTAGCGGTCATTTGACCTAATTTCTCCTTTCGTTGTCGATGGCAAATATGAGACGTGTGGGGACAAGATGACGTGAATTTTCCCTTCATTGTCAATGGTAATTAATGTTTGTGTTGCAGACACATTGTGGGGACAAAAGCTGTATACAGGAGGGGCTAGTGCCCCTCAATGAAATCACACCTGTGTGAAGTGAGGGGCGGTCTTATCATCGTACATCATCATATATCATCATACATCACATTATGTGTGCAGCCCATCAAATCCTCTCTCACAGTTTGTACACACAGACGCACAAAGATGGGCATAAATAAATCACACCAGTGTGAAGTGAGGGGCGCTCTTATCATCATACATCTTCATGATGTATGATGATATTGTCAATGGGAATTTAACTTAACAGTGTTGATTTTGACGGATTTTTTTTATTTTAGTTTAGTCATAGTCTTTTGAATAAAATTAAATGTAGTTTGTCATATTTTGTCATCTGAAATGCTTTAGTGTTAGTCGACTAAATCTACAGTTGATTTAGTCGACTAAAATGTTTTTTGCCGTAATGGCTGATTTTACACTTGCTGACAATAGCCGATCTACAAGGTCACAACGCGACACAGTGTGACGCTTGTAGATCTGCTATTTCCACGTGTCGCAGCAAAGCATGCAACCAAGTGTAAAATGACTTATACTGGATCTCTTTTCCACTAGTCCCTTCTTAATATTTTAGTCCAGTTTTTATGTTGACGAAATTGTCAATATATTTAGAGGAGCACCAGACTGGAGCTCCACTCCTGCTGTTCAGGGTAAACCTCCTGTTTTACCACAGTGAGGTGGAAGAAATCTAGACAAAAGATTACATATGAGAGTAAGACATGAGTTTTAAATTGATATTTTACATCAATATTAGTTTTGGCATATTTTAAGATGCAGTAGGCTACTAATGTTATTTTATTTTAAAAAGCATGATTTGTAATGGTTGATCACAGACATTTGGTAAAAGTTACCAGCTGCAGCCATTCCGAATAACCTATGCATAGTGTAACTTGAACAGAAGTAAAACTAATACAAGTCAACAACCAATAAAGGACATGCATTTCTTACTGTACTACTCAAAACAACTTTGTACCTAAAGCAACTCAGTGTAAATTTGCTGTTACAGTAGGTTAGTGATTTTACCAACCTGCTCTGTGTAATTCAGCGTCTGGTTTTAAAACAATATCCAGTTGTCTGCGTTGGCGGTCAATCTCTTGCTTGAAACAAAAAGCTTGGTCCTCGTAGTCCGTTATAATTCTTCCAACGATGCCCATTATCTCGTTGACAGCAGCTGCAGATAGTTGCTTGTTTCAATATGTAATATTGTAGAATCCTGCTCTGTGTACAACTAATAGTAAGGGCATTTTATCAGGTATTTGACCAATCTGGGAACTAAATCGTTACCAAGACATTTCTTCACCAATGTGTTTATAAAGGTGTCTAATAACATGTACTAAAAGTTTGAAATTCAACTCCCGTGGGAAAATTTAGTTATTAGCATAATATGTGACCATACCCATAACATCCTATATAAGTCAAAAAAGTCCAAATTTCATCATTCTTTAAGTAGCATGTGACATATGAAACTAGGGTGATTTCATGATTCTGAATCCATTCCAAGAATTAGTTTTGCACAAAAAACACTCCTTGGGCTAAATTAGGCCATATCCAGTTGACCAAATGGGCTGACCTCATCACGTTTGTGTGGCCGTTTTCCTCCCAAGGAGTGTTTTTTGTGCAAAACTAATGCTTGGAATGGATTCAGAATCATGCAAACACCCTAGTTTCATATGTCACATGCTACTTAAAGAATGATGAAATGTGGCCTTTTTTGCCTTATATAGGATGTTATGGGTATGGTCACATATTATGCTAATAACTCAATTTTCCCACGGGAGTTGAATTTCAAACTTTTAGTACATGTTATTAGACACCTTTAGAAACACATTGGTGAAGAAATTTATTGGTAACGATTTAGTTCCCAGATTTTCATAGATTTCTCTTACTATAAGCTAAAATTGCATTTAGAAAACTACAAAGGACTATGAAACATACAACTACAACTACAGTACTACAATACTATAGCACAGCATGAAGGCACTTTATGAAACAATAGGTTATACGTATGCCATAATTTAAGGAACAATCATGCATATTATAATCCAGAGTAACTTTAAGTGTTTCCCCCTTCTGGTAGACTTTACAGAATATGTATTATTCTTTCAATGTATCATGAACCAAACATATTTAAATAACATTTATGGCGTATTGATTTATAATGTTGGTCTCTTAATTGTACACCAATGTAATGACTATTTCAATGTTAAAAACACTCCACTAATTGTTTGGTATATTGTCAACATCATTGTAATGACTGGTGGTATATTGTAATGACTGGTACTGCCACACAATAGTGATCTATCATTCTTTAGTAGTGCTTACTGACTGAATTGCATCTCAATGGTAAACCTATAGACCAAACAATGGCAAATGACCCACCATCATTACACTCTAATGTACGATACAGACACAACTATGTAAATCACACCTTCAGTTACAATGAGTCTGTGCTACTTGTCTGGCTGAATTACATCTGAATAGCAAAGCTATAGACAATGGCATAACAGTCCCTAACAATGAAACAGGGTAACTTGGGTAAAACAACGGTGCATTAGCAGGCATACTATATACAGTACATCTGGTATATATTTGCAATTGTTATAACTGCAAATAAAAACATAATGTGTCAACAGAAAGACATGTTAAACTACCTATAATGATCAAAATACATTGGCGTCTACATCCACCCAAGAGCCAACAGCATTGAATGAGCTGCACATTGCCATCAGTGAAAAATAAACGGCTCAGCCTGAATGTGTCTTTGTGGTGGGAGAGACTTTAATAAGGCTTCAAAGTTAAAGTCAAAGTCATACGATTTGTCACACACGTTACCGCAGTGAAATTTGTTCTCCGTATTTGACCTATCTCTTGGAGCAGTGAAGCCAAGGAGCGGTGAGCTGCAGCCGTGCCACACTCGGGAATCATTTGATTAGTAGATTTGACCCCCCAATCCAACCCTTTGATGCTGAGTGTCAAGCAGGGAGGCATTGGGTCCCATTTTTACAGTCTTTGGTATGACCCGGGCAGGGATCGAACCCCGAACTCCCAGTTTCAGGCCGGACACTCTAACCACAAGGCCACTGAGCTGGTTATCAGGCTTATTTTAAGAAGGTTCTCCCCAAGTTCAACCAGCACATCACCTGCAACAATAGAGGTGATGGCATATTGGATCACTGCTACACCACCTTTCCAGGCGCCTACAAGCCCCTCCTCCGCCCCCCTTTTGGGAAATCGGACCACAGGGCTATTCGGCTTTTGCCTTAAAGGCCTTAAAAATCATTGCGGTAGATGAGGACCTTGCCCTACAGCAGTACTCCATCAGCAAGCTGAGTCATCGCCGAACAGTTGCAGCAACAACTGTTTTCTACAAGATGCACACTCCCAACTGTCCAGTGGACCTCAAAGCACTACTACCTCAAGCTCACACCTCAGGTCGAATCACCCGGAGAGTACTACCAAGCCACGCCCTGGAAACCCCCAAGTCAAACACCAAATGCCTTGATAGGATCTTTCTCCACTCTGCTATAAGGACATGGAACAGCCTTCCCCCTGTGGTTGTTGGAGACATTACATCTAACTGTGTTCATGCCTTCAAGAAGAGGCTGAACAAACACCTCCTCAGTATGTGACTGTAATCCCACAAAGCTCAAAGACTGTCATTCATCCAACATTCAGTTTAGACATACTGTACGCCTGACTGAGTAGCTGCAGATCACTGATTTGGCTCTTTGAATGTATTCATTCTCATAGCCTGTATCTGCTTAAGCTTAATAATAAAAAAATAAAAAACAATAATTTATCAGTATAATAGTAGTTGCAAAGGTTGCGTTTTGGAAACAACAAAATATTTACACAGCCTACACGACATGAGGATTGAGGACGGAGTGGAGACAGTTCATGAAACAATGTTACTTAAAGGGGAAAACCACCCATTTTCAACATTTTACTATGTCATTAATATACCTTAGAGCTGTTGTGTGGAAATAATAAAAAGGTCCCCCCATTTTGTGTTTCCTAGAACTGTAATTATGAAAAAAATCATTAACATGGTGAAACACATCTTGATGACATCATCAAGATGTGTTTCACCATGTTAATGATTTTTTTCAGACCTCTAGTTCTAGGAAACACAGAATGGGGGAACTTTTTTATTATTTCCACACAACAGCTCTAAGGTACATTAATGACATAGTAAAATGTTGAAAATGAGTGGAATGCCCCTTTAAGTCATAATGTAGTGAACAAAAAAGCATAAACTTTTTCGTTTTCAGGATGTTTTTATTTGTATCTTGCATTAATCATATTTTACAGATTATGAATTTGACCATATTATACATTTAGCTGGCACGCTGCGTGCGTACGCTGCATGCGTACGCTTTTCAGACATGTAGGCCTAAAGCTGTTTGCAGTCATGTGGAGCTTGTAAGGGTTTCCCTTGTGGATTTTCCCCACGTTGTTGCTGAGCTAGACTTATATAGTGTACAGTGTACACAGTCGGAACACCCTGCCTTCTGCGTTCCAGCGAGATTGACCCGTTCCGGCTAGACCCTTAAAAATAAAAATGTTATGGTCCCCGATTCCATAACATGTAGGCATATAGCTGCTAGTCTGGCATCTAGATGTTTGTACTTGTATTAGTAGTGACACATAAACGAAACCCTTGATTCTGGATTCATTTGTATTCCCGAATAGGGGGCCTGCCCTTAAGTCAGACCTGTGCTGCGGGTTAAAAATCACCTGTGCTGCGGGTTACAAATCACCTGTGGCTTCCTGTGAGGTTAGGGCCAGGTTAGGGTTTGGGATAATGTTAGACATTGGACACAAACAATCAAAAGATAGCTTGAAAGTGTATTTGCATGTAATTCATTGTGGGATATCATGTGTCAGCACAGATGTTTGTCATGGTGGAATGGAATAAGAACCATTTCAGATCTTACATTTAAGCAACTTAAAGAGGGGTCAATCGTGTGCTTTAAAAATACTTAACAAGAACATATTTTACAACAGTAGGGCTTTTTCCATGGTGTGTTTCTTCAAATTTCCGTTATGATTAAACCCTTTGCCACAAAACAGTGCAACTATAGGGCTTTCCCCCATATGAATCAACATGTGTTTCTTCAGAGCATTCTTTTGAACATAGCCTTTACTGCAAACTGTACAATTATAGGGCCTTTCCCCTGTATGAATCATCATGTGTTTATTCAGATTTCCATTAACATTAAAACCTTTGCCACAAACTTTGCAACTGTAGGGTGTTTCCCCTGTATGAATCCTCATGTGTCTTTTCATTGCACTAGTTGTAATAAAGCATTTCCCACAAAAGGTACAACTGTGGGGCCTTTCCCCTGTATGAATCATCATGTGTGTCTTCAGATCATTCTTTTGAACAAATCCTTTGCTGCAAATTGTGCAACTATAGGGCTTTTCCCCTGTATGAATCATCATGTGTGTCTTCAGGGTTTTTCTCCATTTAAAGCCCTTGCCACAAACTTCACAACTGAAGCGACTCTTCCCATTGTGACTCATCATGGATGTTGTTTGTTTTGATAATTTATTTGATGATTCTTGGCTCAAATGCAATCTTTCTTCTTCCACTTGAGTTTTGTGTGCTTTCAGTATATTTAAATGTGTCTGTTCTTCCCTATTCTCCTCCCAGTCATCACTGTCTTCAGTGTCAGATTCAGAACAATGCAAAGAGACATTTAGACCAGTAGATAGTTGTAATACTCCACTGTTCTCTACATCAGCTTGTGTATCCATGTGTTCAATTGAGGTGCTGACTAGAGGCTCTCTCTCTATGGAGATGTTTTCATCATAATCTTCACTTTTCATTGCTAGTAGTGTATGTGGTGACCCATCAGCACCCTCTAGTATTTGATGTACGTCCTCCTGTCCTTCTTTAATGTGCAGAGACTCATCTTCACGTTCCACTGCTAGTGATGTATGTGGTGACCCTTCAGCATCATCCTGTTCCTTGTTAATGTGTGGGGGCTCTGGTACCTTCTGTACCAGACTGGAGCTCCACTCCTGCTGTTCAGGGTAAACCTCTTGATTTAACACAGTGAGGTGGAAGGAATCTAGACAAAAGATGACATATGAGAGTAAGACATGAGTTTGAAATTGTCATACACCAATAATAGTTTGGCATATTTTAAGATGCAGTACTGATGTACTACAAAAAATGGTTTATAAAATACATTTGTTAAAAGTTACCAGCTGCAATCATTCCGAATAACCTATGCATGTATAGCGTAACTTGGACTGAAGTGAAACAAAAGTCAACAACCAATAAAGGTCATGCATTGCTCTCATTACATATTTTAAGTGCAATTCATGGGCTAAATGTGCTAGTTTACTGTATATCAATACTAATTTAATCTACTGTACTACTCAAAGCCACTTTGTACCTAAAGCAACTCAGTGAAATGGATTTAGTGATTTTACCAACCTGCTCTGTGTAGTTCAGCGTCTGGTTTTAAAACAATATCCAGTTGTCTGCGTTGGCAGTCAATCTCTTTCTTGAAACAAAAAGCTTGGTCCTCGTACTCTGTTATAATTCTTCCAACGATGCCCATTATCTTGTCGACAGCAGCTGCAGATAGTTGCTTGTTTACCAAGGAATTCAATGTTTGCAGTAAAGCCATATAGTAAGACATATTGTCAGCTCTTTGTGTTCTTGATCCAAATAGACCAACAATAGGAAGAAACTGCACAACTGTTGGTCACCGCTGGTCCCTAAACAGCAATCCTCAGTCAAATCCAGTAGAAAATAATTATCAGACCAAAACTACATAGGCTACCATGCAGTCTACTTAACCTATTGCTGCTCTCACCAACTTGTGTGGACTAGTGTGTCACAAAACAGAACATAGACCTGCTAAATACTCAATGATGGGGTCTGAAGGGCCAATCAGAGTGGGGGGCCGGACGGGGGAAGAATAGGCAAACATGCATGGGTGCAAACTAATTGGTTAACTGGCTTCCACTTAGCATTTAAAGGCTTTGCCTATACAATAGCCATGATAGCATGACCCTGCTAATGTTACTTTATTTATAAAGAATTATGCAATTTAGGCAATCTTTGTGGATCTGGGGTCGACATAGAACCATGGGAGAAGAACACAAAGAGAAGAGGAAGAGTTCCTTTAAATCAGTGATTCTGAACCGTTTGTATTCCAAATGCCGGGTGGAAAAAATATATATTATAATTGTGCATAGCCTAAGCCTATTTTCGATTGGTGAAACAACAACAACAACAACAACATAGAGCATATTTTTGTATTTGTAATATTGGTGAATCCTGCTCTGTGTACAACTAAGCTAAAAATGCAAAGGACTATCAAAGTAGCCTACTATGTAAATACTATAGCACAGCATGAAGGCACTTTATGAAACAATATGTTATACTTATGCCACAATATAAGGAACAATAATGCATATATAATCCAGAGTAACATTAAGTATTTTCCCCTTCTGGTAGACTATACAGAATCTTTATTATTCTTTCAATGTATCATGCACCAAACATATTGTACACCAACTGGCAATGTTAAAAACACTCCACTAATATTGTTTGGTATATTGTCAACATTATTGTAATGACTGGTGCTGCCACACAACACTGTTATCATTATTTCGTAGTACTTACTGACTGAATTGCATCTCAATGGTAAACGTATCTAGACCAAACAATTGCAAATGACCCACCACCATACAGACAAAACTATGTAAATCTGCTTGCACACCTGCTTGTCTGGCTGAATTAAATCTGAATAGTAAAGCTATAGACAAATCAATGACACGGTGGAACAACCCCTAACTTGGGTAAAACAATGGTGATATAGCATTAGCATGCATACAATTTGTAACTTAGGCATTTAGCAGAGACTCTTAACCCTTGTGTCCGGGTAGCTTAGTCGGTAGAGCTCTCGCCTTTGGACCAAAACCAAAAACATTTAAGCAACTTAAAGAGGGTTCAATCGTGTGCTTTAAAAATACTTAACAAGAACATATTTTACAACAGTAGGGCTTTTTCCATGGCGTGTTTCTTCAAATTTCCGTTATGATTAAACCCTTTGCCACAAAACAGTGCAACTATAGGGCTTTCCCCCATATGAAACAACATGTGTTTCTTCAGAGCAGTCTTTTGAATATAGCCTTTACTGCAAATTGTACAATTATAGGGCCTTTCCCCTGTATGAATCATCATGTGTTTCTTCAGATTTCCATTAACATTAAAACCTTGGCCACAAACTTTGCAACTGTAGGGTGTTTCCCCTGTATGAATCCTCATGTGTGTCTTCAGATCATTCTTTTGAACAAATCCTTTGCTGCAAATTGTGCAACTATAGGGCTTTTCCCCCGTATAAATCATCATGTGTGTCTTCAGGGTTTTTCTCCATTTAAAGCCTTTGCCACAAACTTCACAACTGAAGCGACACTCCCCATTGTGACTCATTATGGATGTTGTTTGTTTTGATAATTTATTTGATGATTCTTGGCTCAAATGCAATATTTCTTCTTCCGCTTGAGTTTTGTGTGCTTTCAGTTTTTTTAAATGTGTCTGTTCTTCCCTATTCTCCTCCCAGTCATCACTGTCTTCAGTGTCAGATTCAGAACAATGCGAAGAGACATTTAGACCAGTAGATAGTTGTAATACTCCACTGTTCTCTACATCAGCTTGTGTATCCATGTGTTCAATTGAGGTGCTGACTAGAGGCTCTCTCTATGGAGATGTTTTCATCATAATCTTCACTTTTCATTGCTAGTAGTGTATGTGGTGACCCATCAGCACCCTCTAGTATTTGATGTACGTCCTCCTGTTCCTCTTTAATGTGCAGAGGCTCATCTTCACGTTTCACTGCTAGTGATGTATGTGGTGACCCATCATTATCCGCTACTCTTTGGTATGCATCCTCCTGTTCATCTTTAATCTGTGGAGACTCATCTTCACGTTCCACTGCTAGTGATGTATGTGGTGACCCTTCAGCATCATCCTGTTCCTTGTTAATGTGTGGGGGCTCTGGTACCTTCTGTACCAGACTGGAGCTCCACTCCTGCTGTTCAGGGTAAACCTCTTGATTTAACACAGTGAGGTGGAAGGAATCTAGACAAAAGATGACATATGAGAGTAAGACATGAGTTTGAAATTGTCATACACCAATAATAGTTTGGCATATTTTAAGATGCAGTACTGATGTACTACAAAAAATGGTTTATAAAATACATTTGTTAAAAGTTACCAGCTGCAATCATTCCGAATAACCTATGCATGTATAGCGTAACTTGGACTGAAGTGAAACAAAAGTCAACAACCAATAAAGGTCATGCATTGCTCTCATTACATATTTTAAGTGCAATTCATGGGCTAAATGTGCTAGTTTACTGTATATCAATACTAATTTAATCTACTGTACTACTCAAAGCCACTTTGTACCTAAAGCAACTCAGTGAAATGGATTTAGTGATTTTACCAACCTGCTCTGTGTAGTTCAGCGTCTGGTTTTAAAACAATATACAGTTGTCTGCGTTGGCAGTCAATCTCTTTCTTGAAACAAAAAGCTTGGTCCTCGTACTCTGTTATAATTCTTCCAACGATGCCCATTATCTTGTCGACAGCAGCTGCAGATAGTTGCTTGTTTACCAAGGAATTCAATGTTTGCAGTAAAGCCATATAGTAAGACATATTGTCAGCTCTTTGTGTTCTTGATCCAAATAGACCAACAATAGGAAGAAACTGCACAACTGTTGGTCACCGCTGGTCCCTAAACAGCAATCCTCAGTCAAATCCAGTAGAAAATAATTATCAGACCAAAACTACATAGGCTACCTTGCAGTCTACTTCACCTATTGCTGCTCTCACCAACTTGTGTGGACTAGTGTGTCACAAAACAGAACATAGCCCTGCTAAATACTCAATGATGGGGTCTGAAGGGCCAATCAGAGTGGGGGGCGGGACGGGGGAAGAATAGGCAAACAAGCGGGGGCGCAAACTGATTGTTTAACTGGCTTCCACTTAGCATTTAAAGGCTTTGCCTATACAATAGCCATGATAGCATGACCCTGCTAATGTTACTTTATTTATAAAGAATTATGCAATTTAGGCAATCTTTGTGGATCTGGGGTCGACATAGAACCATGGGAGAAGAACACAAAGAGAAGAGGAAGAGTTCCTTTAAATCAGTGATTCTGAACCGTTTGTATTCCAAATGCCGGGTGGAAAAAATATACATTATAATTATTGTGCATAGCCTAAGCCTATTTTCGATTGGTGAAAAACAACAACAACAACAACAACATAGAGCATATTTTTGTATTTGTAATATTGGTGAATCCTGCTCTGTGTACAACTAAGCTAAAATTGCAAAGGACTATCAAAGTAGCCTACTATGTAAAATGCTATAGCACAGCATGAAGGCACTTTATGAAACAATATGTTATACTTATGCCACAATATAAGGACATACTAGTGTCATGTCCAGGGGGTCTACTTGTACATCAAGCTGCCTCACGCTACAGAAACAGGAGATAGGCTCCTGCCCTATGGGCCTCATGGCTCGGCAAGGCTACTTACAATATAAGGAACAATAATGCATATATAATCCAGAGTAACATTAAGTATTTTCCCCTTCTGGTAGACTATACAGAATCTTTATTATTCTTTCAATGTATCATGCACCAAACATATTTAAATAACATGTGGTTATGGGGTATTGATTTATAATGTTGGTCTCTTAATTGTACACCAACTGGCAATGTTAAAAACACTCCACTAATATTGTTTGGTATATTGTCAACATTATTGTAATGACTGTTGCTGCCACACAGCAGTGTTATCATTATTTCGTAGTACTTACTGACTGAATTGCATCTCAATGGTAAACGTATCTAGACCAAACAATTGCAAATGACCCACCACCACCATACAGACAAAACTATGTAAATCTCCTTGCACACCTGCTTGTCTGGCTGAATTAAATCTGAATAGTAAAGCTATAGACAAATCAATGACACGGTGGAACAACCCCTAACTTGGGTAAGACAATGGTGATATAGCATTAGCATGCATACAATTTGTAATTTAGCAGAGACTCTTAACCCTTGTGTCCGGGTAGCTTAGTCGGTAGAGCTCTCGCCTTTGGACCAAAAGTTAATGGGTTTGATCCCGGCCACCGCCAACTCAGCGAATGAGTAGCACGGCTTGGTGCAGCAAGTTGTGCGGGAAGTACTGGGAGCTGATGGTAGGTGTGGCGCTCCGCCTCAGCAATCCATCTCCTAGTGCATTGTAACGGGGATAGACTCCCGCGTGTTACCGGCTGATACTGACAATAAGCCACTCCTGACCTACTTCTTAACCCAGAGCGACTTACTATAGAAACATGCAAATAGAAACAGAATGTTTCAAAATGACAGCAAAAAAACGTCTGCATGTTAAACTACCTATAATGACCAAATTACATGTTGACATTTTAAAGAAGGGTACCTCAAATTGCCATGCTGTAGGACTACTTTAATATATTTGGCACCCCATACATCCAAACACTAGTTTAAACAACGTTAAACTTGATTTGCCACTCAATTGCGTGTGCATATTTGGGTCTTTCTGACTCTTTAAGTCTTCAATGAGTCTAACATGTTTAAAATTGAGCGTGAATTTACAATGGGCACACATTGTGTTTACTTTGCACCAATTGCACAACAATATGAAAATTAATTATTGTTATGTACATCATATTTTTTTTCCTGTTACTTTGTATAAATGCAATACGATACTCAAGGCTCCGTACTATATCATGGTTATAGGCACAGTTAAGTGCCTTAAGAGCTGAATTGAGGTCAGCTAACCATTGACCAACCAGTTGTACCAGTTGGTCCAGTATTTACCTATCCCTGGCATGTCCCACCCCCCACTCTGGGGGATTCATACAAGGGAAACTGTTACCAGTTTGTGCCAGTTTTTGCCTGATTTGTATTAATGTTGTAATAGACCAAACATGTATATGTAGATATTCTAAAAATAAATAATAGAAGGATTCTGTATCCATTACTATAGTTTTGTATTTCATGTTTTTACAACAAACTGGTTCTAAATGTTCTCCAGAATGGATTTTTCCAGAACAATGGAGGGGGATGAGCCATTCATTACCCATGCATCATTTGACCAACAACAACTAAGTGTTGGTTCTAAATGTTCTAATATGAGAATGGGGGCGAGATATCCATGATTTGGGCAAGATATCCACGCTTTGGGGGCGAGCTATCCACGGCTTTGGGGCGAGCCGTACCTGTTACCCTCATGACTGTCTTCTGTGTCAGAATCAGAACAATGTGAAGAGAGGAAATTTACACCAGTAAATTGCTGTAATGCTCCGCTATTCTCTACATCAAATTGTCAATGTGCATTGTAATTATACAACATTAACAATAATTGTATTGTAATTGTAAAATACAAAATGTCAATAAAGTATCTGCACTGTGGCTACGAGTGTGTGCGGCCACCTTCGTCTTTTCAAGACTTCTCATTTAGATTGTTCTACCGTGGACCGGCACCACTATAAGACTGGTGTGCGTTTTGATGAGTCACAATGGGGAGGATGCCTTTAGCTGTATGATTCATACAGGGGAAAGGCCATATAGTTGCAATGTTTGCACTAAAGACTTTGTTCAAAAGAATGGTCTTAATTAAGATACACATGATGATTCATACAGGGGAAAAGCCATATTGTTGCACAGTTTGCAAGAAAGGCTTTGTTCAAAAGGGCGATCTGAAAAAACACACCATGATTCATACAGGGGAAATGCCCTACAGTTGCAAAGTTTGCAGCAAAGGCTTCAATCTTAATGGAAATCTGAAGAAACACATGATGATTCATACAGGGGTAAAGCCATATGTGACCCCTCACAGTATTTTCAACCACAAGTCGGCTCTAATGAAACTCCACAATAGACCAAAATAGCTTTTTTTTTTTGGTTTTCGTTTTTTGCCACATTAACACAGTTGGAATGTTAAAGAATGTTTTTATTCCATCAGAAAGTCGTTTTAGTGTCATTAAGTCGTTGTAATTACATTGCAAAAATGTCTCTGTATTTACAGTTTATTTGCGCATTTTGGGGGTGTGAACATTCCTACACGTATTTACATAGAGTCGTTTCGATTGGCTCTTTGTTCTCCAGCTCAAGCCGTCCACTGAAGAAAAAAAAGTTGCTGCCAGTTTTGTGTTTGTGGTCTCCACACTACACACAGCTGTGCGTTCTGACGAGATTGTTTTAGTTACTTGTAATCCATTATTTTGCCCTTTATATCAGTGAACACGTGTAGCTATGTGTGGTTTAGCACTGTGTTTAAATCTTTGTAACTTTATTACCGTTGGATGCTGCTGCCTGATGATCAATACTGAAAGAATAACATTGCGTGTCCGCGTGGTCGCGCATCGTGGTGAAATCTGTCTTTTATATATGACATTGTTGTTGTTAGAAGAACAGCTCAAATATTGAATGTGATGACATGTGTAGTACAAATCCTGGTGTGATCTTCTTAAAACGTGGAAAGGATCATAACAAACGTCTAAGGTATTTTTTCCCCTGACTTTCTGTTGAAAAGATTTTAACTCTTTCACATCAGTGCACGGCTGATTTAAGCCATGCATTTAGGGGTAAAAAAGGTACCTTTGTACATATTAATAATAATGTAATGTAAACATACAGCATTTTTAAATTTAGCAATTAAAAGCATGGGTCTAAAACTACAAGGCTGCAAATAGTTTTACTCCATGTATTTATTTGAAAACTCAGTTAGCCTACTAGTTACTTTTTAGATTGTATTATTACAAAACATACACTAAACAACGTCAGTCCTATATTTCCATATTGCAATATTGATACTTTAACTTAAGTAAAACAACATGTACTTTAGCACACTGCCTACTAAGTGTTCACTGACAGCTAGCCTAGTGGGGGAGTGGTTAGTGGGTGGGGGAGTGATTATGCAAGCCATTAGGGGTGGAGACAAGTATCTATTGTCACACCCATTCCTGGGGCCCAGAGGTGCTAACATCTTTGGAATCTTTGCAGGGGAAATTCTCTGCTTTGGGGTTTCCAGTTCAACAAGTTTCAGATGGTCATGTATTTTTTCCAATTTCAATGAACAATACATCATATGAAAGCTTACATTATGTAGTTTCATAATATGTAAAAAACTGAAAAATGACCATGGCCCCCTTGTATATCAAACTACTGTGAGGGGTCACATATAGTTGCACAGTTTGTAGAAAATGTTTTAATCAAATGGGTCACCTGAAAAGCCACATGCGGATTCATACAAGGGAACCCCTTTTAGTTGTGCAGAACAACGTTTTTGGTCAAATGAATAATTTGGTCCAATGAATAATTTGGTCAAATGAATAATTTGGTCACATTAATAATTTGGTCACATTAATAATTTGGTCAAATTAATAATTTGGTCAAATTAATAATTTGGTCAAATTAATAATTTGGTCAAATTAATAATTTGGTCAAATTAATAATTTGGTCAAATTAATAATTTGGTCAAATTAATAATTTGATACTATAGCACAGCATGAAGGCACTTTATGAAACAATATGTTATACTTATGCCATAATACAAGGAACAATAATGCATATATACACACTCCACTAATTGTTTGGTATATTGTCAACATTATTGTAATGACTGTTGCTGCCACACAGCAGTGTTATCATTATTTAGTAGTACTTACTGACTGAATTGCATATCAATGGTAAACCTATAGACCAAACAATTGCAAATGACCCACCACCACCGATACAGACAAAACTATGTAAATCTGCTTGTAAAGCTGCTTGTCTGGCTGAATTAAATCTGAATAGTAAAGCTATAGACAAATCAATGATAAGGTGGAACAACCCCTAACTTGGGTAAAACAATGTTGATATAGCATTAGCATGCATACAATTTATAATTTAGCAGACACTCTTAACCCTCTTAACCCTTGTGTCTGGGTAGCTCAGTCGGTAGAGCTCTCGCCTTTGGACCACAAGATCATGGGTTCGATCCCCTGGCACCACCAACCTAGCGAATGAGCATCACGGCTTGGTGCAGCAAGTTGTGCTGGAAGTACTGGGAGCCGATGGTAGGTGTGGCGCTCCAACTCGGCAATCCATCTCCCAGGGGTCTAGCGCATTGTACTGATACTGACAATAAGCCACTCCCGACCAGAGCGTCTTACTATAGAAACATGCAAATATAAACAGAATGTTTCAATATGTCAGCAAAAAGACATGCATGCAACATTACATGTTGACATTTTAAAGAAGGGTAGGCCTACCTCAAATTGCCATGTATTGCTGTAGGCTACTTTAATATATTTTGATACTTTCTGGCCTTGAATGACACCCCATACATCCAAACACTAGTTAAACTTGATTTGCCACTCCCTTGCGTGTGCAGATTTGGGTATTTCTGACTCTCTAAGTCTTCAATGAGTCTAACATGTTTAAAATTGAGAGTTACAATGGGTACAAATGATGTAAATAACAATATAACAATAATTAATTTTCATATTGTTGTGCAATTGGTGCAAAGTAAACATACTTTGCACCAACGTAAACATACTTTGCACCAATTGCACAACAATATGAAAATTAATTATTGTTATATTGTTATACACATCTTTTTTTTTCTGTTACTTTGTATGAATGCAATAAGATACTCAAGGCTCCGCACTATATCATGTTTATAGGCACAGTTAAGTGCCTTAAGGGCTGAATGGAGGTCCGCTAACCATTAACCAACCAGTTGTACCAGTTGTTCCAGTATTTACCTATCCCTGGCATGTCCCACCCCCCACTCTGGTCCCACTCATTGGTCCCATCAGGCCCAATCTGTGCATATTTAGCAGAGCCCCGCTTTGTTTGGTCACACTTTAATCCAGGTGTAACTTGGTGAGAGCTGAACTCCTCTCTTCTAGGTAGACAGGTATCTAGTTTTTGGACGAGCAGTGAGGGTGCAGTTAACCAAGCAGTTGTGCAGTTTCCGCCTATTGTTGGCTTATTTGGATCAAGAACACAGAGAGCTGACAATATGGCTTCCTATATGGCTTTACTGCAAACATTGAATTCCTTGGTAAACAAGCAACTATCTGCAGCTGCTGTCAACGAGATACTTGGGATTGTTGGAAAAATTATAACGGAGTACGAGGACCAGGCTTTCTGTTTACAGCAAGAGATTGACCAACAACACCAACAACCAGATGCTGAATTACACAGAGCAGGTTGGTAAAATCTCTAAAAACCTACCGTAACATAGTTGATAATATATATTTTAAAATAATAATACACATTGGATTATAGAGTTCTTTTGCAGTGTTTTGTTTCAATATACTTAAACTTAAATTACTAAACTTATACTCTCATGTCATCTTTTGTCTTCTAGATTTCTTCCACCTCGGTGTGTTACAGGAGGTTCACCCTGAACATCAGGAGAGGAGCTCCAGGCTGGTGCAGGAGGCTCCACAGATTAAATTGGAACAGGAGGACGCACACCAAAGACCAGAGAATGCTTATGGTTCACCACATGCGTTAATATCAGTGAAGAGTGAAGATGATGATGAAAACATCTCCAGAGAGACAGAGCCTCTAGCCTGCACCTCAGTCGAACACACAGAAAGATCATCTGATGTAGAGAACAGTGGATTATTACTGCCATCTACTGGTCTAAATGTCACCTCTTTAATCTTTTCTGAATCTGACACTGAGGACAGTGATGATTGGGAGGAGAATAGGGAAGACCACTCCGATTTAAACATACCGAAAGCACACAAGACACATGTGGAAGACGAACAATTGTCTTTGAGCCACAGGCAGTTGTGCATTAGTTGTCCATTGTGTGGCAAGGGCTTTAAGTTCTATAGTAGCTTGAGGAGACACATGATGCTTCACGGAGGGAAAGGGCCATTTAGTTGTACTCTTTGTGATAAAAGCTTCAATTTTAACATACAGCTTAAGGCACACATGGTGGTTCATTCAGGTGGAAAGCACTATAGCTGTACAGTCTGTGGCAAAGGCTATAATCGTAATGGTAATCTGAAGGTGCACATGATGATTCATACAGGAGAAAGGCCCTATAGTTGTACAGTCTGTGGGAAATGTTTTAACGAAAAGGGTAGCCTGAATAGACACATGCGGATTCATTCATGGAATACTACTTTAGTTGTCCCTATTGCAAATGTTTAGGTCAAATTAATAATCTACAAAACATGATGATTCAGACCAATACAATAATTTACAGTTGTAAATGAAGTATTTGCCACAACTTTAGTAATAATGAACAGTCAAAGGAATTTGTTAATTGCACTGTAAAACAAGTATTTTATTTTCTACAGAACACATTTTCTGAAGTAGGCCTATAATATCACACAGAATGGTCATTTATTCTATACATCACTGTGTGATCATTTCAAATGACTAAATAAAACCAACAACATGTATTCTTCTGTTTCTCATTATTTCCCAAACCTCTAATATCTAATATAAAAGAAGGTTTGTACAGTGAAACTGCAACATTTTATGTTTATAATATAACTTTAACCATTCACCAGTCAGAAAAATAATGATGGTGTGTTCATCTCAATTGAACACATGAAAAGACAAGCTGATGTAGAAAACAGTCGATTACTTCATCAATCTACTGGTCTACATGCCCTCTCTTCACATTGTTCTGAATCTGACACAGAAGACAGTGATGACTGGGAGGAGAATAGGGAAGACCATCCAGATTTAAACATACTGAAATCACACAAAACTCAAGTGGTAGAAGAAAGATTGCATTTCAGCCACAAATCATCCAAGAAACTATCACAACAAACTTCATCCGTGAGGAGTCACAATGGGGAAAACCCCTTTAGCTGTAACGTTTGTTACAAGGGCTTTAATTTTAAGTGTAACTTGACTACACACATGATGATTCATACAGGGGTAAGGCCATATAGTTGCAATGTTTGCACTAAAGGCTTTCTACAAAAGATTGATCTCAAGAAACACATGAGGATTCATACAGGGGAAACGCCCTATAGTTGCAAAGTTTGTGGAAAAGGCTTTAATCTTAAAGGGAATTTGAAGAAACACATGGTGATTCATACAGGGGTAAAGCCATATAGTTGCACAGTTTGTGGCAAATGTTTTAATCAAACAGGTCACCTGAAAAGCCACATGAGGATTAATACAAGGGAAACTGTTACCAGTTTGTGACAGTTTTGCCTAATTTGTAATGTAATAGATCAAATATGTAGCCTATACTGTATGTAGATATTTCAAAATTAAATAATTGGAGGATTCTGTATCCATTACTATAGTTTTGTATGTCGTGTTTTTACCATTCAGCTGTAATTGCATTTCAGACACAAATCATCCAAGAAACTATCACAACAAACTACATCCATGAGGAGTCACAATGGGGAAAACCCCTTTAGCTGTAACGTTTGTTACAAGGGCTTTATGTTTAAATGTAACTTGACTACACACATGATGATTAATACAGGGGAAAGGCCATACAAGTTGCAATGTTTGCACTAAAGGCTTTGTACAAAAGACTGATCTCAAGAAACACATGAGGATTCATACAGGGGAAACGCCCTATAGTTGCAAAGTTTGTATAGTTTGTACATTAACAATAATTGTATAGTAATTGTAAAATACAAAAATGTCAATAAAGTATCTGCACTGTGGCTACGAGTGTGTGCCCTTTGTCTTTTCAAGACTTCTCATTTAGATTGTTCTACCGTGGACCGGCACCACTACTAAGACTGGTGTGCGTTTAGCATCCTTATTATAATGGTCGGCAATAATACCACGGCTACACTGAATCACCATACAAGTATGTGCTGTGGTCCTGATAATTGAGAATGAGTTGTTTTGTGTCCACCTTCTGATACAAATTGGAGATCAGTCATCGCTCACTTTGCATATTAATTTGACAGGCAAAGCTAGCTATAAGTGCCTAGGCCTATAAGGGCTAAGTGGATAGTATGTGCCAGTTGTTGCATAACTTTGTCCTGGCCCACCCCCTACTCTTATTGGTCCATCAGACCGAATCAGTAGGGGATGCTGTTGAGTCTCCACAGACATTACTAGCAGTGAAAAGTGAAGATGAGCCTCCACAGATTAAAGAGGAACATGAGGATGTACATCAAAGACCAGAAGATGCTTATGATTCACCACATGCGTTAATATCAGTGAAAAGTGAAGATGGTGATCAGGTGATGAAAACATCTCCAGAGAGACAGAAAGGCCATATAGTTGCAATGTTTGCACTAAAGGCTTTGTTCAAAAATAATGGTCTTAAGTTACACATTTTGATTTTGATTTTTATTAAGGATCCCCATTAGCTGGTGGCATAGCAACCAGCTAGTCTTCCTGGGGTCCACACAAGAATAAACATTACAGTAGACATACAATTACAAATACACATTTGTTAAAAAGTCAGTATTCAACTTACATTAGTTCAGATAAAATAAAAATAAAAATTGCTAAGATTACAAGTTAGAGCATGAAAACAAAAAAAACGAAAAACACACAACACTTCACTGTATCAAATGGAATTTTAGATGCTTTTTAAACGTTAATTTACTGTAAATGCAACAGAGGTTTTGAGGCAGGTTATTCCAAAGTGACAATGATCTATAAATAAATGATCTCTTTAGAAAATTATATTTTGGGCGAGGTAACACAAGCTGCCCATTACTGGAGCCTCTAGTGTCATGATCATGCACAGTATTACTAAAAACAATCTGTGAATTTATGAAAACAGGAGTTTTACTACTCATGACTGTTTTGAACAACACAAGAGTATTAAAAGATAACCTATTCTCAACTGTAAGCCAGGAGAGGCAGGCATGCATATGACTCACATTTGTTCTGAGAGGGCAACCCATTACCAACCGTGCGGCCCTGTTCTGGACAACCTGGAGCTTCCTCAGGTCACCACTAGCAGCAGATGACCATACAGTGGAGCAGTAGTCAAGATGACATAAAACTAGACTTTGAACTATCTGACGTAACAAGGGACGGGCCACAAAAGAACAACACTTCCTTGAAATACCAATAGCTCTCCCCATTTTTAGAACAATATAGTTAATGTGGTGTGACCAAGACAGAGTGCAGTCAACCATCACTCCAAGGAGTTTAGTACTTTCAACTTGTTGAACTGTAGAATTGCCCAGGTTTAAAACAAGCTTTGGGCTTGTAGATAACCTGTGCCTTGTACCCAGTACCATACATTTAGTCTTTGAGATGTTAAGGGCAAGTCTATTACATACTACCCATTCATGCACAACTTTTAGTTCTCTGCTCAAGACCTCGTTCAGTACATTGCAAGACGGAGAAGCATAATACATAGTCGAATCATCTGCATAAAGAACAGTTGTGGCATATTTTGTAGTCCAGGACAGGTCGTTAGTAAATATAGAAAATAATAAAGGTCCTAAGCAGCTGCCCTGTGGGACACCACACTCTAGACCCCTGCTACTGGACAGACTGCCATTTAGATACACCTTCTGTGATCTAGAGGACAAATAGCTTTTGATCCATTTTAATGCTAAAAAATTAATACCATAACATTTAAGTTTCTCAACCAGTAAAGAATGGTCAAGCACATCAAATGCAGCACTAAAATCTAATAACACAGTGCCCACCATCATAGAATTATCTATCGCTTTAAGCCAGTCATCAGTCATTTGTATCATCGCAGTAGAGGTAGAGTGGCCGGCTCTATAGGCATGTTGAGAATTTGTTAGAAGATTGTTTGATACGAAATACTCTTGAACTTGTGCATGCACCAACTTTTCCATGATTTTGCTCAAAACGGGTAAAATACTTATAGGTCTAGAATTCCCCTCATTAAAAGCAGCTTTGGTATCCTTAGATAAAGGAATAACTTTAGCCTCCTTCCAGATCTTTGGAAATAGGCCCACATCCAAACATCTATTAAAAATGTGACAGATAGGAGATGCTATGATACCAGCAGTCATTCTGAGCAATTTACTGTCCAGGTTATCTAGGCCTGCTAACTTACTGTCAGGAAGAGAGCGGAGCAGGCGCTCCACCTCACCTACTTCAACCTGATGAAATTCAAATATACAACTTTTGTCATTCATTATGATATTCTTAATACAGTCATTTGATTTAATGTTGTCTGAACTATTCATAGCCTGCCTTAGTTTAGATACTTTACCGACATAATAATCATTAAAATGATTTGCAATATCACCTGGCTTAGTGAGAACAAATCCATTTGATTCGACAAAAGGTGTGCACCCAGTTGACTTTCGACCCATAATATCATTTAAAACATTCCATAATTGTTTGCTATCATGTCTCACATCATGTAACCTTTGTTTAAAATAGTCCCTTTTTTTCACCTTATTTAGTTTTGTGACTTGATTGCGTAAAGAACAATATTTATGTCTGTCATCAATTGATCCAGAAATCACTGAGGCTTTTTTGGCCCCGTCTCTTTCTGTCATTAGGGCTCTGAGACTCTGGTCAAGCCATGGGGCCGACCTATTTTTGACTGTGAACTTTAGTAAAGGAGCATATTTGTTCACGACCCTCATATATGTCGACATAAATAAATCCAGTGCAGCTTCAGGGTCATCCTTGCTACACACCATGTCCCAATTTACACTTGTTATTTCATCAATAAATGAATCTTCATTAAATCGTTTATAGGACCGCGTTAAAATAATTTTAGCTTTAGGCTTAGGTATCTTTGTCTTTCTAGTGAAAGCTATTATATTATGGTCACTAAAGCCTACAGGAGCGGAGATGACCTTAGAGCATTGTAGAGAAGCATTTGTATAGATATGGTCAATGCATGTCCCAGAAATGATCCCATCACTTCCTATACTTATTCTTGTGGGAACTTCAACAATTTGGGCCAGATTACAAGCATTTAATATAGAGAGTAATTTATTTCTATTGGGACATGACTGCACGCCCCAGTGAACATTCATATCACCCAACAGGTATATTTCTCTATTTTCATCAGCTATCTTGTCAAACATCTCACACAACCCATGCATATACATAGCATCAGCACTAGGGGGCCTGTAGAAACAACATACTAGAATTGGTTTTAAATAAGGCAAGTGGACTTGTACACAGTTAACTTCAATGTCTTCCCTCATCAGATCATGACGTATTTTAGCAGGTAAATTATTTTGAACATAAATAGCCACTCCACCCCCAAACCTATTTCTATCTTTTCTAAAAATGGAGAAACCGTCAATAGCTACACTAGAATCAGAGAAGGAATCATCAAGATGGGTCTCAGAAATGGCCAGGATGTTAATACAGTTATCTCTGACAATACGCTCTACATCCTGATACTTATACCGCAGACTGCATACATTCACATGAGCTAAAACCAGGCCCTTATGCAGGCCCAGTTTAATGCCAGGCATATCAGTGTTGGATGTAGTCATGGCAATAGTCAAAAAAGTAAAATTGACACACTCACATGATGATTCATACAGGGGAAAAGCCATATTGTTGCACAGTTTGCAAGAAAGGCTTTGTTCAAAAGGGCGATCTGAAAAAACACACCATGATTCATACAGGGGAAATGCCCTACAGTTGCAAAGTTTGCAGCAAAGGCTTCAATCTTAATGGAAATCTGAAGAAACACATGATGATTCATACAGGGGTAAAGCCATATAGTTGCACAGTTTGTAGAAAATGTTTAAATCGAACGGGTCACCTGAAAAGCCACATGAGGATTCATACAAGGGAACCCCTTTAGTTGTGCAGAACATCGTTTTTGGTCAAATTAATAATTTGGTCAAATTAATAATTTGGTCAAATTAATAATTTGGTCAAATTATTAATTTGGTCAAATTAATAATGTGGTCAAATTCATAATTTGGTCAAATTCATAATTTGGTGAAATGAATACACATAGGTAATGATACATATGTATTATATTGATTCTATGACATTCAATGTAGTCAATTTCAAATGACTAAATAAAATCAACAACTTGTATTCATCTGTTCTCATTATTTCCCATACCTCTATTAAAGGTGTAACAAATATAACTTATAAGATATAAGACATTATATATAAGACATTACAGCAGGGGAAACAACAAAATATTGACAAATTACTCTTCTGTTTGCAGTTAAAATAAGAATAAAACAACACATGTGCTTGATGTAAATATAGTATCCTATGCCTGTTATTTCACATTGTTTTAAGTGGAGGCCAGCTAACCAACAAGTTTGCTTCAATTGTGAGAGAGCTAACCAGCATCTCAATTGAACACATGTTGGTCAAATTAATAATTTGGTCAAATTAATAATTTGGTCAAATTAATAATTTGGTCAAATTAATAATTTGGTCAAATTAATAATCAGAAATGCATGATGAGGCCCAGGCGGTGGCGTAACCGTCTGGGCACCCGACTGGTAATCCAGTCGCAGTGTGCCGCGGGTTCGACTCCCGAGCCCGACACGGCCTTTACTGCATGTCTTCCCCCATCTCTCTCCCGTTTCCTGTCAGCCTACTGTCTGTCCCTTCAAAAAAATAAAAATAAAAGGCGTAAGCCGCAAAAAAAAAAATCTTTAGAAATGCATGATGATTCATACAATATAGACAAAAGCATTCACAGCTTGTGGCAACTACTTTAGTAAAAATGAGCTGTTTAAGAAACATTGAAGAAAAGTTGTTAATTGAACAGTAATACATGTTTTTTAAGAGAACATCTTTGCTGACATATATCACACATAGGTAATGATACATATGTATTATATTGATTCTATGACATTCAATGTAGTCAATTTCAAATGACTAAATAAAATCAACAACTTGTATTCATCTGTTCCCATTATTTCCCATACCTCTATTAAAGCTGTAACAAATATAACTTATAAGATATAAGACATTATATATAAAACATTACAGCAGGGGAAACAACAGAATATTGACAAATTACTCTTCTGTTTGCAGTTAAAATAAGAATAAAACAACACATGTGCTTGATGTAAATATAGTATCCTATGCCTGTTATTTCACATTGTTTTAAGTGGAGGCCAGCTAACCAACAAGTTTGCTTCAATTGTGAGAGAGCTAACCAGCATCTCAATTGAACACATGTTGGTCAAATTAATAATTTGGTCAAATTAATAATTTGGTCAAATTAATAATTTGGTCAAATTATTAATCAGAAATGCATGATGAGGCCCAGGCGGTGGCGTAACCGTCTGGGCACCCGACTGGTGATCCAGTCGCAGTGTGCCGCGGGTTCGACTCCCGAGCCCGACACGGCCTTTACTGCATGTCTTCCCCCATCTCTCTCCCGTTTCCTGTCAGCCTACTGTCTGTCCCTTCAAAAAAAAAACAATAAAAGGCGTAAGCCGCAAAAAAAAATATCTTTAGAAATGCATGATGATTCATACAATATAGACAAAAGCATTCACAGCTTGTGGCAACTACTTTAGTAAAAATGAGCTGTTTAAGAAACATTGAAGAAAAGTTGTTAATTGAACAGTAATACATGTTTTTTAAGAGAACATCTTTGCTGACATATATCACACATAGGTAATGATACATATGTATTATATTGATTCTATGACATTCAATGTAGTCAATTTCAAATGACTAAATAAAATCAACAACTTGTATTCATCTGTTCCCATTATTTCCCATACCTCTATTAAAGCTGTAACAAATATAACTTATAAGATATAAGACATTATATATAAGACATTACAGCAGGGGAAACAACAGAATATTGACAAATTACTCTTCTGTTTGCAGTTAAAATAAGAATAAAACAACACATGTGCTTGATGTAAATATAGTATCCTATGCCTGTTATTTCACATTGTTTTAAGTGGAGGCCAGCTAACCAACAAGTTTGCTTCAATTGTGAGAGAGCTAACCAGCATCTCAATTGAACACATTAAAAGACAAGCTGATGAAAACAGTGGATTACTACATAAATCTACTGGTCTACATGCCCTTTCTTCACGTTGTTCTGAATCTGACACAGAAGACAGTGATACGTCAGGACAATTGAGAATGAGATAATTGAGAATGAGTTGTTTTGTGTCCACCTTCTGATACAAATTGGAGATCAGTCATCGCTCACTTTGCATATGAATTTGACAGGCACAGCTAGCTAAGTGCCTAGGCCTATAAGGGCTAAGTGGATAGTATGTGCCAGTTGTTGCATAACTTTGTCCTGGCCCACCCCCCTACTCTGATTGGTCCATCAGACCGTGTTCTACCGTGGACCGGCACCACTAATAAGACTGGTGTGCGTTTAGCATCCTTATATATAATGGTCGGCAATAATACCACGGCTACACTGAATCACCATACGTAATGTACATAAGTATGTGCTGTGGTCCTGATAATTGAGAATGAGTTGTTTTGTGTCCACCTTCTGATACAAATTGGAGATCAGTCATCGCTCACTTTGCATATGAATTTGAGCCAAGTGCCTAGGCCTATAAGGGCTAAGTGGATAGTATGTGCCAGTTGTTGCATAACTTTGTCCTGGCCCACCCCCTACTCTGATTGGTCCTTGAGACCGAATCAGTG
This sequence comes from Electrona antarctica, assembly GCF_951216825.1. Classification (NCBI taxonomy): domain Eukaryota; kingdom Metazoa; phylum Chordata; class Actinopteri; order Myctophiformes; family Myctophidae; genus Electrona; species Electrona antarctica. The sequence goes on along the minus strand of NC_136812.1, from coordinate 53,090,830 downwards.
AGTATTTAGCAGAGCCCTGCTTTGTCTGGTCACACTTTAATCTGTGTATCTTGGTGAGAGCTGAACTTCTCACTTCAGGACTATAGGTGAAGTAGACAGGTATCAAGTCTTTGCTCTGATACTTATTTTGTACTGGATTTGAGGATTTGGATTGGAGTTGGAGTTTTTGGACCAGCAGTGAGGGTGCAGTGAACCAAACAGTTGTGCCTATTGTTGGTCTATTTTGATCAAGAACACAAAGAGCTGTCAATATGGCTTACTATATGGCTTTACTACAAACACTGAATTCCTTGGTAAACAAGCAACTATCTGCAGCTGCTGTCGACGAGATACTTGGGATTGTTGGAAGAATTATAACGGAGTACGAGGACCAGGCTTTCTGTTTACAGCAAGAGATTGACCAACAACACCAACAACCAGATGCTGAATTACACAGAGCAGGTTGGTAAAATCTCTAAAAACCTACCGTAACATAGTTGATAATATATATTTTAAAATAATAATACACATTGGATTATAGATTTATTTTGCAGTGTTTTGTTTCAATATACTTAAACTTAAATGACTAAACTTATACTCTCATGTCATCTTTTGTCTTCTAGATTTCTTCCACCTCGGTGTGTTACAGGAGGTTCACCCTGAACATCAGGAGAGGAGCTCCAGGCTGGTGCAGGAGGCTCCACAGATTAAAGTGGAACAGGAGGACGCACACCAAAGAGTAGGGGATGCTGATGAGTCTCCACAGACTATACTAGCAGTGAAATGTGAAGATGAGCCTCCACAGCTTAAAGAGGAACATGAGGAAGTACATCAAAGACCAGAGGATGGTTATGGTTCACCACATACGTTAATATCAGTGAAAAGTGAAGATGATGATGAAATCATCTCCAGAGATACAGAGCTAACCAGCATCTCAATTGAACACATGAAAAGACAAGCTGATGTAGAAAACAGTGGATTACTTCATCAATCTACTGGTCTACATGCCCTCTCTTCACATTGTTCTGAATCTGACACAGAAGACAGTGATGAGTGGGATGAGAATAGGGAAGACCAGCCAGATTTAAACATACGGAAATCACACAATAGTCACGAATCAACTAATGCATTTTCATCCACGATGAGTCACAATGGGGAGGATGCCTTTAGCTGTAAAGTTTGTGGCAAGGGCTTTAAATGGAGAAAAACCCTGAAGAAACACATGTTGATTCATACAGGGGAAAGGCCATATAGTTGCAATGTTTGCACTAAAGGCTTTGTTCAAAAGAATGGTCTTAAGATACACATGATGATTCATACAGGGGAAAAGCCATATTGTTGCACAGTTTGCAAGAAAGGCTTTGTTCAAAAGGGCGATCTGAAAAAACACACCATGATTCATACAGGGGAAATGCCCTACAGTTGCAAAGTTTGCAGCAAAGGCTTCAATCTTAATGGAAATCTGAAGAAACACATGATGATTCATACAGGAGTAAAGCCATATAGTTGCACAGTTTGTAGAAAATGTTTTAATCGAACGGGTCACCTGAAAAGCCACATGAGGATTCATACAAGGGAACCCCTTTAGTTGTGCAGAACATTGTTTTTGGTCAAATTAATAATTTGGTCAAATGAATAATCAGAAATGCATGATGATTCATACAATATAGACAAAAGCATTCACAGCTTGTGGCAACTACTTTAGTAAAAATGAGCTGTTTAAGAAACATTGAAGAAAAGTTGTTAATTGAACAGTAATACATGTTTTTTAAGAGAACATCTTTGCTGACATATATCACACATAGGTAATGATACATATGTATTATATTGATTCTATGACATTCAATGTAGTCAATTTCAAATGACTAAATAAAATCAACAACTTGTATTCATCTGTTCTCATTATTTCCCATACCTCTATTAAAGCTGTAACAAATATAACTTATAAGATATAAGACATTATATATAAAACATTACAGCAGGGGAAACAACAGAATATTGACAAATTACTCTTCTGTTTGCAGTTAAAATAAGAATAAAACAACACATGTGCTTGATGTAAATATAGTATCCTATGCCTGTTATTTCACATTGTTTTAAGTGGAGGCCAGCTAACCAACAAGTTTGCTTCAATTGTGAGAGAGCTAACCAGCATCTCAATTGAACACATTAAAAGACAAGCTGATGAAAACAGTGGATTACTACATAAATCTACTGGTCTACATGCCCTTTCTTCACGTTGTTCTGAATCTGACACAGAAGACAGTGATACGTCAGGACAATTGAGAATGAGATAATTGAGAATGAGTTGTTTTGTGTCCACCTTCTGATACAAATTGGAGATCAGTCATCGCTCACTTTGCATATGAATTTGACAGGCACAGCTAGCTAAGTGCCTAGGCCTATAAGGGCTAAGTGGATAGTATGTGCCAGTTGTTGCATAACTTTGTCCTGGCCCACCCCCCTACTCTGATTGGTCCATCAGACCGTGTTCTACCGTGGACCGGCACCACTAATAAGACTGGTGTGCGTTTAGCATCCTTATATATAATGGTCGGCAATAATACCACGGCTACACTGAATCACCATACGTAATGTACATAAGTATGTGCTGTGGTCCTGATAATTGAGAATGAGTTGTTTTGTGTCCACCTTCTGATACAAATTGGAGATCAGTCATCGCTCACTTTGCATATGAATTTGAGCCAAGTGCCTAGGCCTATAAGGGCTAAGTGGATAGTATGTGCCAGTTGTTGCATAACTTTGTCCTGGCCCACCCCCTACTCTGATTGGTCCTTGAGACCGAATCAGTGAGTATTTAGCAGAGCCCTGCTTTGTCTGGTCACACTTTAATCTGTGTATCTTGGTGAGAGCTGAACTTCTCACTTCAGGACTATAGGTGAAGTAGACAGGTATCAAGTCTTTGCTCTGATACTTATTTTGTACTGGATTTGAGGATTTGGATTGGAGTTGGAGTTTTTGGACCAGCAGTGAGGGTGCAGTGAACCAAACAGTTGTGCCTATTGTTGGTCTATTTTGATCAAGAACACAAAGAGCTGTCAATATGGCTTACTATATGGCTTTACTACAAACACTGAATTCCTTGGTAAACAAGCAACTATCTGCAGCTGCTGTCGACGAGATACTTGGGATTGTTGGAAGAATTATAACGGAGTACGAGGACCAGGCTTTCTGTTTACAGCAAGAGATTGACCAACAACACCAACAACCAGATGCTGAATTACACAGAGCAGGTTGGTAAAATCTCTAAAAACCTACCGTAACATAGTTGATAATATATATTTTAAAATAATAATACACATTGGATTATAGATTTATTTTGCAGTGTTTTGTTTCAATATACTTAAACTTAAATGACTAAACTTATACTCTCATGTCATCTTTTGTCTTCTAGATTTCTTCCACCTCGGTGTGTTACAGGAGGTTCACCCTGAACATCAGGAGAGGAGCTCCAGGCTGGTGCAGGAGGCTCCACAGATTAAAGTGGAACAGGAGGACGCACACCAAAGAGTAGGGGATGCTGATGAGTCTCCACAGACTATACTAGCAGTGAAATGTGAAGATGAGCCTCCACAGCTTAAAGAGGAACATGAGGAAGTACATCAAAGACCAGAGGATGGTTATGGTTCACCACATACGTTAATATCAGTGAAAAGTGAAGATGATGATGAAATCATCTCCAGAGATACAGAGCTAACCAGCATCTCAATTGAACACATGAAAAGACAAGCTGATGTAGAAAACAGTGGATTACTTCATCAATCTACTGGTCTACATGCCCTCTCTTCACATTGTTCTGAATCTGACACAGAAGACAGTGATGAGTGGGATGAGAATAGGGAAGACCAGCCAGATTTAAACATACGGAAATCACACAATAGTCACGAATCAACTAATGCATTTTCATCCACGATGAGTCACAATGGGGAGGATGCCTTTAGCTGTAAAGTTTGTGGCAAGGGCTTTAAATGGAGAAAAACCCTGAAGAAACACATGTTGATTCATACAGGGGAAAGGCCATATAGTTGCAATGTTTGCACTAAAGGCTTTGTTCAAAAGAATGGTCTTAAGATACACATGATGATTCATACAGGGGAAAAGCCATATTGTTGCACAGTTTGCAAGAAAGGCTTTGTTCAAAAGGGCGATCTGAAAAAACACACCATGATTCATACAGGGGAAATGCCCTACAGTTGCAAAGTTTGCAGCAAAGGCTTCAATCTTAATGGAAATCTGAAGAAACACATGATGATTCATACAGGAGTAAAGCCATATAGTTGCACAGTTTGTAGAAAATGTTTTAATCGAACAGGTCACCTGAAAAGCCACATGAGGATTCATACAAGGGAACCCCTTTAGTTGTGCAGAACATTGTTTTTGGTCAAATTAATAATTTGGTCAAATGAATAATCAGAAATGCATGATGATTCATACAATATAGACAAAAGCATTCACAGCTTGTGGCAACTACTTTAGTAAAAATGAGCTGTTTAAGAAACATTGAAGAAAAGTTGTTAATTGAACAGTAATACATGTTTTTTAAGAGAACATCTTTGCTGACATATATCACACATAGGTAATGATACATATGTATTATATTGATTCTATGACATTCAATGTAGTCAATTTCAAATGACTAAATAAAATCAACAACTTGTATTCATCTGTTCTCATTATTTCCCATACCTCTATTAAAGCTGTAACAAATATAACTTATAAGATATAAGACATTATATATAAAACATTACAGCAGGGGAAACAACAAAATATTGACAAATTACTCTTCTGTTTGCAGTTAAAATAAGAATAAAACAACACATGTGCTTGATGTAAATATAGTATCCTATGCCTGTTATTTCACATTGTTTTAAGTGGAGTCCAGCTAACCAACAAGTTTGCTTCAATTGTGAGAGAGCTAACCAGCATCTCAATTGAACACATGTTGGTCAAATTAATAATTTGGTCAAATTAATAATTTGGTCAAATTAATAATTTGGTCAAATTAATAATCAGAAATGCATGATGAGGCCCAGGCGGTGGCGTAACCGTCTGGGCACCCGACTGGTGATCCAGTCGCAGTGTGCCGCGGGTTCGACTCCCGAGCCCGACACGGCCTTTACTGCATGTCTTCCCCCATCTCTCTCCCGTTTCCTGTCAGCCTACTGTCTGTCCCTTCAAAAAAAAAACAATAAAAGGCGTAAGCCGCAAAAAAAAATATCTTTAGAAATGCATGATGATTCATACAATATAGACAAAAGCATTCACAGCTTGTGGCAACTACTTTAGTAAAAATGAGCTGTTTAAGAAACATTGAAGAAAAGTTGTTAATTGAACAGTAATACATGTTTTTTAAGAGAACATCTTTGCTGACATATATCACACATAGGTAATGATACATATGTATTATATTGATTCTATGACATTCAATGTAGTCAATTTCAAATGACTAAATAAAATCAACAACTTGTATTCATCTGTTCCCATTATTTCCCATACCTCTATTAAAGCTGTAACAAATATAACTTATAAGATATAAGACATTATATATAAGACATTACAGCAGGGGAAACAACAGAATATTGACAAATTACTCTTCTGTTTGCAGTTAAAATAAGAATAAAACAACACATGTGCTTGATGTAAATATAGTATCCTATGCCTGTTATTTCACATTGTTTTAAGTGGAGGCCAGCTAACCAACAAGTTTGCTTCAATTGTGAGAGAGCTAACCAGCATCTCAATTGAACACATTAAAAGACAAGCTGATGAAAACAGTGGATTACTACATAAATCTACTGGTCTACATGCCCTTTCTTCACGTTGTTCTGAATCTGACACAGAAGACAGTGATACGTCAGGACAATTGAGAATGAGATAATTGAGAATGAGTTGTTTTGTGTCCACCTTCTGATACAAATTGGAGATCAGTCATCGCTCACTTTGCATATGAATTTGACAGGCACAGCTAGCTAAGTGCCTAGGCCTATAAGGGCTAAGTGGATAGTATGTGCCAGTTGTTGCATAACTTTGTCCTGGCCCACCCCCCTACTCTGATTGGTCCATCAGACCGTGTTCTACCGTGGACCGGCACCACTAATAAGACTGGTGTGCGTTTAGCATCCTTATATATAATGGTCGGCAATAATACCACGGCTACACTGAATCACCATACGTAATGTACATAAGTATGTGCTGTGGTCCTTATAATTGAGAATGAGTTGTTTTGTGTCCACCTTCTGATACAAATTGGAGATCAGTCATCGCTCACTTTGCATATGAATTTGAGCCAAGTGCCTAGGCCTATAAGGGCTAAGTGGATAGTATGTGCCAGTTGTTGCATAACTTTGTCCTGGCCCACCCCCTACTCTGATTGGTCCTTGAGACCGAATCAGTGAGTATTTAGCAGAGCCCTGCTTTGTCTGGTCACACTTTAATCTGTGTATCTTGGTGAGAGCTGAACTTCTCTCTTCAGGACTATAGGTGAAGTAGACAGGTATCAAGTCTTTGCTCTGATACTTATTTTGTACTGGATTTGAGGATTTGGATTGGAGTTGGAGTTTTTGGACCAGCAGTGAGGGTGCAGTGAACCAAACAGTTGTGCCTATTGTTGGTCTATTTTGATCAAGAACACAAAGAGCTGTCAATATGGCTTACTATATGGCTTTACTACAAACACTGAATTCCTTGGTAAACAAGCAACTATCTGCAGCTGCTGTCGACGAGATACTTGGGATTGTTGGAAGAATTATAACGGAGTACGAGGACCAGGCTTTCTGTTTACAGCAAGAGATTGACCAACAACACCAACAACCAGATGCTGAATTACACAGAGCAGGTTGGTAAAATCTCTAAAAACCTACCGTAACATAGTTGATAATATATATTTTAAAATAATAATACACATTGGATTATAGAGTTATTTTGCAGTGTTTTGTTTCAATATACTTAAACTTAAATGACTAAACTTATACTCTCATGTCATCTTTTGTCTTCTAGATTTCTTCCACCTCGGTGTGTTACAGGAGGTTCACCCTGAACATCAGGAGAGGAGCTCCAGGCTGGTGCAGGAGGCTCCACAGATTAAAGTGGAACAGGAGGACGCACACCAAAGAGTAGGGGATGCTGATGAGTCTCCACAGACTATACTAGCAGTGAAATGTGAAGATGAGCCTCCACAGCTTAAAGAGGAACATGAGGAAGTACATCAAAGACCAGAGGATGGTTATGGTTCACCACATACGTTAATATCAGTGAAAAGTGAAGATGATGATGAAATCATCTCCAGAGATACAGAGCTAACCAGCATCTCAATTGAACACATGAAAAGACAAGCTGATGTAGAAAACAGTGGATTACTTCATCAATCTACTGGTCTACATGCCCTCTCTTCACATTGTTCTGAATCTGACACAGAAGACAGTGATGAGTGGGATGAGAATAGGGAAGACCAGCCAGATTTAAACATACGGAAATCACACAATAGTCACGAATCAACTAATGCATTTTCATCCACGATGAGTCACAATGGGGAGGATGCCTTTAGCTGTAAAGTTTGTGGCAAGGGCTTTATTTTAAATTGTAACTTGAAGAGACACATGATGATTCATATAGGGGAAAAGCCCTTTAGTTGTAATGACGGGGTCCAGGGACCCCCATCTCCTCGCCACATGCATGGACCAGGGACCCCCATACCCTACCCTGTGGGCAGCGGGACGACTGGTCAGCGGTTTATGGTTTGAGTCCCGTTACGGGACATTGGCGGGGGCATGTCAGCACAGGAGAAAGCCTGTAACGGCGGGAAGTTGACGTCTGACTCCTTCCTACCAGGACAGAAGTCTGCTAGTTTACCCAACAGGAAGCCTCACCCAACCCACTGCAGAGCAGGAAGGACTCATACTACAGACCAGGTGATATATAAATTCAAGGTTTACCATTGAGATGCAAATCAGTCAGTAAGCACTACAACTTGTACAGAACAATAGTCACCAGGGATGCATACAAGGGAAACCCATTTAGTTGTGCAGACTCTGACAAAGGTTTTGGTCCAATTAACAATTTGGGCAAATACATTATCTGTACAATGTCATGATTAATGTAAAGACTCAAATATAAAAATAAAGAAACATGTTATGCTTCAGCTTCTGTTTACATATTTTCTCCGCCGCTACCGTTTACATGGGATGTTGTAACAGTATCATTTTACAGTTATCAAACTGCAAACATTGCAACCATCAGTGGTGGAAAGTAACTAAGTATATTTACTTAAGTACAATGTTGAGGTAGTTGTACTTGACTTGCACATTTCCAATTTCCAATACTTTTACTTCTACTTCATCACACCTCAGATCAAAATACCAAATGTATACTCCATTACATTTATTTGAAAATGTACAATGTAGTTAACTGTAACAATATACAATGTAGTTAACTGTGGTTTGATTGTTGGGTTGAGAAAAAAACTAAAAAACACTGAATCAGCTTCTACAGGCCAACAGAAAACTCCCACTATATATTCCCATGGTCCTGAAATTATTGGAACTATTTAGAAATTCAAAAAGGTTTTGGAATGGAGCAAAGGTCCTTGAGTTTCATGATAACTACTTTTTCATGTAGGCCTATGTGATCTATTGCCATGCTTTTTGTTCTTGCTTAATGTAAATCGCTCTGGATTAAGAGTGTCTGCTAAATGCCTAAATTGTAAATTGTCCTGGAATTTATCAAGGGTCCTGGAAAAATAATTGACTTATTTGTTGATGTATTGTATGTATTTTGTAAATAAAAGCAGTGATTCTGATCCTTTATGTAGCCCCTAGAGGGAAGCAGAGTATTTCAATTGATTGAGGTATAAAAAGCCTTTCTAAACAGGCAGTCGGGTGGTTGCCAATCTTTGGGTCCTCACAGCACCACACCGGTTGGAGTGGTGTGAGAGGGAGATGTTCTCATGTTTGTACTGATTTGCTATAGGCCTAATGGTCACGCATGTGTGTACTGTTCCTGGTAGTGAGTCGCTGTTGTCTATAAAAATATAGGCCTAGGCACTTTGGCTATTAGCGTGTGCTGCAACTATTGTATTTTCAAGATTCCCTCTTCAATAGGGTTAGTTAGCGTATAGTATATGCTAACTATATCGAAAGTATCCTATCTTAAAATACGCAGTGCATTTTATAGTACACAGAAACTGCAAAAAACAAACAAAAAACAGGGTTTATTATCTCAGATAATGTGATTATTCGTTTCCGATCCGAACCCACAATTTCTGTGTTAGCTGATACTGAATACCGATACCAGGGAATAATATTTATAATGGAAAAATAATGATCTTATTTTGAAGTCCACAGACCGGGAATAGTGTTTATAGCTATCTAGCTATCTAGCTATAGTGTTGTGTTTATAGCAGACTCCTCACTCCACATGCACCAACATTGTAGGCTATTTACCTGCCATAGTGTCAAACCTTTACCCCTGTATCGGATCGGTGGTTATTTTGGCATATTTGCCGATACCGATATGACCAAATAAGGGCCGTACTGTTCCGATACCGATATCGTATCGGGACATCTCTAGTTCAAATGACCACTTGTTTACCATGCCATGTAAATACGACAATTATTGTAATGTGTGATACTGCAATCAGACTATAACAATGACCCATCATTCTGTGAAATTCAATGGTAAACCTATAGACCAAGCAATTGCAAATGAGCCACCATCATTACATGCAGACAAAACAATGACAATGAGTCATCACATGTTGATTGTCTGAGTGCTTGGTCTATAACTTTGCTATTCAGATGTAATTCAATTGTATTGTTGTGTGCTAATAAGGTTAGACTCAAATGTAATGTAATAACAAAACAATAACAAAATGTAATTAAAATTGAATTAAAATCTCTTTATTCATATTCCTGAGTACAGTTTGTATAACAGACAATAACACTAGCTATATGAGCTGCTATATGAACTTGCATGGCCTGTTGTAGTAAAAAATAGTTCCAGTTCCAGTTCAAAACTGGTGATTATATTATATATAGGCCCCCTTTTGATTCAATCAACTGTATTGACACGAGAAAAAACAAACTAGAATAAAAAAGTGCAATTATGGTATTAAATAAATGTATAATAAAAGAGCAATGTCAAATTGCAAGTAAAACAAATCTTGCTGTTAGAAAAGGTATCAATTATTCTGCATTTTGCAGTCACTTGCAATATAGCACTATGGGGGAAAGTACAGGTTTAAAACAGTAAATAATTAATCAGAATATGAACAACTAAATTGTTTCCCCCTGTATGCATACAAATTGTAGTACGAATTATATAAACATAAGTACATGCATTGTGTGGTAAATGTTGAGGTGTGTTTATGAAGCAATACCAATAGTCCATGCTCTTCATTCACATGCCGGTGTACCACAATTTCTCAGTTTCTCTCCTGTGTGAATTATCTGGTGGCTTTTAAGGTCTGCCATTTGAGAGAAGTGTTGTCCACACTGATCACATCCATAGGGTATGATGCTTATCTTGTATCTCTTCTTGCCTTTCTTCACAATTTTAATCTTCATGGTTTGGGATTTGGACTGTTTCGATGATTTCAGTTCCTCAAAGTAGGACAGCTTTTTGCTCAAAGGCAATATTGCATCATTCACATTCTTTCGTTTGCGTGATTTCTGAACTTGCCTGTTCTCTTCCCACTTGTCACAGTTCAATGTATTATTGATTGAGAAGAGGAGCTGGTCATCAGTCAGTTCTCCACAGTCCTCTGCTTGTCTTTCCATTTCAGTTGAGGTGCTGACTAGAGACTCTGTCTCTCTGATTTCTTCATCTTTGACCTGTGGACCCTGTGGTTCCTCCTGGGCCAGACCAGGGTTCCTCTCCTGCTGCTCAGAAGAAACCTCCTCTTTACACACAGGGAGGTGTTGGTCTGGACATAGCGATAGGTCAAAGGAAACCCCCTCACACATCTGCAGAGATTCTAAAGAAAAGAAGAAGAGAAATTAATTACATGTTGCATTACAACTTCATCAATTATTTTGTATTAAACATCTTTCCCCATGTTGGGCAAAGTAACATTAGACTGGGAAATATAGGCTTGCATTGTTTTGTTCTCTATTTTCTCAAAGCATCCACTGTAATATAGACTGTGGTTGATATGTAAAACAAACTCCAAGTTAGCAATCCTTTGCAGCTGTACACAGAATCTTAACTACTTGGTTGTATCTTCAAATCATATAACATTTACTAACCTGCTCTGTGCAATTTGATGGTTGGTGGTTTGTGGAGTTGCTCGATTAAGAAGTTCAGTGTTTGGAGTAAATCCATAGTTCAAATCTAGCCAATAGATCAAGATGGAAACCAGTACAGCAGAAAATGATATGGTTCCTCTCGCTGTGTTATCCTCTGCTGCACTAACTATCACCACTCAACACAGCCCTGCTAAATACTCAAACAGGGTGGTCTGGTGGGCCAATCAGAGAGCTTATGTGGAGGGGGGGGGGGGGGGTGGTCAGAAACCTGATCGTTTACAGCTAAAGGGATCCTCCCCATTGTGACTCATAATGGATGCTAATTCCTTTGACGATGTGTGGCTCGTGTATGGCTGGTCTTCCATATTCTCCTCCCACTCATCACAGTTTTCAGTGTCAGATTCAGAACAATGTGGAGAGAGCTGATTTACACCCATTGGGTGTAATATTCCACTGTTCTCTACATCAGCTTGTCTTTCTTCTTCTTTGGAGATGTTTTCACCATCATCTTCACTTTTCACTGCTAGTAATGTCTGTGGTGACCCATCAGCATCCACTGGTCTTTGGTGTAAGTCCTCTTGCACCAGACTGGAGTTCGACTCCTGACGCTCAGGGTAAACCTCCTGTTTTATCATAGCGAGGTGGAAGGCATCTAGACAAAAGATAAATGAGAGTAAGGCATGAGAGTTTGCAACAATCTGGTCTATGTGAGAAGAGTGTAAGATTCCATACTAATGTTAGATTATGAATACCATGCATGTTTTACGAATGCACTTTTGAATGAAGAAGGACGTGTCGTTTATCAAGTACACTAAACAGTTACCAGCTGCAATCATTCCTATTTACATACATGGGTAGTGGACTTTGACTGAAGTAAAACTAATGGAAGTCCTTGATGGAACTCATCCAAATCTATCTCACTAATTTATTAATGCATTTGTATTTAGGCCTAATGAATGCATTCTCAATGCATTCTAGCATGGTAGGTCTAACATGCACATATGTTAGACCTGCCATGCTAGAATCATCTCTTCTCACAATACATGATTTTATTCTCTTGATTGTTGCTTCAAATGATCCATGTATAGTGCCCCTAACATGCATGGTGGCCACTAGTATGGCAAAACCTTTTACGATAAACTATCAGCTTCATACACAATCAATGTCAAAACATGGCCAAACTCAACATGTTGTAATGCAGTGAATTACCAACCTGATCTGTGTAACTTGATGTGTGGTTTTACAACCATATCCAGTAGTCTGCGCTGCCTCTCAATCTCCTGCTTGGAGCAGAAAGCTTGGTCCTCGTACTCTGCTATGATTCTTCCAACGATCTCAAATATCTCTTCAGCTGTACTTGAGCTGAGCTGGACTGTAAAGTTATTAATGAATAACTTTACAGTCCAGCTCAGCTCAAGTACAGCTCAGCTCAAGTGATGGCACCAGACTAAATGGTGAGGTTGATGGCCTGTCAGCCTGATGGGCCATCAGTCATACTGTGTTTTGTCATTCTAAAATCGTCTTGTCTATACTCAAAACAAATATGTGCTATAACAGATATGGTAAAGAACTCCATGGAGTTTAGTAGTTGCAAGTATCTAGAAGTATAATAAGTATCTTGAAACACATCTGCAAAATAACTCTATAAAAAACAAAATGTTATAGTTGTTGAACAGAAGTTACAGTAGGAATAGAATGGGAACGGTTGAATAATGTGATAACCAGTGAGTATAGGTCATAGTTTATTACACATAGCCTATTATGTAATAATACCTATGGTACAACAGTACAACTGAACAACTGTGATGAGTGGGAGGAGAATATGGAAGACCAGCCATACATGAGCCACACATCCAAGAAATTAACCTCCATTATGAGTCACAATGGGGAGGATCCCTTTAGCTGTAACGTTTGTGGCAAGGGCTTTATTTTAAATTGTAACTTGAAGAGACACATGATGATTCATATAGGGGAAAAGCCCTTTAGTTGTAATGACGGGGTCCAGGGACCCCCATCTCCTCGCCACATGCATGGACCAGGGACCCCCAGACCCTACCCTGTGGGCAGCGGGACGACTGGTCAGCGGTTTATGGTTTGAGTCCCGTTACGGGACATTGGCGGGGGCATGTCAGCACAGGAGAAAGCCTGTAACGGCGGGAAGTTGACGTCTGACTCCTTCCTACCAGGACAGAAGTCTGCTAGTTTACCCAACAGGAAGCCTCACCCAACCCACTGCAGAGCAGGAAGGACTCATACTACAGACCAGAGGGAGCTGTTGGAGAAAGAGTTCCATGCTCCCCCCGGGTCACCAGCATCAATTCAAACTTTATTCAAGACACTCACATGGCCAGGGGGGCAGAACACATAAAACACAAAAGTAAACAAACTATAAATAAACAAAGCATAAACAAACAAGGTCTTAGATGACACCCAATCAACCTAGATTGACCATATTAATGGACCTCTGGAATTTGTTCTTTAATAAAAGAAAAAGAGGGATTTTATTATGTATAGTTTAGTCACCGCTAAACTATTTTTGAATAGTTAAAATGGCCAGTCTACAAGCTCGCAACATGTCCATGTAAATAGTAAATAGTAAAAAAGGCAAATAAGTTTAGGGATAAGGGGTTTAGCGGTGACGAAAATTGAGCCAGACAATAAGACTCAACTCATTTTGCAATTGAAGGTGTGATTTACATGGTTTTGTCTGTATGGAAAGTAGTTCTTGTTCAGTTTATAAAGCGTCCCTGGGTTCAAGAAAGGTGATATATAAATTCAAGGTTTACCATTGAGATGCAAATCAGTCAGTAAGCACTACAACTTGTACAGAACAATAGTCACCAGGGATGCATACAAGGGAAACCCATTTAGTTGTGCAGACTCTGACAAAGGTTTTGGTCCAATTAACAATTTGGGCAAATACATTATCTGTACAATGTCATGATTAATGTAAAGACTCAAATATAAAAATAAAGAAACATGTTATGCTTCAGCTTCTGTTTACATATTTTTTTCTCCGCCGCTACCGTTTACATGGGATGTTGTAACAGTATCATTTTACAGTTATCAAACTGCAAACATTGCAACCATCAGTGGTGGAAAGTAACTAAGTATATTTACTTAAGTATGTCTACAGTACCTAAGTACAATGTTGAGGTAGTTGTACTTGACTTGCACATTTCCAATTTCCAATACTTTTACTTCTACTTCATCACACCTCAGATCAAAATACCAAATGTATACTCCATTACATTTATTTGAAAATGTACAATGTAGTTAACTGTAACAATATACAATGTAGTTAACTGTGGTTTGATTGTTGGGTTGAGAAAAAAACTAAAAAACACTGAATCAGCTTCTACAGGCCAACAGAAAACTCCCACTATATATTCCCATGGTCCTGAAATTATTGGAACTATTTAGAAATTCAAAAAGGTTTTGGAATGGAGCAAAGGTCCTTGAGTTTCATGATAACTACTTTTTCATGTAGGCCTATGTGATCTATTGCCATGCTTTTTGTTCTTGCTTAATGTAAATCGCTCTGGATTAAGAGTGTCTGCTAAATGCCTAAATTGTAAATTGTCCTGGAATTTATCAAGGGTCCTGGAAAAATAATTGACTTATTTGTTGATGTATTGTATGTATTTTGTAAATAAAAGCAGTGATTCTGATCCTTTATGTAGCCCCTAGAGGGAAGCAGAGTATTTCAATTGATTGAGGTATAAAAAGCCTTTCTAAACAGGCAGTCGGGTGGTTGCCAATCTTTGGGTCCTCACAGCACCACACCGGTTGGAGTGGTGTGAGAGGGAGATGTTCTCATGTTTGTACTGATTTGCTATAGGCCTAATGGTCACGCATGTGTGTACTGTTCCTGGTAGTGAGTCGCTGTTGTCTATAAAAATATAGGCCTAGGCACTTTGGCTATTAGCGTGTGCTGCAACTATTGTATTTTCAAGATTCCCTCTTCAATAGGGTTAGTTAGCGTATAGTATATGCTAACTATATCGAAAGTATCCTATCTTAAAATACGCAGTGCATTTTATAGTACACAGAAACTGCAAAAAACAAACAAAAAACAGGGTTTATTATCTCAGATAATGTGATTATTCGTTTCCGATCCGAACCCACAATTTCTGTGTTAGCTGATACTGAATACCGATACCAGGGAATAATATTTATAATGGAAAAATAATGATCTTATTTTGAAGTCCACAGACCGGGAATAGTGTTTATAGCTATCTAGCTATCTAGCTATAGTGTTGTGTTTATAGCAGACTCCTCACTCCACATGCACCAACATTGTAGGCTATTTACCTGCCATAGTGTCAAACCTTTACCCCTGTATCGGATCGGTGGTTATTTTGGCATATTTGCCGATACCGATATGACCAAATAAGGGCCGTACTGTTCCGATACCGATATCGTATCGGGACATCTCTAGTTCAAATGACCACTTGTTTACCATGCCATGTAAATACGACAATTATTGTAATGTGTGATACTGCAATCAGACTATAACAATGACCCATCATTCTGTGAAATTCAATGGTAAACCTATAGACCAAGCAATTGCAAATGAGCCACCATCATTACATGCAGACAAAACAATGACAATGAGTCATCACATGTTGATTGTCTGAGTGCTTGGTCTATAACTTTGCTATTCAGATGTAATTCAATTGTATTGTTGTGTGCTAATAAGGTTAGACTCAAATGTAATGTAATAACAAAACAATAACAAAATGTAATTAAAATTGAATTAAAATCTCTTTATTCATATTCCTGAGTACAGTTTGTATAACAGACAATAACACTAGCTATATGAGCTGCTATATGAACTTGCATGGCCTGTTGTAGTAAAAAATAGTTCCAGTTCCAGTTCAAAACTGGTGATTATATTATATATAGGCCCCCTTTTGATTCAATCAACTGTATTGACACGAGAAAAAACAAACTAGAATAAAAAAGTGCAATTATGGTATTAAATAAATGTATAATAAAAGAGCAATGTCAAATTGCAAGTAAAACAAATATTGCTGTTAGAAAAGGTATCAATTATTCTGCATTTTGCAGTCACTTGCAATATAGCACTATGGGGGAAAGTACAGGTTTAAAACAGTAAATAATTAATCAGAATATGAACAACTAAATTGTTTCCCCCTGTATGCATACAAATTGTAGTACGAATTTATAATATAAACATAAGTACATGCATTGTGTGGTAAATGTTGAGGTGTGTTTATGAAGCAATACCAATAGTCCATGCTCTTCATTCACATGCCGGTGTACCACAATTTCTCAGTTTCTCTCCTGTGTGAATTATCTGGTGGCTTTTAAGGTCTGCCATTTGAGAGAAGTGTTGTCCACACTGATCACATCCATAGGGTATGATGCTTATCTTGTATCTCTTCTTGCCTTTCTTCACAATTTTAATCTTCATGGTTTGGGATTTGGACTGTTTCGATGATTTCAGTTCCTCAAAGTAGGACAGCTTTTTGCTCAAAGGCAATATTGCATCATTCACATTCTTTCGTTTGCGTGATTTCTGAACTTGCCTGTTCTCTTCCCACTTGTCACAGTTCAATGTATTATTGATTGAGAAGAGGAGCTGGTCATCAGTCAGTTCTCCACAGTCCTCTGCTTGTCTTTCCATTTCAGTTGAGGTGCTGACTAGAGACTCTGTCTCTCTGATTTCTTCATCTTTGACCTGTGGACCCTGTGGTTCCTCCTGGGCCAGACCAGGGTTCCTCTCCTGCTGCTCAGAAGAAACCTCCTCTTTACACACAGGGAGGTGTTGGTCTGGACATAGCGATAGGTCAAAGGAAACCCCCTCACACATCTGCAGAGATTCTAAAGAAAAGAAGAAGAGAAATTAATTACATGTTGCATTACAACTTCATCAATTATTTTGTATTAAACATCTTTCCCCATGTTGGGCAAAGTAACATTAGACTGGGAAATATAGGCTTGCATTGTTTTGTTCTCTATTTTCTCAAAGCATCCACTGTAATATAGACTGTGGTTGATATGTAAAACAAACTCCAAGTTAGCAATCCTTTGCAGCTGTACACAGAATCTTAACTACTTGGTTGTATCTTCAAATCATATAACATTTACTAACCTGCTCTGTGCAATTTGATGGTTGGTGGTTTGTGGAGTTGCTCGATTAAGAAGTTCAGTGTTTGGAGTAAATCCATAGTTCAAATCTAGCCAATAGATCAAGATGGAAACCAGTACAGCAGAAAATGATATGGTTCCTCTCGCTGTGTTATCCTCTGCTGCACTAACTATCACCACTCAACACAGCCCTGCTAAATACTCAAACAGGGTGGTCTGGTGGGCCAATCAGAGAGCTTATGTGGAGGGGGGGGGGGGGGGTGGTCAGAAACCTGATCGTTTACAGCTAAAGGGATCCTCCCCATTGTGACTCATAATGGATGCTAATTCCTTTGACGATGTGTGGCTCGTGTATGGCTGGTCTTCCATATTCTCCTCCCACTCATCACAGTTTTCAGTGTCAGATTCAGAACAATGTGGAGAGAGCTGATTTACACCCATTGGGTGTAATATTCCACTGTTCTCTACATCAGCTTGTCTTTCTTCTTCTTTGGAGATGTTTTCACCATCATCTTCACTTTTCACTGCTAGTAATGTCTGTGGTGACCCATCAGCATCCACTGGTCTTTGGTGTAAGTCCTCTTGCACCAGACTGGAGTTCGACTCCTGACGCTCAGGGTAAACCTCCTGTTTTATCATAGCGAGGTGGAAGGCATCTAGACAAAAGATAAATGAGAGTAAGGCATGAGAGTTTGCAACAATCTGGTCTATGTGAGAAGAGTGTAAGATTCCATACTAATGTTAGATTATGAATACCATGCATGTTTTACGAATGCACTTTTGAATGAAGAAGGACGTGTCGTTTATCAAGTACACTAAACAGTTACCAGCTGCAATCATTCCTATTTACATACATGGGTAGTGGACTTTGACTGAAGTAAAACTAATGGAAGTCCTTGATGGAACTCATCCAAATCTATCTCACTAATTTATTAATGCATTTGTATTTAGGCCTAATGAATGCATTCTCAATGCATTCTAGCATGGTAGGTCTAACATGCACATATGTTAGACCTGCCATGCTAGAATCATCTCTTCTCACAATACATGATTTTATTCTCTTGATTGTTGCTTCAAATGATCCATGTATAGTGCCCCTAACATGCATGGTGGCCACTAGTATGGCAAAACCTTTTACGATAAACTATCAGCTTCATACACAATCAATGTCAAAACATGGCCAAACTCAACATGTTGTAATGCAGTGAATTACCAACCTGATCTGTGTAACTTGATGTGTGGTTTTACAACCATATCCAGTAGTCTGCGCTGCCTCTCAATCTCCTGCTTGGAGCAGAAAGCTTGGTCCTCGTACTCTGCTATGATTCTTCCAACGATCTCAAATATCTCTTCAGCTGTACTTGAGCTGAGCTGGACTGTAAAGTTATTAATGAATAACTTTACAGTCCAGCTCAGCTCAAGTACAGCTCAGCTCAAGTGATGGCACCAGACTAAATGGTGAGGTTGATGGCCTGTCAGCCTGATGGGCCATCAGTCATACTGTGTTTTGTCATTCTAAAATCGTCTTGTCTATACTCAAAACAAATATGTGCTATAACAGATATGGTAAAGAACTCCATGGAGTTTAGTAGTTGCAAGTATCTAGAAGTATAATAAGTATCTTGAAACACATCTGCAAAATAACTCTATAAAAAACAAAATGTTATAGTTGTTGAACAGAAGTTACAGTAGGAATAGAATGGGAACGGTTGAATAATGTGATAACCAGTGAGTATAGGTCATAGTTTATTACACATAGCCTATTATGTAATAATACCTATGGTACAACAGTACAACTGAACAACTGTGATGAGTGGGAGGAGAATATGGAAGACCAGCCATACATGAGCCACACATCCAAGAAATTAACCTCCATTATGAGTCACAATGGGGAGGATCCCTTTAGCTGTAACGTTTGTGGCAAGGGCTTTATTTTAAATTGTAACTTGAAGAGACACATGATGATTCATATAGGGGAAAAGCCCTTTAGTTGTAATGACGGGGTCCAGGGACCCCCATCTCCTCGCCACATGCATGGACCAGGGACCCCCAGACCCTACCCTGTGGGCAGCGGGACGACTGGTCAGCGGTTTATGGTTTGAGTCCCGTTACGGGACATTGGCGGGGGCATGTCAGCACAGGAGAAAGCCTGTAACGGCGGGAAGTTGACGTCTGACTCCTTCCTACCAGGACAGAAGTCTGCTAGTTTACCCAACAGGAAGCCTCACCCAACCCACTGCAGAGCAGGAAGGACTCATACTACAGACCAGAGGGAGCTGTTGGAGAAAGAGTTCCATGCTCCCCCCGGGTCACCAGCATCAATTCAAACTTTATTCAAGACACTCACATGGCCAGGGGGGCAGAACACATAAAACACAAAAGTAAACAAACTATAAATAAACAAAGCATAAACAAACAAGGTCTTAGATGACACCCAATCAACCTAGATTGACCATATTAATGGACCTCTGGAATTTGTTCTTTAATAAAAGAAAAAGAGGGATTTTATTATGTATAGTTTAGTCACCGCTAAACTATTTTTGAATAGTTAAAATGGCCAGTCTACAAGCTCGCAACATGTCCATGTAAATAGTAAATAGTAAAAAAGGCAAATAAGTTTAGGGATAAGGGGTTTAGCGGTGACGAAAATTGAGCCAGACAATAAGACTCAACTCATTTTGCAATTGAAGGTGTGATTTACATGGTTTTGTCTGTATGGAAAGTAGTTCTTGTTCAGTTTATAAAGCGTCCCTGGGTTCAAGAAAGGTGATATATAAATTCAAGGTTTACCATTGAGATGCAAATCAGTCAGTAAGCACTACAACTTGTACAGAACAATAGTCACCAGGGATGCATACAAGGGAAACCCATTTAGTTGTGCAGACTCTGACAAAGGTTTTGGTCCAATTAACAATTTGGGCAAATACATTATCTGTACAATGTCATGATTAATGTAAAGACTCAAATATAAAAATAAAGAAACATGTTATGCTTCAGCTTCTGTTTACATATTTTTTTCTCCGCCGCTACCGTTTACATGGGATGTTGTAACAGTATCATTTTACAGTTATCAAACTGCAAACATTGCAACCATCAGTGGTGGAAAGTAACTAAGTATATTTACTTAAGTATGTCTACAGTACCTAAGTACAATGTTGAGGTAGTTGTACTTGACTTGCACATTTCCAATTTCCAATACTTTTACTTCTACTTCATCACACCTCAGATCAAAATACCAAATGTATACTCCATTACATTTATTTGAAAATGTACAATGTAGTTAACTGTAACAATATACAATGTAGTTAACTGTGGTTTGATTGTTGGGTTGAGAAAAAAACTAAAAAACACTGAATCAGCTTCTACAGGCCAACAGAAAACTCCCACTATATATTCCCATGGTCCTGAAATTATTGGAACTATTTAGAAATTCAAAAAGGTTTTGGAATGGAGCAAAGGTCCTTGAGTTTCATGATAACTACTTTTTCATGTAGGCCTATGTGATCTATTGCCATGCTTTTTGTTCTTGCTTAATGTAAATCGCTCTGGATTAAGAGTGTCTGCTAAATGCCTAAATTGTAAATTGTCCTGGAATTTATCAAGGGTCCTGGAAAAATAATTGACTTATTTGTTGATGTATTGTATGTATTTTGTAAATAAAAGCAGTGATTCTGATCCTTTATGTAGCCCCTAGAGGGAAGCAGAGTATTTCAATTGATTGAGGTATAAAAAGCCTTTCTAAACAGGCAGTCGGGTGGTTGCCAATCTTTGGGTCCTCACAGCACCACACCGGTTGGAGTGGTGTGAGAGGGAGATGTTCTCATGTTTGTACTGATTTGCTATAGGCCTAATGGTCACGCATGTGTGTACTGTTCCTGGTAGTGAGTCGCTGTTGTCTATAAAAATATAGGCCTAGGCACTTTGGCTATTAGCGTGTGCTGCAACTATTGTATTTTCAAGATTCCCTCTTCAATAGGGTTAGTTAGCGTATAGTATATGCTAACTATATCGAAAGTATCCTATCTTAAAATACGCAGTGCATTTTATAGTACACAGAAACTGCAAAAAACAAACAAAAAACAGGGTTTATTATCTCAGATAATGTGATTATTCGTTTCCGATCCGAACCCACAATTTCTGTGTTAGCTGATACTGAATACCGATACCAGGGAATAATATTTATAATGGAAAAATAATGATCTTATTTTGAAGTCCACAGACCGGGAATAGTGTTTATAGCTATCTAGCTATCTAGCTATAGTGTTGTGTTTATAGCAGACTCCTCACTCCACATGCACCAACATTGTAGGCTATTTACCTGCCATAGTGTCAAACCTTTACCCCTGTATCGGATCGGTGGTTATTTTGGCATATTTGCCGATACCGATATGACCAAATAAGGGCCGTACTGTTCCGATACCGATATCGTATCGGGACATCTCTAGTTCAAATGACCACTTGTTTACCATGCCATGTAAATACGACAATTATTGTAATGTGTGATACTGCAATCAGACTATAACAATGACCCATCATTCTGTGAAATTCAATGGTAAACCTATAGACCAAGCAATTGCAAATGAGCCACCATCATTACATGCAGACAAAACAATGACAATGAGTCATCACATGTTGATTGTCTGAGTGCTTGGTCTATAACTTTGCTATTCAGATGTAATTCAATTGTATTGTTGTGTGCTAATAAGGTTAGACTCAAATGTAATGTAATAACAAAACAATAACAAAATGTAATTAAAATTGAATTAAAATCTCTTTATTCATATTCCTGAGTACAGTTTGTATAACAGACAATAACACTAGCTATATGAGCTGCTATATGAACTTGCATGGCCTGTTGTAGTAAAAAATAGTTCCAGTTCCAGTTCAAAACTGGTGATTATATTATATATAGGCCCCCTTTTGATTCAATCAACTGTATTGACACGAGAAAAAACAAACTAGAATAAAAAAGTGCAATTATGGTATTAAATAAATGTATAATAAAAGAGCAATGTCAAATTGCAAGTAAAACAAATATTGCTGTTAGAAAAGGTATCAATTATTCTGCATTTTGCAGTCACTTGCAATATAGCACTATGGGGGAAAGTACAGGTTTAAAACAGTAAATAATTAATCAGAATATGAACAACTAAATTGTTTCCCCCTGTATGCATACAAATTGTAGTACGAATTTATAATATAAACATAAGTACATGCATTGTGTGGTAAATGTTGAGGTGTGTTTATGAAGCAATACCAATAGTCCATGCTCTTCATTCACATGCCGGTGTACCACAATTTCTCAGTTTCTCTCCTGTGTGAATTATCTGGTGGCTTTTAAGGTCTGCCATTTGAGAGAAGTGTTGTCCACACTGATCACATCCATAGGGTATGATGCTTATCTTGTATCTCTTCTTGCCTTTCTTCACAATTTTAATCTTCATGGTTTGGGATTTGGACTGTTTCGATGATTTCAGTTCCTCAAAGTAGGACAGCTTTTTGCTCAAAGGCAATATTGCATCATTCACATTCTTTCGTTTGCGTGATTTCTGAACTTGCCTGTTCTCTTCCCACTTGTCACAGTTCAATGTATTATTGATTGAGAAGAGGAGCTGGTCATCAGTCAGTTCTCCACAGTCCTCTGCTTGTCTTTCCATTTCAGTTGAGGTGCTGACTAGAGACTCTGTCTCTCTGATTTCTTCATCTTTGACCTGTGGACCCTGTGGTTCCTCCTGGGCCAGACCAGGGTTCCTCTCCTGCTGCTCAGAAGAAACCTCCTCTTTACACACAGGGAGGTGTTGGTCTGGACATAGCGATAGGTCAAAGGAAACCCCCTCACACATCTGCAGAGATTCTAAAGAAAAGAAGAAGAGAAATTAATTACATGTTGCATTACAACTTCATCAATTATTTTGTATTAAACATCTTTCCCCATGTTGGGCAAAGTAACATTAGACTGGGAAATATAGGCTTGCATTGTTTTGTTCTCTATTTTCTCAAAGCATCCACTGTAATATAGACTGTGGTTGATATGTAAAACAAACTCCAAGTTAGCAATCCTTTGCAGCTGTACACAGAATCTTAACTACTTGGTTGTATCTTCAAATCATATAACATTTACTAACCTGCTCTGTGCAATTTGATGGTTGGTGGTTTGTGGAGTTGCTCGATTAAGAAGTTCAGTGTTTGGAGTAAATCCATAGTTCAAATCTAGCCAATAGATCAAGATGGAAACCAGTACAGCAGAAAATGATATGGTTCCTCTCGCTGTGTTATCCTCTGCTGCACTAACTATCACCACTCAACACAGCCCTGCTAAATACTCAAACAGGGTGGTCTGGTGGGCCAATCAGAGAGCTTATGTGGAGGGGGGGGGGGGGGGTGGTCAGAAACCTGATCGTTTACAGCTAAAGGGATCCTCCCCATTGTGACTCATAATGGATGCTAATTCCTTTGACGATGTGTGGCTCGTGTATGGCTGGTCTTCCATATTCTCCTCCCACTCATCACAGTTTTCAGTGTCAGATTCAGAACAATGTGGAGAGAGCTGATTTACACCCATTGGGTGTAATATTCCACTGTTCTCTACATCAGCTTGTCTTTCTTCTTCTTTGGAGATGTTTTCACCATCATCTTCACTTTTCACTGCTAGTAATGTCTGTGGTGACCCATCAGCATCCACTGGTCTTTGGTGTAAGTCCTCTTGCACCAGACTGGAGTTCGACTCCTGACGCTCAGGGTAAACCTCCTGTTTTATCATAGCGAGGTGGAAGGCATCTAGACAAAAGATAAATGAGAGTAAGGCATGAGAGTTTGCAACAATCTGGTCTATGTGAGAAGAGTGTAAGATTCCATACTAATGTTAGATTATGAATACCATGCATGTTTTACGAATGCACTTTTGAATGAAGAAGGACGTGTCGTTTATCAAGTACACTAAACAGTTACCAGCTGCAATCATTCCTATTTACATACATGGGTAGTGGACTTTGACTGAAGTAAAACTAATGGAAGTCCTTGATGGAACTCATCCAAATCTATCTCACTAATTTATTAATGCATTTGTATTTAGGCCTAATGAATGCATTCTCAATGCATTCTAGCATGGTAGGTCTAACATGCACATATGTTAGACCTGCCATGCTAGAATCATCTCTTCTCACAATACATGATTTTATTCTCTTGATTGTTGCTTCAAATGATCCATGTATAGTGCCCCTAACATGCATGGTGGCCACTAGTATGGCAAAACCTTTTACGATAAACTATCAGCTTCATACACAATCAATGTCAAAACATGGCCAAACTCAACATGTTGTAATGCAGTGAATTACCAACCTGATCTGTGTAACTTGATGTGTGGTTTTACAACCATATCCAGTAGTCTGCGCTGCCTCTCAATCTCCTGCTTGGAGCAGAAAGCTTGGTCCTCGTACTCTGCTATGATTCTTCCAACGATCTCAAATATCTCTTCAGCTGTACTTGAGCTGAGCTGGACTGTAAAGTTATTAATGAATAACTTTACAGTCCAGCTCAGCTCAAGTACAGCTCAGCTCAAGTGATGGCACCAGACTAAATGGTGAGGTTGATGGCCTGTCAGCCTGATGGGCCATCAGTCATACTGTGTTTTGTCATTCTAAAATCGTCTTGTCTATACTCAAAACAAATATGTGCTATAACAGATATGGTAAAGAACTCCATGGAGTTTAGTAGTTGCAAGTATCTAGAAGTATAATAAGTATCTTGAAACACATCTGCAAAATAACTCTATAAAAAACAAAATGTTATAGTTGTTGAACAGAAGTTACAGTAGGAATAGAATGGGAACGGTTGAATAATGTGATAACCAGTGAGTATAGGTCATAGTTTATTACACATAGCCTATTATGTAATAATACCTATGGTACAACAGTACAACTGAACAACTGTGATGAGTGGGAGGAGAATATGGAAGACCAGCCATACATGAGCCACACATCCAAGAAATTAACCTCCATTATGAGTCACAATGGGGAGGATCCCTTTAGCTGTAACGTTTGTGGCAAGGGCTTTATTTTAAATTGTAACTTGAAGAGACACATGATGATTCATATAGGGGAAAAGCCCTTTAGTTGTAATGACGGGGTCCAGGGACCCCCATCTCCTCGCCACATGCATGGACCAGGGACCCCCAGACCCTACCCTGTGGGCAGCGGGACGACTGGTCAGCGGTTTATGGTTTGAGTCCCGTTACGGGACATTGGCGGGGGCATGTCAGCACAGGAGAAAGCCTGTAACGGCGGGAAGTTGACGTCTGACTCCTTCCTACCAGGACAGAAGTCTGCTAGTTTACCCAACAGGAAGCCTCACCCAACCCACTGCAGAGCAGGAAGGACTCATACTACAGACCAGAGGGAGCTGTTGGAGAAAGAGTTCCATGCTCCCCCCGGGTCACCAGCAGCAATTCAAACTTTATTCAAGACACTCACATGGCCAGGGGGGCAGAACACATAAAACACAAAAGTAAACAAACTATAAATAAACAAAGCATAAACAAACAAGGTCTTAGATGACACCCAATCAACCTAGATTGACCATATTAATGGACCTCTGGAATTTGTTCTTTAATAAAAGAAAAAGAGGGATTTTATTATGTATAGTTTAGTCACCGCTAAACTATTTTTGAATAGTTAAAATGGCCAGTCTACAAGCTCGCAACATGTCCATGTAAATAGTAAATAGTAAAAAAGGCAAATAAGTTTAGGGATAAGGGGTTTAGCGGTGACGAAAATTGAGCCAGACAATAAGACTCAACTCATTTTGCAATTGAAGGTGTGATTTACATGGTTTTGTCTGTATGGAAAGTAGTTCTTGTTCAGTTTATAAAGCGTCCCTGGGTTCAAGAAAGGTGATATATAAATTCAAGGTTTACCATTGAGATGCAAATCAGTCAGTAAGCACTACAACTTGTACAGAACAATAGTCACCAGGGATGCATACAAGGGAAACCCATTTAGTTGTGCAGACTCTGACAAAGGTTTTGGTCCAATTAACAATTTGGGCAAATACATTATCTGTACAATGTCATGATTAATGTAAAGACTCAAATATAAAAATAAAGAAACATGTTATGCTTCAGCTTCTGTTTACATATTTTTTTCTCCGCCGCTACCGTTTACATGGGATGTTGTAACAGTATCATTTTACAGTTATCAAACTGCAAACATTGCAACCATCAGTGGTGGAAAGTAACTAAGTATATTTACTTAAGTATGTCTACAGTACCTAAGTACAATGTTGAGGTAGTTGTACTTGACTTGCACATTTCCAATTTCCAATACTTTTACTTCTACTTCATCACACCTCAGATCAAAATACCAAATGTATACTCCATTACATGTATTTGAAAATGTACAATGTAGTTAACTGTAACAATATACAATGTAGTTAACTGTGGTTTGATTGTTGGGTTGAGAAAAAAACTAAAAAACACTGAATCAGCTTCTACAGGCCAACAGAAAACTCCCACTATATATTCCCATGGTCCTGAAATTATTGGAACTATTTAGAAATTCAAAAAGGTTTTGGAATGGAGCAAAGGTCCTTGAGTTTCATGATAACTACTTTTTCATGTAGGCCTATGTGATCTATTGCCATGCTTTTTGTTCTTGCTTAATGTAAATCGCTCTGGATTAAGAGTGTCTGCTAAATGCCTAAATTGTAAATTGTCCTGGAATTTATCAAGGGTCCTGGAAAAATAATTGACTTATTTGTTGATGTATTTGTTGATGTATTTTGTAAATAAAAGCAGTGATTCTGATCCTTTATGTAGCCCCTAGAGGGAAGCAGAGTATTTCAATTGATTGAGGTATAAAAAGCCTTTCTAAACAGGCAGTCGGGTGGTTGCCAATCTTTGGGTCCTCACAGCACCACACCGGTTGGAGTGGTGTGAGAGGGAGATGTTCTCATGTTTGTACTGATTTGCTATAGGCCTAATGGTCACGCATGTGTGTACTGTTCCTGGTAGTGAGTCGCTGTTGTCTATAAAAATATAGGCCTAGGCACTTTGGCTATTAGCGTGTGCTGCAACTATTGTATTTTCAAGATTCCCTCTTCAATAGGGTTAGTTAGCGTATAGTATATGCTAACTATATCGAAAGTATCCTATCTTAAAATACGCAGTGCATTTTATAGTACACAGAAACTGCAAAAAACAAACAAAAAACAGGGTTTATTATCTCCACATGCACCAACATTGTAGGCTATTTACCTGCCATAGTGTCAAACCTTTACCCCTGTATCGGATCGGTGGTTATTTTGGCATATTTGCCGATACTGATATGACCAAATAAGGGCCGTACTGTTCCGATACCGATATAGTATCGGGACATCTCTAGTTCAAATGACCACTTGTTTACCATGCCATGTAAATACGACAATTATTGTAATGTGTGATACTGCAATCAGACTATAACAATGACCCATCATTCTGTGAAATTCAATGGTAAACCTATAGACCAAGCAATTGCAAATGAGCCACCATCATTACATGCAGACAAAACAATGACAATGAGTCATCACATGTTGATTGTCTGAGTGCTTGGTCTATAACTTTGCTATTCAGATGTAATTCAATTGTATTGTTGTGTGCTAATAAGGTTAGACTCAAATGTAATGTAATAACAAAACAATAACAAAATGTAATTAAAATTGAATTAAAATCTCTTTATTCATATTCCTGAGTACAGTTTGTATAACAGACAATAACACTAGCTATATGAGCTGCTATATGAACTTGCATGGCCTGTTGTAGTAAAAAATAGTTCCAGTTCCAGTTCAAAACTGGTGATTATATTATATATAGGCCCCCTTTTGATTCAATCAACTGTATTGACACGAGAAAAACCAAACTAGAATAAAAAAGTGCAATTATGGTATTAAATAAATGTATAATAAAAGAGCTATGTCAAATTGCAAGTAAAACAAATCTTGCTGTTAGAAAAGGTATCAATTATTCTGCATTTTGCAGTCACTTGCAATATAGCACTATGGGGGAAAGTACAGGTTTAAAACAGTAAATAATTAATCAGAATATGAACAACTAAATTGTTTCCCCCTGTATGCATACAAATTGTAGTACGAATTTATAATATAAACATAAGTACATGCATTGTGTGGTAAATGTTGAGGTGTGTTTATGAAGCAAGATCAATAGTCCATGCTCTTCATTCACATGCCGGTGTACCACAATTTCTCAGTTTCTCTCCTGTGTGAATTATCTGGTGGCTTTTAAGGTCTGCCATTTGAGAGAAGTGTTGTCCACACTGATCACATCCATAGGGTATGATGCTTATCTTGTATCTCTTCTTGCCTTTCTTCACAATTTTAATCTTCATGGTTTGGGATTTGGACTGTTTCGATGATTTCAGTTCCTCAAAGTAGGACAGCTTTTTGCTCAAAGGCAATATTGCATCATTCACATTCTTTCGTTTGCGTGATTTCTGAACTTGCCTGTTCTCTTCCCACTTGTCACAGTTCAATGTATTATTGATTGAGAAGAGGAGCTGGTCATCAGTCAGTTCTCCACAGTCCTCTGCTTGTCTTTCCATTTCAGTTGAGGTGCTGACTAGAGACTCTGTCTCTCTGATTTCTTCATCTTTGACCTGTGGACCCTGTGGTTCCTCCTGGGCCAGACCAGGGTTCCTCTCCTGCTGCTCAGAAGAAACCTCCTCTTTACACACAGGGAGGTGTTGGTCTGGACATAGCGATAGGTCAAAGGAAACCCCCTCACACATCTGCAGAGATTCTAAAGAAAAGAGGAAGAGAAATTAATTACATGTTGCATTACAACTTCATCAATTATTTTGTATTAAACATCTTTCCCCATGTTGGGCAAAGTAACATTAGACTGGGAAATATAGGCTTGCATTGTTTTGTTCTCTATTTTCTCAAAGCATCCACTGTAATATAGACTGTGGTTGATATGTAAAACAAACTCCAAGTTAGCAATCCTTTGCAGCTGTACACAGAATCTTAACTACTTGGTTGTATCTTCAAATCATATAACATTTACTAACCTGCTCTGTGCAATTTGATGGTTGGTGGTTTGTGGAGTTGCTCGATTAAGAAGTTCATTGTTTGGAGTAAATCCATAGTTCAAATCTAGCCAATAGATCAAGATGGAAACCAGTACAGCAGAAAATGATATGGTTCCTCTCTCCTGTGTTATCCTCTGCTGCACTAACTATCACCACTCAACACAGCCCTGCTAAATACTCAAAGAGGGTGGTCTGGTGGGCCAATCAGAGAGCTTATGTGGAGGGGGGGGGGGTGGTCAGAAACCTGATCGTTTACAGCTAAAGGGATCCTCCCCATTGTGACTCATAATGGATGCTAATTCCTTTGACGATGTGTGGCTCGTGTATGGCTGGTCTTCCATATTCTCCTCCCACTCATCACAGTTTTCAGTGTCAGATTCAGAACAATGTGGAGAGAGCTGATTTACACCCATTGGGTGTAATATTCCACTGTTCTCTACATCAGCTTGTCTTTCTTCTTCTTTGGAGATGTTTTCACCATCATCTTCACTGCTAGTAATGTCTGTGGTGACCCATCAGCATCCACTGGTCTTTGGTGTAAGTCCTCATGTTCCTCTTTAATGTGTGGAGGCTCTGGTACCTCTTGCACCAGACTGGAGTTCGACTCCTGATGCTCAGGGTAAACCTCCTGTTTTATCATAGCGAGGTGGAAGGCATCTAGACAAAAGATAAATGAGAGTAAGGCATGAGAGTTTGCAACAATCTGGTCTATGTGAGAAGAGTGTAAGATTCCATACTAATGTTAGATTATGAATACCATGCATGTTTTACGAATGCACTTTTGAATGAAGAAGGACGTGTCGTTTATCAAGTACACTAAACAGTTACCAGCTGCAATCATTCCTATTTACATACATGGGTAGTGGACTTTGACTGAAGTAAAACTAATGGAAGTCCTTGATGGAACTCATCCAAATCTATCTCACTAATTTATTAATGCATTTGTATTTAGGCCTAATGAATGCATTCTCAATGCATTCTAGCATGGTAGGTCTAACATGCACATATGTTAGACCTGCCATGCTAGAATCATCTCTTCTCACAATACATGATTTTATTCTCTTGATTGTTGCTTCAAATGATCCATGTATAGTGCCCCTAACATGCATGGTGGCCACTAGTATGGCAAAACCTTTTACGATAAACTATTGTAGGCTATTTACCTGCCATAGTGTCAAACCTTTACCCCTGTATCGGATCGGTGGTTATTTTGGCATATTTGCCGATACTGATATGACCAAATAAGGGCCGTACTGTTCCGATACCGATATAGTATCGGGACATCTCTAGTTCAAATGACCACTTGTTTACCATGCCATGTAAATACGACAATTATTGTAATGTGTGATACTGCAATCAGACTATAACAATGACCCATCATTCTGTGAAATTCAATGGTAAACCTATAGACCAAGCAATTGCAAATGAGCCACCATCATTACATGCAGACAAAACAATGACAATGAGTCATCACATGTTGATTGTCTGAGTGCTTGGTCTATAACTTTGCTATTCAGATGTAATTCAATTGTATTGTTGTGTGCTAATAAGGTTAGACTCAAATGTAATGTAATAACAAAACAATAACAAAATGTAATTAAAATTGAATTAAAATCTCTTTATTCATATTCCTGAGTACAGTTTGTATAACAGACAATAACACTAGCTATATGAGCTGCTATATGAACTTGCATGGCCTGTTGTAGTAAAAAATAGTTCCAGTTCCAGTTCAAAACTGGTGATTATATTATATATAGGCCCCCTTTTGATTCAATCAACTGTATTGACACGAGAAAAACCAAACTAGAATAAAAAAGTGCAATTATGGTATTAAATAAATGTATAATAAAAGAGCTATGTCAAATTGCAAGTAAAACAAATCTTGCTGTTAGAAAAGGTATCAATTATTCTGCATTTTGCAGTCACTTGCAATATAGCACTATGGGGGAAAGTACAGGTTTAAAACAGTAAATAATTAATCAGAATATGAACAACTAAATTGTTTCCCCCTGTATGCATACAAATTGTAGTACGAATTTATAATATAAACATAAGTACATGCATTGTGTGGTAAATGTTGAGGTGTGTTTATGAAGCAAGATCAATAGTCCATGCTCTTCATTCACATGCCGGTGTACCACAATTTCTCAGTTTCTCTCCTGTGTGAATTATCTGGTGGCTTTTAAGGTCTGCCATTTGAGAGAAGTGTTGTCCACACTGATCACATCCATAGGGTATGATGCTTATCTTGTATCTCTTCTTGCCTTTCTTCACAATTTTAATCTTCATGGTTTGGGATTTGGACTGTTTCGATGATTTCAGTTCCTCAAAGTAGGACAGCTTTTTGCTCAAAGGCAATATTGCATCATTCACATTCTTTCGTTTGCGTGATTTCTGAACTTGCCTGTTCTCTTCCCACTTGTCACAGTTCAATGTATTATTGATTGAGAAGAGGAGCTGGTCATCAGTCAGTTCTCCACAGTCCTCTGCTTGTCTTTCCATTTCAGTTGAGGTGCTGACTAGAGACTCTGTCTCTCTGATTTCTTCATCTTTGACCTGTGGACCCTGTGGTTCCTCCTGGGCCAGACCAGGGTTCCTCTCCTGCTGCTCAGAAGAAACCTCCTCTTTACACACAGGGAGGTGTTGGTCTGGACATAGCGATAGGTCAAAGGAAACCCCCTCACACATCTGCAGAGATTCCAAAGAAAAGAGGAAGAGAAATTAATTACATGTTGCATTACAACTTCATCAATTATTTTGTATTAAACATCTTTCCCCATGTTGGGCAAAGTAACATTAGACTGGGAAATATAGGCTTGCATTGTTTTGTTCTCTATTTTCTCAAAGCATCCACTGTAATATAGACTGTGGTTGATATGTAAAACAAACTCCAAGTTAGCAATCCTTTGCAGCTGTACACAGAATCTTAACTACTTGGTTGTATCTTCAAATCATATAACATTTACTAACCTGCTCTGTGCAATTTGATGGTTGGTGGTTTGTGGAGTTGCTCGATTAAGAAGTTCAGTGTTTGGAGTAAATCCATAGTTCAAATCTAGCCAATAGATCAAGATGGAAACCAGTACAGCAGAAAATGATATGGTTCCTCTCTCCTGTGTTATCCTCTGCTGCACTAACTATCACCACTCAACACAGCCCTGCTAAATACTCAAAGAGGGTGGTCTGGTGGGCCAATCAGAGAGCTTATGTGGAGGGGGGGGGGGGGTGGTCAGAAACCTGATCGTTTACAGCTAAAGGGATCCTCCCCATTGTGACTCATAATGGATGCTAATTCCTTTGACGATGTGTGGCTCGTGTATGGCTGGTCTTCCATATTCTCCTCCCACTCATCACAGTTTTCAGTGTCAGATTCAGAACAATGTGGAGAGAGCTGATTTACACCCATTGGGTGTAATATTCCACTGTTCTCTACATCAGCTTGTCTTTCTTCTTCTTTGGAGATGTTTTCACCATCATCTTCACTGCTAGTAATGTCTGTGGTGACCCATCAGCATCCACTGGTCTTTGGTGTAAGTCCTCATGTTCCTCTTTAATGTGTGGAGGCTCTGGTACCTCTTGCACCAGACTGGAGTTCGACTCCTGATGCTCAGGGTAAACCTCCTGTTTTATCATAGCGAGGTGGAAGGCATCTAGACAAAAGATAAATGAGAGTAAGGCATGAGAGTTTGCAACAATCTGGTCTATGTGAGAAGAGTGTAAGATGCCATACTAATGTTAGATTATGAATACCATGCATGTTTTACGAATGCACTTTTGAATGAAGAAGGACGTGTCGTTTATCAAGTACACTAAACAGTTACCAGCTGCAATCATTCCTATTTACATACATGGGTAGTGGACTTTGACTGAAGTAAAACTAATGGAAGTCCTTGATGGAACTCATCCAAATCTATCTCACTAATGTATTAATGCATTTGTATTTAGGCCTAATGAATGCATTCTCAATGCATTCTAGCATGGTAGGTCTAACATGCACATATGTTAGACCTGCCATGCTAGAATCATCTCTTCTCACAATACATGATTTTATTCTCTTGATTGTTGCTTCAAATGATCCATGTATAGTGCCCCTAACATGCATGGTGGCCACTAGTATGGCAAAACCTTTTACGATAAACTATCAGCTTCATACACAATCAATGTCAAAACATGGCCAAACTCAACATGTTGTAATGCAGTGAATTACCAACCTGATCTGTGTAACTTGATGTGTGGTTTTACAACCATATCCAGTAGTCTGCGCTGCCTCTCAATCTCCTGCTTGGAGCAGAAAGCTTGGTCCTCGTACTCTGCTATGATTCTTCCAACGATCTCAAATATCTCTTCAGCTGTACTTGAGCTGAGCTGGACTGTAAAGTTATTAATGAATAACTTTACAGTCCAGCTCAGCTCAAGTACAGCTCAGCTCAAGTGATGGCACCAGACTAAATGGTGAGGTTGATGGCCTGTCAGCCTGATGGGCCATCAGTCATACTGTGTTTTGTCATTCTAAAATCGTCTTGTCTATACTCAAAACAAATATGTGCTATAACAGATATGGTAAAGAACTCCATGGAGTTTAGTAGTTGCAAGTATCTAGAAGTATAATAAGTATCTTGAAACACATCTGCAAAATAACTCTATAAAAAACAAAATGTTATAGTTGTTGAACAGAAGTTACAGTAGGAATAGAATGGGAACGGTTGAATAATGTGATAACCAGTGAGTATAGGTCATAGTTTATTACACATAGCCTATTATGTAATAATACCTATGGTACAACAGTACAACTTTTTAACTTTTGTAAATAAAAGCAGTGATTCTGATCCTTTATGTAGCCCCTAGAGGGAAGCAGAGTATTTCAATTGATTGAGGTATAAAAAGCCTTTCTAAACAGGCAGTTGGGTGGTTGCCAATCTTTGGGTCCTCACAGCACCACACCGGTTGGAGTGGTGTGAGAGGTGTTTGTACTGATTTGCTATAGGCCTAATGGTCACGCATGTGTGTACTGTTCCTGGTAGTGAGTCGCTGTTGTCTATAAAAATATAGGCCTAACTATATCGAAAGTATCCTATCTTAAAATACGCAGTGCATTTTATAGTACACAGAAACTGCAAAAAACAGGGTTTATTATCTCAGATAATGTGATTATTCGTTTCCGATCCGAACCCACAATTTCTGTGTTAGCTGATACTGAATACCGATAGGCTACCAGGGAATAATATTTATAATGGAAAAATAATGATCTTATTTTGAAGTCCACAGACCGGGAATAGTGTTTATAGCTATCTAGCTATCTAGCTATAGTGTTGTGTTTATAGCAGACTCCTCACTCCACATGCACCAACATTGTAGGCTATTTACCTGCCATAGTGTCAAACCTTTACCCCTGTATCGGATCGGTGGTTATTTTGGCATATTTGCCGATACCGATATGACCAAATAAGGGCCGTACTGTTCCGATACCGATATAGTATCGGGACATCTCTAGTTCAAATGACCACTTGTTTACCATGCCATGTAAATACGACAATTATTGTAATGTGTGATACTGCAATCAGACTATAACAATGACCCATCATTCTGTGAAATTCAATGGTAAACCTATAGACCAAGCAATTGCAAATGAGCCACCATCATTACATGCAGACAAAACAATGACAATGAGTCATCACATGTTGATTGTCTGAGTGCTTGGTCTATAACTTTGCTATTCAGATGTAATTCAATTGTATTGTTGTGTGCTAATAAGGTTAGACTCAAATGTAATGTAATAACAAAACAATAACAAAATGTAATTAAAATTGAATTAAAATATCTTTATTCATATTCCTGAGTACAGTTTGTATAACAGACAATAACACTAGCTATATGAGCTGCTATATGAACTTGCATGGCCTGTTGTAGTAAAAAATAGTTCCAGTTCCAGTTCAAAACTGGTGATTATATTATATATAGGCCCCCTTTTGATTCAATCAACTGTATTGACACGAGAAAAACCAAACTAGAATAAAAAAGTGCAATTATGGTATAAAATGTATAATAAAAGAGCTATGTCAAATTGCAAGTAAAACAAATCTTGCTGTTAGAAAAGGTATCAATTATTCTGCATTTTGCAGTCACTTGCAATATAGCACTATGGGGGAAAGTACAGGTTTAAAACAGTAAATAATTAATCAGAATATGAACAACTAAATTGTTTCCCCCTGTATGCATACAAATTGTAGTACGAATTTATAATATAAACATAAGTACATGCATTGTGTGGTAAATGTTGAGGTGTGTTTATGAAGCAAGATCAATAGTCCATGCTCTTCATTCACATGCCGGTGTACCACAATTTCTCAGTTTCTCTCCTGTGTGAATTATCTGGTGGCTTTTAAGGTCTGCCATTTGAGAGAAGTGTTGTCCACACTGATCACATCCATAGGGTATGATGCTTATCTTGTATCTCTTCTTGCCTTTCTTCACAATTTTAATCTTCATGGTTTGGGATTTGGACTGTTTCGATGATTTCAGTTCCTCAAAGTAGGACAGCTTTTTGCTCAAAGGCAATATTGCATCATTCACATTCTTTCGTTTGCGTGATTTCTGAACTTGCCTGTTCTCTTCCCACTTGTCACAGTTCAATGTATTATTGATTGAGAAGAGGAGCTGGTCATCAGTCAGTTCTCCACAGTCCTCTGCTTGTCTTTCCATTTCAGTTGAGGTGCTGACTAGAGACTCTGTCTCTCTGATTTCTTCATCTTTGACCTGTGGACCCTGTGGTTCCTCCTGGGCCAGACCAGGGTTCCTCTCCTGCTGCTCAGAAGAAACCTCCTCTTTACACACAGGGAGGTGTTGGTCTGGACATAGCGATAGGTCAAAGGAAACCCCCTCACACATCTGCAGAGATTCTAAAGAAAAGAAGAAGAGAAATTAATTACATGTTGCATTACAACTTCATCAATTATTTTGTATTAAACATCTTTCCCCATGTTGGGCAAAGTAACATTAGACTGGGAAATATAGGCTTGCATTGTTTTGTTCTCTATTTTCTCAAAGCATCCACTGTAATATAGACTGTGGTTGATATGTAAAACAAACTCCAAGTTAGCAATCCTTTGCAGCTGTACACAGAATCTTAACTACTTGTTAACTACTAACTGGTTGTATCTTCAAATCATATAACATTTACTAACCTGCTCTGTGCAATTTGATGGTTGGTGGTTTGTGGAGTTGCTCGATTAAGAAGTTCAGTGTTTGGAGTAAATCCATAGTTCAAATCTAGCCAATAGATCAAGATGGAAACCAGTACAGCAGAAAATGATATGGTTCCTCTCGCTGTGTTATCCTCTGCTGCACTAACTATCACCACTCAACACAGCCCTGCTAAATACTCAAAGAGGGTGGTCTGGTGGGCCAATCAGAGAGCTTATGTGGAGGGGGGGGGGGGTGGTCAGAAACCTGATCGTTTACAGCTAAAGGGATCCTCCCCATTGTGACTCATAATGGATGCTAATTCCTTTGACGATGTGTGGCTCGTGTATGGCTGGTCTTCCATATTCTCCTCCCACTCATCACAGTTTTCAGTGTCAGATTCAGAACAATGTGGAGAGAGCTGATTTATGTGGGTGTAATATTCCACTGTTCTCTACATCAGCTTGTCTTTCTTCTTCTTTGGAGATGTTTTCACCATCATCTTCACTTTTCACTGCTAGTAATGTCTGTGGTGACCCATCAGCATCCACTGGTCTTTGGTGTAAGTCCTCATGTTCCTCTTTAACGTGTGGAGGCTCTGGTACCTCTTGCACCAGACTGGAGTTCGACTCCTGATGCTCAGGGTAAACCTCCTGTTTTATCATAGCGAGGTGGAAGGCATCTAGACAAAAGATAAATGAGAGTAAGGCATGAGAGTTTGCAACAATCTGGTCTATGTGAGAAGAGTGTAAGATTCCATACTAATGTTAGATTATGAATACCATGCATGTTTTACGAATGCACTTTTGAATGAAGAAGGACGTGTCGTTTATCAAGTACACTAAACAGTTACCAGCTGCAATCATTCCTATTTACATACATGGGTAGTGGACTTTGACTGAAGTAAAACTAATGGAAGTCCTTGATGGAACTCATCCAAATCTATCTCACTAATTTATTAATGCATTTGTATTTAGGCCTAATGAATGCATTCTCAATGCATTCTAGCATGGTAGGTCTAACATGCACATATGTTAGACCTGCCATGCTAGAATCATCTCTTCTCACAATACATGATTTTATTCTCTTGATTGTTGCTTCAAATGATCCATGTATAGTGCCCCTAACATGCATGGTGGCCACTAGTATGGCAAAACCTTTTACGATAAACTATCAGCTTCATACACAATCAATGTCAAAACATGGCCAAACTCAACATGTTGTAATGCAGTGAATTACCAACCTGATCTGTGTAACTTGATGTGTGGTTTTACAACCATATCCAGTAGTCTGCGCTGCCTCTCAATCTCCTGCTTGGAGCAGAAAGCTTGGTCCTCGTACTCTGCTATGATTCTTCCAACGATCTCAAATATCTCTTCAGCTGTACTTGAGCTGAGCTGGACTGTAAAGTTATTAATGAATAACTTTACAGTCCAGCTCAGCTCAAGTACAGCTCAGCTCAAGTGATGGCACCAGACTAAATGGCGAGGTTGATGGCCTGTCAGCCTGATGGGCCATCAGTCATACTGTGTTTTGTCATTCTAAAATCGTCTTGTCTATACTCAAAACAAATATGTGCTATAACAGATATGGTAAAGAACTCCATGGAGAAGTATAATAAGTATCTTGAAACACATCTGCAAAATAACTCTATAAAAAACAAAATGTTATAGTTGTTGAACAGAAGTTACAGTAGGAATAGAATGGGAACGGTTGAATAATGTGATAACCAGTGAGTATAGGTCATAGTTTATTACACATAGCCTATTATGTAATAATACCTATGGTACAACAGTACAACTGAACAACTGTGATGAGTGGGAGGAGAATATGGAAGACCAGCCATACATGAGCCACACATCCAAGAAATTAACCTCCATTATGAGTCACAATGGGGAGGATCCCTTTAGCTGTAACGTTTGTGGCAAGGGCTTTATTTTAAATTGTAACTTGAAGAGACACATGATGATTCATATAGGGGAAAAGCCCTTTAGTTGTAATGACGGGGTCCAGGGACCCCCATCTCCTCGCCACATGCATGGACCAGGGACCCCCAGACCCTACCCTGTGGGCAGCGGGACGACTGGTCAGCGGTTTATGGTTTGAGTCCCGTTACGGGACATTGGCGGGGGCATGTCAGCACAGGAGAAAGCCTGTAACGGCGGGAAGTTGACGTCTGACTCCTTCCTACCAGGACAGAAGTCTGCTAGTTTACCCAACAGGAAGCCTCACCCAACCCACTGCAGAGCAGGAAGGACTCATACTACAGACCAGAGGGAGCTGTTGGAGAAAGAGTTCCATGCTCCCCCCGGGTCACCAGCATCAATTCAAACTTTATTCAAGACACTCACATGGCCAGGGGGGCAGAACACATAAAACACAAAAGTAAACAAACTATAAATAAACAAAGCATAAACAAACAAGGTCTTAGATGACACCCAATCAACCTAGATTGACCATATTAATGGACCTCTGGAATTTGTTCTTTAATAAAAGAAAAAGAGGGATTTTATTATGTATAGTTTAGTCACCGCTAAACTATTTTTGAATAGTTAAAATGGCCAGTCTACAAGCTCGCAACATGTCCATGTAAATAGTAAATAGTAAAAAAGGCAAATAAGTTTAGGGATAAGGGGTTTAGCGGTGACGAAAATTGAGCCAGACAATAAGACTCAACTCATTTTGCAATTGAAGGTGTGATTTACATGGTTTTGTCTGTATGGAAAGTAGTTCTTGTTCAGTTTATAAAGCGTCCCTGGGTTCAAGAAAGGTGATATATAAATTCAAGGTTTACCATTGAGATGCAAATCAGTCAGTAAGCACTACAACTTGTACAGAACAATAGTCACCAGGGATGCATACAAGGGAAACCCATTTAGTTGTGCAGACTCTGACAAAGGTTTTGGTCCAATTAACAATTTGGGCAAATACATTATCTGTACAATGTCATGATT
Source organism: Electrona antarctica (assembly GCF_951216825.1). Taxonomy (NCBI): domain Eukaryota; kingdom Metazoa; phylum Chordata; class Actinopteri; order Myctophiformes; family Myctophidae; genus Electrona; species Electrona antarctica. The sequence continues at coordinate 53,051,263 of NC_136812.1, read as the reverse complement.
AATGTAAAGACTCAAATATAAAAATAAAGAAACATGTTATGCTTCAGCTTCTGTTTACATATTTTTTTCTCCGCCGCTACCGTTTACATGGGATGTTGTAACAGTATCATTTTACAGTTATCAAACTGCAAACATTGCAACCATCAGTGGTGGAAAGTAACTAAGTATATTTACTTAAGTATGTCTACAGTACCTAAGTACAATGTTGAGGTAGTTGTACTTGACTTGCACATTTCCAATTTCCAATACTTTTACTTCTACTTCATCACACCTCAGATCAAAATACCAAATGTATACTCCATTACATTTATTTGAAAATGTACAATGTAGTTAACTGTAACAATATACAATGTAGTTAACTGTGGTTTGATTGTTGGGTTGAGAAAAAAACTAAAAAACACTGAATCAGCTTCTACAGGCCAACAGAAAACTCCCACTATATATTCCCATGGTCCTGAAATTATTGGAACTATTTAGAAATTCAAAAAGGTTTTGGAATGGAGCAAAGGTCCTTGAGTTTCATGATAACTACTTTTTCATGTAGGCCTATGTGATCTATTGCCATGCTTTTTGTTCTTGCTTAATGTAAATCGCTCTGGATTAAGAGTGTCTGCTAAATGCCTAAATTGTAAATTGTCCTGGAATTTATCAAGGGTCCTGGAAAAATAATTGACTTATTTGTTGATGTATTTGTTGATGTATTTTGTAAATAAAAGCAGTGATTCTGATCCTTTATGTAGCCCCTAGAGGGAAGCAGAGTATTTCAATTGATTGAGGTATAAAAAGCCTTTCTAAACAGGCAGTCGGGTGGTTGCCAATCTTTGGGTCCTCACAGCACCACACCGGTTGGAGTGGTGTGAGAGGGAGATGTTCTCATGTTTGTACTGATTTGCTATAGGCCTAATGGTCACGCATGTGTGTACTGTTCCTGGTAGTGAGTCGCTGTTGTCTATACAAATATAGGCCTAGGCACTTTGGCTATTAGCGTGTGCTGCAACTATTGTATTTTCAAGATTCCCTCTTCAATAGGGTTAGTTAGCGTATAGTATATGCTAACTATATCGAAAGTATCCTATCTTAAAATACGCAGTGCATTTTATAGTACACAGAAACTGCAAAAAACAGGGTTTATTATCTCAGATAATGTGATTATTCGTTTCCGATCCGAACCCACAATTTCTGTGTTAGCTGATACTGAATACCGATACCAGGGAATAATATTTATAATGGAAAAATAATGATCTTATTTTGAAGTCCACAGACCGGGAATAGTGTTTATAGCTATCTAGCTATCTAGCTATAGTGTTGTGTTTATAGCAGACTCCTCACTCCACATGCACCAACATTGTAGGCTATTTACCTGCCATAGTGTCAAACCTTTACCCCTGTATCGGATCGGTGGTTATTTTGGCATATTTGCCGATACCGATATGACCAAATAAGGGCCGTACTGTTCCGATACCGATATAGTATCGGGACATCTCTAGTTCAAATGACCACTTGTTTACCATGCCATGTAAATACGACAATTATTGTAATGTGTGATACTGCAATCAGACTATAACAATGACCCATCATTCTGTGAAATTCAATGGTAAACCTATAGACCAAGCAATTGCAAATGAGCCACCATCATTACATGCAGACAAAACAATGACAATGAGTCATCACATGTTGATTGTCTGAGTGCTTGGTCTATAACTTTGCTATTCAGATGTAATTCAATTGTATTGTTGTGTGCTAATAAGGTTAGACTCAAATGTAATGTAATAACAAAACAATAACAAAATGTAATTAAAATTGAATTAAAATCTCTTTATTCATATTCCTGAGTACAGTTTGTATAACAGACAATAACACTAGCTATATGAGCTGCTATATGAACTTGCATGGCCTGTTGTAGTAAAAAATAGTTCCAGTTCCAGTTCAAAACTGGTGATTATATTATATATAGGCCCCCTTTTGATTCAATCAACTGTATTGACACGAGAAAAACCAAACTAGAATAAAAAAGTGCAATTATGGTATTAAATAAATGTATAATAAAAGAGCTATGTCAAATTGCAAGTAAAACAAATCTTGCTGTTAGAAAAGGTATCAATTATTCTGCATTTTGCAGTCACTTGCAATATAGCACTATGGGGGAAAGTACAGGTTTAAAACAGTAAATAATTAATCAGAATATGAACAACTAAATTGTTTCCCCCTGTATGCATACAAATTGTAGTACGAATTTATAATATAAACATAAGTACATGCATTGTGTGGTAAATGTTGAGGTGTGTTTATGAAGCAAGATCAATAGTCCATGCTCTTCATTCACATGCCGGTGTACCACAATTTCTCAGTTTCTCTCCTGTGTGAATTATCTGGTGGCTTTTAAGGTCTGCCATTTGAGTGAAGTGTTGTCCACACTGATCACATCCATAGGGTATGATGCTTATCTTGTATCTCTTCTTGCCTTTCTTCACAATTTTAATCTTCATGGTTTGGGATTTGGACTGTTTCGATGATTTCAGTTCCTCAAAGTAGGACAGCTTTTTGCTCAAAGGCAATATTGCATCATTCACATTCTTTCGTTTGCGTGATTTCTGAACTTGCCTGTTCTCTTCCCACTTGTCACAGTTCAATGTATTATTGATTGAGAAGAGGAGCTGGTCATCAGTCAGTTCTCCACAGTCCTCGGCTTGTCTTTCCATTTCAGTTGAGGTGCTGACTAGAGACTCTGTCTCTCTGATTTCTTCATCTTTGACCTGTGGACCCTGTGGTTCCTCCTGGGCCAGACCAGGGTTCCTCTCCTGCTGCTCAGAAGAAACCTCCTCTTTACACACAGGGAGGTGTTGGTCTGGACATAGCGATAGGTCAAAGGAAACCCCCTCACACATCTGCAGAGATTCTAAAGAAAAGAAGAAGAGAAATTAATTACATGTTGCATTACAACTTCATCAATTATTTTGTATTAAACATCTTTCCCCATGTTGGGCAAAGTAACATTAGACTGGGAAATATAGGCTTGCATTGTTTTGTTCTCTATTTTCTCAAAGCATCCACTGTAATATAGACTGTGGTTGATATGTAAAACAAACTCCAAGTTAGCAATCCTTTGCAGCTGTACACAGAATCTTAACTACTTGGTTGTATCTTCAAATCATATAACATTTACTAACCTGCTCTGTGCAATTTGATGGTTGGTGGTTTGTGGAGTTGCTCGATTAAGAAGTTCAGTGTTTGGAGTAAATCCATAGTTCAAATCTAGCCAATAGATCAAGATGGAAACCAGTACAGCAGAAAATGATATGGTTCCTCTCGCTGTGTTATCCTCTGCTGCACTAACTATCACCACTCAACACAGCCCTGCTAAATACTCAAAGAGGGTGGTCTGGTGGGCCAATCAGAGAGCTTATGTGGAGGGGGGGGGGGGGTGGTCAGAAACCTGATCGTTTACAGCTAAAGGGATCCTCCCCATTGTGACTCATAATGGATGCTAATTCCTTTGACGATGTGTGGCTTGTGTATGGCTGGTCTTCCATATTCTCCTCCCACTCATCACAGTTTTCAGTGTCAGATTCAGAACAATGTGGAGAGAGCTGATTTACACCCATTGGGTGTAATATTCCACTGTTCTCTACATCAGCTTGTCTTTCTTCTTCTTTGGAGATGTTTTCACCATCATCTTCACTATTCACTGCTAGTAATGTCTGTGGTGACCCATCAGCATCCACTGGTCTTTGGTGTAAGTCCTCATGTTCCTCTTTAACGTGTGGAGGCTCTGGTACCTCTTGCACCAGACTGGAGTTCGACTCCTGATGCTCAGGGTAAACCTCCTGTTTTATCATAGCGAGGTGGAAGGCATCTAGACAAAAGATAAATGAGAGTAAGGCATGAGAGTTTGCAACAATCTGGTCTATGTGAGAAGAGTGTAAGATTCCATACTAATGTTAGATTATGAATACCATGCATGTTTTACGAATGCACTTTTGAATGAAGAAGGACGTGTCGTTTATCAAGTACACTAAACAGTTACCAGCTGCAATCATTCCTATTTACATACATGGGTAGTGGACTTTGACTGAAGTAAAACTAATGGAAGTCCTTGATGGAACTCATCCAAATCTATCTCACTAATTTATTAATGCATTTGTATTTAGGCCTAATGAATGCATTCTCAATGCATTCTAGCATGGTAGGTCTAACATGCACATATGTTAGACCTGCCATGCTAGAATCATCTCTTCTCACAATACATGATTTTATTCTCTTGATTGTTGCTTCAAATGATCCATGTATAGTGCCCCTAACATGCATGGTGGCCACTAGTATGGCAAAACCTTTTACGATAAACTATCAGCTTCATACACAATCAATGTCAAAACATGGCCAAACTCAACATGTTGTAATGCAGTGAATTACCAACCTGATCTGTGTAACTTGATGTGTGGTTTTACAACCATATCCAGTAGTCTGCGCTGCCTCTCAATCTCCTGCTTGGAGCAGAAAGCTTGGTCCTCGTACTCTGCTATGATTCTTCCAACGATCTCAAATATCTCTTCAGCTGTACTTGAGCTGAGCTGGACTGTAAAGTTATTAATGAATAACTTTACAGTCCAGCTCAGCTCAAGTACAGCTCAGCTCAAGTGATGGCACCAGACTAAATGGTGAGGTTGATGGCCTGTCAGCCTGATGGGCCATCAGTCATACTGTGTTTTGTCATTCTAAAATCGTCTTGTCTATACTCAAAACAAATATGTGCTATAACAGATATGGTAAAGAACTCCATGGAGTTTAGTAGTTGCAAGTATCTAGAAGTATAATAAGTATCTTGAAACACATCTGCAAAATAACTCTATAAAAAACAAAATGTTATAGTTGTTGAACAGAAGTTACAGTAGGAATAGAATGGGAACGGTTGAATAATGTGATAACCAGTGAGTATAGGTCATAGTTTATTACACATAGCCTATTATGTAATAATACCTATGGTACAACAGTACAACTGAACAACTGTGATGAGTGGGAGGAGAATATGGAAGACCAGCCATACATGAGCCACACATCCAAGAAATTAACCTCCATTATGAGTCACAATGGGGAGGATCCCTTTAGCTGTAACGTTTGTGGCAAGGGCTTTATTTTAAATTGTAACTTGAAGAGACACATGATGATTCATATAGGGGAAAAGCCCTTTAGTTGTAATGACGGGGTCCAGGGACCCCCATCTCCTCGCCACATGCATGGACCAGGGACCCCCAGACCCTACCCTGTGGGCAGCGGGACGACTGGTCAGCGGTTTATGGTTTGAGTCCCGTTACGGGACATTGGCGGGGGCATGTCAGCACAGGAGAAAGCCTGTAACGGCGGGAAGTTGACGTCTGACTCCTTCCTACCAGGACAGAAGTCTGCTAGTTTACCCAACAGGAAGCCTCACCCAACCCACTGCAGAGCAGGAAGGACTCATACTACAGACCAGAGGGAGCTGTTGGAGAAAGAGTTCCATGCTCCCCCCGGGTCACCAGCATCAATTCAAACTTTATTCAAGACACTCACATGGCCAGGGGGGCAGAACACATAAAACACAAAAGTAAACAAACTACAAATAAACAAAGCATAAACAAACAAGGTCTTAGATGACACCCAATCAACCTAGATTGACCATATTAATGGACCTCTGGAATTTGTTCTTTAATAAAAGAAAAAGAGGGATTTTATTATGTATAGTTTAGTCACCGCTAAACTATTTTTGAATAGTTAAAATGGCCAGTCTACAAGCTCGCAACATGTCCATGTAAATAGTAAATAGTAAAAAAGGCAAATAAGTTTAGGGATAAGGGGTTTAGCGGTGACGAAAATTGAGCCAGACAATAAGACTCAACTCATTTAGCAATTGAAGGTGTGATTTACATGGTTTTGTCTGTATGGAAAGTAGTTCTTGTTCAGTTTATAAAGCGTTCCTGGGTTCAAGAAAGGTGATATATAAATTCAAGGTTTACCATTGAGATGCAAATCAGTCAGTAAGCACTACAACTTGTACAGAACAATAGTCACCAGGGATGCATACAAGGGAAACCCATTTAGTTGTGCAGACTCTGACAAAGGTTTTGGTCCAATTAACAATTTGGGCAAATACATTATCTGTACAATGTCATGATTAATGTAAAGACTCAAATATAAAAATAAAGAAACATGTTATGCTTCAGCTTCTGTTTACATATTTTTTTCTCCGCCGCTACCGTTTACATGGGTTGTTGTAACAGTATCATTTTACAGTTATCAAACTGCAAACATTGCAACCATCAGTGGTGGAAAGTAACTAAGTATATTTACTTAAGTATGTCTACAGTACCTAAGTACAATGTTGAGGTAGTTGTACTTGACTTGCACATTTCCAATTTCCAATACTTTTACTTCTACTTCATCACACCTCAGATCAAAATACCAAATGTATACTCCATTACATTTATTTGAAAATGTACAATGTAGTTAACTGTAACAATATACAATGTAGTTAACTGTGGTTTGATTGTTGGGTTGAGAAAAAAACTAAAAAACACTGAATCAGCTTCTACAGGCCAACAGAAAACTCCCACTATATATTCCCATGGTCCTGAAATTATTGGAACTATTTAGAAATTCAAAAAGGTTTTGGAATGGAGCAAAGGTCCTTGAGTTTCATGATAACTACTTTTTCATGTAGGCCTATGTGATCTATTGCCATGCTTTTTGTTCTTGCTTAATGTAAATCGCTCTGGATTAAGAGTGTCTGCTAAATGCCTAAATTGTAAATTGTCCTGGAATTTATCAAGGGTCCTGGAAAAATAATTGACTTATTTGTTGATGTATTTGTTGATGTATTTTGTAAATAAAAGCAGTGATTCTGATCCTTTATGTAGCCCCTAGAGGGAAGCAGAGTATTTCAATTGATTGAGGTATAAAAAGCCTTTCTAAACAGGCAGTCTGGTGGTTGCCAATCTTTGGGTCCTCACAGCACCACACCGGTTGGAGTGGTGTGAGAGGGAGATGTTCTCATGTTTGTACTGATTTGCTATAGGCCTAATGGTCACGCATGTGTGTACTGTTCCTGGTAGTGAGTCGCTGTTGTCTATAAAAATATAGGCCTAGGCACTTTGGCTATTAGCGTGTGCTGCAACTATTGTATTTTCAAGATTCCCTCTTCAATAGGGTTAGTTAGCGTATAGTATATGCTAACTATATCGAAAGTATCCTATCTTAAAATACGCAGTGCATTTTATAGTACACAGAAACTGCAAAAAACAAACAAAAAACAGGGTTTATTATCTCAGATAATGTGATTATTCGTTTCCGATCCGAACCCACAATTTCTGTGTTAGCTGATACTGAATACCGATAGGCTACCAGGGAATAATATTTATAATGGAAAAATAATGATCTTATTTTGAAGTCCACAGACCGGGAATAGTGTTTATAGCTATCTAGCTATCTAGCTATAGTGTTGTGTTTATAGCAGACTCCTCACTCCACATGCACCAACATTGTAGGCTATTTACCTGCCATAGTGTCAAACCTTTACCCCTGTATCGGATCGGTGGTTATTTTGGCATATTTGCCGATACCGATATGACCAAATAAGGGCCGTACTGTTCCGATACCGATATAGTATCGGGACATCTCTAGTTCAAATGACCACTTGTTTACCATGCCATGTAAATACGACACTTATTGTAATGTGTGATACTGCAATCAGACTATAACAATGACCCATCATTCTGTGAAATTCAATGGTAAACCTATAGACCAAGCAATTGCAAATGAGCCACCATCATTACATGCAGACAAAACAATGACAATGAGTCATCACATGTTGATTGTCTGAGTGCTTGGTCTATAACTTTGCTATTCAGATGTAATTCAATTGTATTGTTGTGTGCTAATAAGGTTAGACTCAAATGTAATGTAATAACAAAACAATAACAAAATGTAATTAAAATTGAATTAAAATCTCTTTATTCATATTCCTGAGTACAGTTTGTATAACAGACAATAACACTAGCTATATGAGCTGCTATATGAACTTGCATGGCCTGTTGTAGTAAAAAATAGTTCCAGTTCCAGTTCAAAACTGGTGATTATATTATATATAGGCCCCCTTTTGATTCAATCAACTGTATTGACACGAGAAAAACCAAACTAGAATAAAAAAGTGCAATTATGGTATTAAATAAATGTATAATAAAAGAGCTATGTCAAATTGCAAGTAAAACAAATATTGCTGTTAGAAAAGGTATCAATTATTCTGCATTTTGCAGTCACTTGCAATATAGCACTATGGGGGAAAGTACAGGTTTAAAACAGTAAATAATTAATCAGAATATGAACAACTAAATTGTTTCCCCCTGTATGCATACAAATTGTAGTACGAATTTATAATATAAACATAAGTACATGCATTGTGTGGTAAATGTTGAGGTGTGTTTATGAAGCAAGATCAATAGTCCATGCTCTTCATTCACATGCCGGTGTACCACAATTTCTCAGTTTCTCTCCTGTGTGAATTATCTGGTGGCTTTTAAGGTCTGCCATTTGAGAGAAGTGTTGTCCACACTGATCACATCCATAGGGTATGATGCTTATCTTGTATCTCTTCTTGCCTTTCTTCACAATTTTAATCTTCATGGTTTGGGATTTGGACTGTTTCGATGATTTCAGTTCCTCAAAGTAGGACAGCTTTTTGCTCAAAGGCAATATTGCATCATTCACATTCTTTCGTTTGCGTGATTTCTGAACTTGCCTGTTCTCTTCCCACTTGTCACAGTTCAATGTATTATTGATTGAGAAGAGGAGCTGGTCATCAGTCAGTTCTCCACAGTCCTCTGCTTGTCTTTCCATTTCAGTTGAGGTGCTGACTAGAGACTCTGTCTCTCTGATTTCTTCATCTTTGACCTGTGGACCCTGTGGTTCCTCCTGGGCCAGACCAGGGTTCCTCTCCTGCTGCTCAGAAGAAACCTCCTCTTTACACACAGGGAGGTGTTGGTCTGGACATAGCGATAGGTCAAAGGAAACCCCCTCACACATCTGCAGAGATTCTAAAGAAAAGAGGAAGAGAAATTAATTACATGTTGCATTACAACTTCATCAATTATTTTGTATTAAACATCTTTCCCCATGTTGGGCAAAGTAACATTAGACTGGGAAATATAGGCTTGCATTGTTTTGTTCTCTATTTTCTCAAAGCATCCACTGTAATATAGACTGTGGTTGATATGTAAAACAAACTCCAAGTTAGCAATCCTTTGCAGCTGTACACAGAATCTTAACTACTTGGTTGTATCTTCAAATCATATAACATTTACTAACCTGCTCTGTGCAATTTGATGGTTGGTGGTTTGTGGAGTTGCTCGATTAAGAAGTTCAGTGTTTGGAGTAAATCCATAGTTCAAATCTAGCCAATAGATCAAGATGGAAACCAGTACAGCAGAAAATGATATGGTTCCTCTCGCTGTGTTATCCTCTGCTGCACTAACTATCACCACTCAACACAGCCCTGCTAAATACTCAAAGAGGGTGGTCTGGTGGGCCAATCAGAGAGCTTATGTGGAGGGGGGGGGGGGGGGGTGGGTGGTCAGAAACCTGATCGTTTACAGCTAAAGGGATCCTCCCCATTGTGACTCATAATGGATGCTAATTCCTTTGACGATGTGTGGCTCGTGTATGGCTGGTCTTCCATATTCTCCTCCCACTCATCACAGTTTTCAGTGTCAGATTCAGAACAATGTGGAGAGAGCTGATTTACACCCATTGGGTGTAATATTCCACTGTTCTCTACATCAGCTTGTCTTTCTTCTTCTTTGGAGATGTTTTCACCATCATCTTCACTTTTCACTGCTAGTAATGTCTGTGGTGACCCATCAGCATCCACTGGTCTTTGGTGTAAGTCCTCATGTTCCTCTTTAATGTGTGGAGGCTCTGGTACCTCTTGCACCAGACTGGAGTTCGACTCCTGATGCTCAGGGTAAACCTCCTGTTTTATCATAGCGAGGTGGAAGGCATCTAGACAAAAGATAAATGAGAGTAAGGCATGAGAGTTTGCAACAATCTGGTCTATGTGAGAAGAGTGTAAGATGCCATACTAATGTTAGATTATGAATACCATGCATGTTTTACGAATGCACTTTTGAATGAAGAAGGACTTGTCGTTTATCAAGTACACTAAACAGTTACCAGCTGCAATCATTCCTATTTACATACATGGGTAGTGGACTTTGACTGAAGTAAAACTAATGGAAGTCCTTGATGGAACTCATCCAAATCTATCTAACTAATTTATTAATGCATTTGTATTTAGGCCTAATGAATGCATTCTCAATGCATTCTAGCATGGTAGGTCTAACATGCACATATGTTAGACCTGCCATGCTAGAATCATCTCTTCTCACAATACATGATTGTATTCTCTTGATTGTTGCTTCAAATGATCCATGTATAGTGCCCCTAACATGCATGGTGGCCACTAGTATGGCAAAACCTTTTACGATAAACTATCAGCTTCATACACAATCAATGTCAAAACATGGCCAAACTCAACATGTTGTAATGCAGTGAATTACCAACCTGATCTGTGTAACTTGATGTGTGGTTTTACAACCATATCCAGTAGTCTGCGCTGCCTCTCAATCTCCTGCTTGGAGCAGAAAGCTTGGTCCTCGTACTCTGCTATGATTCTTCCAACGATCTCAAATATCTCTTCAGCTGTACTTGAGCTGAGCTGGACTGTAAAGTTATTCATGAATAACTTTCCAGTCCAGCTCAGCTCAAGTACAGCTCAGCTCAAGTGATGGCACCAGACTAAATGGTGAGGTTGATGGCCTGTCAGCCTGATGGGCCATCAGTCATACTGTGTTTTGTCATTCTAAAATCGTCTTGTCTATACTCAAAACAAATATGTGCTATAACAGATATGGTAAAGAACTCCATGGAGTTTAGTAGTTGCAAGTATCTAGAAGTATAATAAGTATCTTGAAACACATCTGCAAAATAACTCTATAAAAAACAAAATGTTATAGTTGTTGAACAGAAGTTACAGTAGGAATAGAATGGGAACGGTTGAATAATGTGATAACCAGTGAGTATAGGTCATAGTTTATTACACATAGCCTATTATGTAATAATACCTATGGTACAACAGTACAACTGAACAACTGTGATGAGTGGGAGGAGAATATGGAAGACCAGCCATACATGAGCCACACATCCAAGAAATTAACCTCCATTATGAGTCACAATGGGGAGGATCCCTTTAGCTGTAACGTTTGTGGCAAGGGCTTTATTTTAAATTGTAACTTGAAGAGACACATGATGATTCATATAGGGGAAAAGCCCTTTAGTTGTAATGACGGGGTCCAGGGACCCCCATCTCCTCGCCACATGCATGGACCAGGGACCCCCAGACCCTACCCTGTGGGCAGCGGGACGACTGGTCAGCGGTTTATGGTTTGAGTCCCGTTACGGGACATTGGCGGGGGCATGTCAGCACAGGAGAAAGCCTGTAACGGCGGGAAGTTGACGTCTGACTCCTTCCTACCAGGACAGAAGTCTGCTAGTTTACCCAACAGGAAGCCTCACCCAACCCACTGCAGAGCAGGAAGGACTCATACTACAGACCAGAGGGAGCTGTTGGAGAAAGAGTTCCATGCTCCCCCCGGGTCACCAGCATCAATTCAAACTTTATTCAAGACACTCACATGGCCAGGGGGGCAGAACACATAAAACACAAAAGTAAACAAACTACAAATAAACAAAGCATAAACAAACAAGGTCTTAGATGACACCCAATCAACCTAGATTGACCATATTAATGGACCTCTGGAATTTGTTCTTTAATAAAAGAAAAAGAGGGATTTTATTATGTATAGTTTAGTCACCGCTAAACTATTTTTGAATAGTTAAAATGGCCAGTCTACAAGCTCGCAACATGTCCATGTAAATAGTAAATAGTAAAAAAGGCAAATAAGTTTAGGGATAAGGGGTTTAGCGGTGACGAAAATTGAGCCAGACAATAAGACTCAACTCATTTAGCAATTGAAGGTGTGATTTACATGGTTTTGTCTGTATGGAAAGTAGTTCTTGTTCAGTTTATAAAGCGTTCCTGGGTTCAAGAAAGGTGATATATAAATTCAAGGTTTACCATTGAGATGCAAATCAGTCAGTAAGCACTACAACTTGTACAGAACAATAGTCACCAGGGATGCATACAAGGGAAACCCATTTAGTTGTGCAGACTCTGACAAAGGTTTTGGTCCAATTAACAATTTGGGCAAATACATTATCTGTACAATGTCATGATTAATGTAAAGACTCAAATATAAAAATAAAGAAACATGTTATGCTTCAGCTTCTGTTTACATATTTTTTTCTCCGCCGCTACCGTTTACATGGGTTGTTGTAACAGTATCATTTTACAGTTATCAAACTGCAAACATTGCAACCATCAGTGGTGGAAAGTAACTAAGTATATTTACTTAAGTATGTCTACAGTACCTAAGTACAATGTTGAGGTAGTTGTACTTGACTTGCACATTTCCAATTTCCAATACTTTTACTTCTACTTCATCACACCTCAGATCAAAATACCAAATGTATACTCCATTACATTTATTTGAAAATGTACAATGTAGTTAACTGTAACAATATACAATGTAGTTAACTGTGGTTTGATTGTTGGGTTGAGAAAAAAACTAAAAAACACTGAATCAGCTTCTACAGGCCAACAGAAAACTCCCACTATATATTCCCATGGTCCTGAAATTATTGGAACTATTTAGAAATTCAAAAAGGTTTTGGAATGGAGCAAAGGTCCTTGAGTTTCATGATAACTACTTTTTCATGTAGGCCTATGTGATCTATTGCCATGCTTTTTGTTCTTGCTTAATGTAAATCGCTCTGGATTAAGAGTGTCTGCTAAATGCCTAAATTGTAAATTGTCCTGGAATTTATCAAGGGTCCTGGAAAAATAATTGACTTATTTGTTGATGTATTTGTTGATGTATTTTGTAAATAAAAGCAGTGATTCTGATCCTTTATGTAGCCCCTAGAGGGAAGCAGAGTATTTCAATTGATTGAGGTATAAAAAGCCTTTCTAAACAGGCAGTCTGGTGGTTGCCAATCTTTGGGTCCTCACAGCACCACACCGGTTGGAGTGGTGTGAGAGGGAGATGTTCTCATGTTTGTACTGATTTGCTATAGGCCTAATGGTCACGCATGTGTGTACTGTTCCTGGTAGTGAGTCGCTGTTGTCTATAAAAATATAGGCCTAGGCACTTTGGCTATTAGCGTGTGCTGCAACTATTGTATTTTCAAGATTCCCTCTTCAATAGGGTTAGTTAGCGTATAGTATATGCTAACTATATCGAAAGTATCCTATCTTAAAATACGCAGTGCATTTTATAGTACACAGAAACTGCAAAAAACAAACAAAAAACAGGGTTTATTATCTCAGATAACCCATTTAGTTGTGCAGACTCTGACAAAGGTTTTGGTCCAATTAACAATTTGGGCAAATACATTATCTGTACAATGTCATGATTAATGTAAAGACTCAAATATAAAAATAAAGAAACATGTTATGCTTCAGCTTCTGTTTACATATTTTTTTCTCCGCCGCTACCGTTTACATGGGTTGTTGTAACAGTATCATTTTACAGTTATCAAACTGCAAACATTGCAACCATCAGTGGTGGAAAGTAACTAAGTATATTTACTTAAGTATGTCTACAGTACCTAAGTACAATGTTGAGGTAGTTGTACTTGACTTGCACATTTCCAATTTCCAATACTTTTACTTCTACTTCATCACACCTCAGATCAAAATACCAAATGTATACTCCATTACATTTATTTGAAAATGTACAATGTAGTTAACTGTAACAATATACAATGTAGTTAACTGTGGTTTGATTGTTGGGTTGAGAAAAAAACTAAAAAACACTGAATCAGCTTCTACAGGCCAACAGAAAACTCCCACTATATATTCCCATGGTCCTGAAATTATTGGAACTATTTAGAAATTCAAAAAGGTTTTGGAATGGAGCAAAGGTCCTTGAGTTTCATGATAACTACTTTTTCATGTAGGCCTATGTGATCTATTGCCATGCTTTTTGTTCTTGCTTAATGTAAATCGCTCTGGATTAAGAGTGTCTGCTAAATGCCTAAATTGTAAATTGTCCTGGAATTTATCAAGGGTCCTGGAAAAATAATTGACTTATTTGTTGATGTATTTGTTGATGTATTTTGTAAATAAAAGCAGTGATTCTGATCCTTTATGTAGCCCCTAGAGGGAAGCAGAGTATTTCAATTGATTGAGGTATAAAAAGCCTTTCTAAACAGGCAGTCTGGTGGTTGCCAATCTTTGGGTCCTCACAGCACCACACCGGTTGGAGTGGTGTGAGAGGGAGATGTTCTCATGTTTGTACTGATTTGCTATAGGCCTAATGGTCACGCATGTGTGTACTGTTCCTGGTAGTGAGTCGCTGTTGTCTATAAAAATATAGGCCTAGGCACTTTGGCTATTAGCGTGTGCTGCAACTATTGTATTTTCAAGATTCCCTCTTCAATAGGGTTAGTTAGCGTATAGTATATGCTAACTATATCGAAAGTATCCTATCTTAAAATACGCAGTGCATTTTATAGTACACAGAAACTGCAAAAAACAAACAAAAAACAGGGTTTATTATCTCAGATAATGTGATTATTCGTTTCCGATCCGAACCCACAATTTCTGTGTTAGCTGATACTGAATACCGATAGGCTACCAGGGAATAATATTTATAATGGAAAAATAATGATCTTATTTTGAAGTCCACAGACCGGGAATAGTGTTTATAGCTATCTAGCTATCTAGCTATAGTGTTGTGTTTATAGCAGACTCCTCACTCCACATGCACCAACATTGTAGGCTATTTACCTGCCATAGTGTCAAACCTTTACCCCTGTATCGGATCGGTGGTTATTTTGGCATATTTGCCGATACCGATATGACCAAATAAGGGCCGTACTGTTCCGATACCGATATAGTATCGGGACATCTCTAGTTCAAATGACCACTTGTTTACCATGCCATGTAAATACGACACTTATTGTAATGTGTGATACTGCAATCAGACTAGAGACTCTGTCTCTCTGATTTCTTCATCTTTGACCTGTGGACCCTGTGGTTCCTCCTGGGCCAGACCAGGGTTCCTCTCCTGCTGCTCAGAAGAAACCTCCTCTTTACACACAGGGAGGTGTTGGTCTGGACATAGCGATAGGTGTTTATAGCTATCTAGCTATCTAGCTATAGTGTTGTGTTTATAGCAGACTCCTCACTCCACATGCACCAACATTGTAGGCTATTTACCTGCCATAGTGTCAAACCTTTACCCCTGTATCGGATCGGTGGTTATTTTGGCATATTTGCCGATACCGATATGACCAAATAAGGGCCGTACTGTTCCGATACCGATATAGTATCGGGACATCTCTAGTTCAAATGACCACTTGTTTACCATGCCATGTAAATACGACACTTATTGTAATGTGTGATACTGCAATCAGACTATAACAATGACCCATCATTCTGTGAAATTCAATGGTAAACCTATAGACCAAGCAATTGCAAATGAGCCACCATCATTACATGCAGACAAAACAATGACAATGAGTCATCACATGTTGATTGTCTGAGTGCTTGGTCTATAACTTTGCTATTCAGATGTAATTCAATTGTATTGTTGTGTGCTAATAAGGTTAGACTCAAATGTAATGTAATAACAAAACAATAACAAAATGTAATTAAAATTGAATTAAAATCTCTTTATTCATATTCCTGAGTACAGTTTGTATAACAGACAATAACACTAGCTATATGAGCTGCTATATGAACTTGCATGGCCTGTTGTAGTAAAAAATAGTTCCAGTTCCAGTTCAAAACTGGTGATTATATTATATATAGGCCCCCTTTTGATTCAATCAACTGTATTGACACGAGAAAAACCAAACTAGAATAAAAAAGTGCAATTATGGTATTAAATAAATGTATAATAAAAGAGCTATGTCAAATTGCAAGTAAAACAAATCTTGCTGTTAGAAAAGGTATCAATTATTCTGCATTTTGCAGTCACTTGCAATATAGCACTATGGGGGAAAGTACAGGTTTAAAACAGTAAATAATTAATCAGAATATGAACAACTAAATTGTTTCCCCCTGTATGCATACAAATTGTAGTACGAATTTATAATATAAACATAAGTACATGCATTGTGTGGTAAATGTTGAGGTGTGTTTATGAAGCAAGATCAATAGTCCATGCTCTTCATTCACATGCCGGTGTACCACAATTTCTCAGTTTCTCTCCTGTGTGAATTATCTGGTGGCTTTTAAGGTCTGCCATTTGAGAGAAGTGTTGTCCACACTGATCACATCCATAGGGTATGATGCTTATCTTGTATCTCTTCTTGCCTTTCTTCACAATTTTAATCTTCATGGTTTGGGATTTGGACTGTTTCGATGATTTCAGTTCCTCAAAGTAGGACAGCTTTTTGCTCAAAGGCAATATTGCATCATTCACATTCTTTCGTTTGCGTGATTTCTGAACTTGCCTGTTCTCTTCCCACTTGTCACAGTTCAATGTATTATTGATTGAGAAGAGGAGCTGGTCATCAGTCAGTTCTCCACAGTCCTCTGCTTGTCTTTCCATTTCAGTTGAGGTGCTGACTAGAGACTCTGTCTCTCTGATTTCTTCATCTTTGACCTGTGGACCCTGTGGTTCCTCCTGGGCCAGACCAGGGTTCCTCTCCTGCTGCTCAGAAGAAACCTCCTCTTTACACACAGGGAGGTGTTGGTCTGGACATAGCGATAGGTCAAAGGAAACCCCCTCACACATCTGCAGAGATTCTAAAGAAAAGAGGAAGAGAAATTAATTACATGTTGCATTACAACTTCATCAATTATTTTGTATTAAACATCTTTCCCCATGTTGGGCAAAGTAACATTAGACTGGGAAATATAGGCTTGCATTGTTTTGTTCTCTATTTTCTCAAAGCATCCACTGTAATATAGACTGTGGTTGATATGTAAAACAAACTTCAAGTTAGCAATCCTTTGCAGCTGTACACAGAATCTTAACTACTTGGTTGTATCTTCAAATCATATAACATTTACTAACCTGCTCTGTGCAATTTGATGGTTGGTGGTTTGTGGAGTTGCTCGATTAAGAAGTTCAGTGTTTGGAGTAAATCCATAGTTCAAATCTAGCCAATAGATCAAGATGGAAACCAGTACAGCAGAAAATGATATGGTTCCTCTCGCTGTGTTATCCTCTGCTGCACTAACTATCACCACTCAACACAGCCCTGCTAAATACTCAAAGAGGGTGGTCTGGTGGGCCAATCAGAGAGCTTATGTGGAGGGGGGGGGGGGGGGGTGGGTGGTCAGAAACCTGATCGTTTACAGCTAAAGGGATCCTCCCCATTGTGACTCATAATGGATGCTAATTCCTTTGACGATGTGTGGCTCGTGTATGGCTGGTCTTCCATATTCTCCTCCCACTCATCACAGTTTTCAGTGTCAGATTCAGAACAATGTGGAGAGAGCTGATTTACACCCATTGGGTGTAATATTCCACTGTTCTCTACATCAGCTTGTCTTTCTTCTTCTTTGGAGATGTTTTCACCATCATCTTCACTTTTCACTGCTAGTAATGTCTGTGGTGACCCATCAGCATCCACTGGTCTTTGGTGTAAGTCCTCATGTTCCTCTTTAATGTGTGGAGGCTCTGGTACCTCTTGCACCAGACTGGAGTTCGACTCCTGATGCTCAGGGTAAACCTCCTGTTTTATCATAGCGAGGTGGAAGGCATCTAGACAAAAGATAAATGAGAGTAAGGCATGAGAGTTTGCAACAATCTGGTCTATGTGAGAAGAGTGTAAGATGCCATACTAATGTTAGATTATGAATACCATGCATGTTTTACGAATGCACTTTTGAATGAAGAAGGACTTGTCGTTTATCAAGTACACTAAACAGTTACCAGCTGCAATCATTCCTATTTACATACATGGGTAGTGGACTTTGACTGAAGTAAAACTAATGGAAGTCCTTGATGGAACTCATCCAAATCTATCTAACTAATTTATTAATGCATTTGTATTTAGGCCTAATGAATGCATTCTCAATGCATTCTAGCATGGTAGGTCTAACATGCACATATGTTAGACCTGCCATGCTAGAATCATCTCTTCTCACAATACATGATTTTATTCTCTTGATTGTTGCTTCAAATGATCCATGTATAGTGCCCCTAACATGCATGGTGGCCACTAGTATGGCAAAACCTTTTACGATAAACTATCAGCTTCATACACAATCAATGTCAAAACATGGCCAAACTCAACATGTTGTAATGCAGTGAATTACCAACCTGATCTGTGTAACTTGATGTGTGGTTTTACAACCATATCCAGTAGTCTGCGCTGCCTCTCAATCTCCTGCTTGGAGCAGAAAGCTTGGTCCTCGTACTCTGCTATGATTCTTCCAACGATCTCAAATATCTCTTCAGCTGTACTTGAGCTGAGCTGGACTGTAAAGTTATTCATGAATAACTTTACAGTCCAGCTCAGCTCAAGTACAGCTCAGCTCAAGTGATGGCACCAGACTAAATGGTGAGGTTGATGGCCTGTCAGCCTGATGGGCCATCAGTCATACTGTGTTTTGTCATTCTAAAATCGTCTTGTCTATACTCAAAACAAATATGTGCTATAACAGATATGGTAAAGAACTCCATGGAGTTTAGTAGTTGCAAGTATCTAGAAGTATAATAAGTATCTTGAAACACATCTGCAAAATAACTCTATAAAAAACAAAATGTTATAGTTGTTGAACAGAAGTTACAGTAGGAATAGAATGGGAACGGTTGAATAATGTGATAACCAGTGAGTATAGGTCATAGTTTATTACACATAGCCTATTATGTAATAATACCTATGGTACAACAGTACAACTGAACAACTGTGATGAGTGGGAGGAGAATATGGAAGACCAGCCATACATGAGCCACACATCCAAGAAATTAACCTCCATTATGAGTCACAATGGGGAGGATCCCTTTAGCTGTAACGTTTGTGGCAAGGGCTTTATTTTAAATTGTAACTTGAAGAGACACATGATGATTCATATAGGGGAAAAGCCCTTTAGTTGTAATGACGGGGTCCAGGGACCCCCATCTCCTCGCCACATGCATGGACCAGGGACCCCCAGACCCTACCCTGTGGGCAGCGGGACGACTGGTCAGCGGTTTATGGTTTGAGTCCCGTTACGGGACATTGGCGGGGGCATGTCAGCACAGGAGAAAGCCTGTAACAGCGGGAAGTTGACGTCTGACTCCTTCCTACCAGGACAGAAGTCTGCTAGTTTACCCAACAGGAAGCCTCACCCAACCCACTGCAGAGCAGGAAGGACTCATACTACAGACCAGAGGGAGCTGTTGGAGAAAGAGTTCCATGCTCCCCCCGGGTCACCAGCATCAATTCAAACTTTATTCAAGACACTCACATGGCCAGGGGGGCAGAACACATAAAACACAAAAGTAAACAAACTACAAATAAACAAAGCATAAACAAACAAGGTCTTAGATGACACCCAATCAACCTAGATTGACCATATTAATGGACCTCTGGAATTTGTTCTTTAATAAAAGAAAAAGAGGGATTTTATTATGTATAGTTTAGTCACCGCTAAACTATTTTTGAATAGTTAAAATGGCCAGTCTACAAGCTCGCAACATGTCCATGTAAATAGTAAATAGTAAAAAAGGCAAATAAGTTTAGGGATAAGGGGTTTAGCGGTGACGAAAATTGAGCCAGACAATAAGACTCAACTCATTTAGCAATTGAAGGTGTGATTTACATGGTTTTGTCTGTATGGAAAGTAGTTCTTGTTCAGTTTATAAAGCGTTCCTGGGTTCAAGAAAGGTGATATATAAATTCAAGGTTTACCATTGAGATGCAAATCAGTCAGTAAGCACTACAACTTGTACAGAACAATAGTCACCAGGGATGCATACAAGGGAAACCCATTTAGTTGTGCAGACTCTGACAAAGGTTTTGGTCCAATTAACAATTTGGGCAAATACATTATCTGTACAATGTCATGATTAATGTAAAGACTCAAATATAAAAATAAAGAAACATGTTATGCTTCAGCTTCTGTTTACATATTTTTTTCTCCGCCGCTACCGTTTACATGGGTTGTTGTAACAGTATCATTTTACAGTTATCAAACTGCAAACATTGCAACCATCAGTGGTGGAAAGTAACTAAGTATATTTACTTAAGTATGTCTACAGTACCTAAGTACAATGTTGAGGTAGTTGTACTTGACTTGCACATTTCCAATTTCCAATACTTTTACTTCTACTTCATCACACCTCAGATCAAAATACCAAATGTATACTCCATTACATTTATTTGAAAATGTACAATGTAGTTAACTGTAACAATATACAATGTAGTTAACTGTGGTTTGATTGTTGGGTTGAGAAAAAAACTAAAAAACACTGAATCAGCTTCTACAGGCCAACAGAAAACTCCCACTATATATTCCCATGGTCCTGAAATTATTGGAACTATTTAGAAATTCAAAAAGGTTTTGGAATGGAGCAAAGGTCCTTGAGTTTCATGATAACTACTTTTTCATGTAGGCCTATGTGATCTATTGCCATGCTTTTTGTTCTTGCTTAATGTAAATCGCTCTGGATTAAGAGTGTCTGCTAAATGCCTAAATTGTAAATTGTCCTGGAATTTATCAAGGGTCCTGGAAAAATAATTGACTTATTTGTTGATGTATTTGTTGATGTATTTTGTAAATAAAAGCAGTGATTCTGATCCTTTATGTAGCCCCTAGAGGGAAGCAGAGTATTTCAATTGATTGAGGTATAAAAAGCCTTTCTAAACAGGCAGTCTGGTGGTTGCCAATCTTTGGGTCCTCACAGCACCACACCGGTTGGAGTGGTGTGAGAGGGAGATGTTCTCATGTTTGTACTGATTTGCTATAGGCCTAATGGTCACGCATGTGTGTACTGTTCCTGGTAGTGAGTCGCTGTTGTCTATAAAAATATAGGCCTAGGCACTTTGGCTATTAGCGTGTGCTGCAACTATTGTATTTTCAAGATTCCCTCTTCAATAGGGTTAGTTAGCGTATAGTATATGCTAACTATATCGAAAGTATCCTATCTTAAAATACGCAGTGCATTTTATAGTACACAGAAACTGCAAAAAACAAACAAAAAACAGGGTTTATTATCTCAGATAATGTGATTATTCGTTTCCGATCCGAACCCACAATTTCTGTGTTAGCTGATACTGAATACCGATAGGCTACCAGGGAATAATATTTATAATGGAAAAATAATGATCTTATTTTGAAGTCCACAGACCGGGAATAGTGTTTATAGCTATCTAGCTATCTAGCTATAGTGTTGTGTTTATAGCAGACTCCTCACTCCACATGCACCAACATTGTAGGCTATTTACCTGCCATAGTGTCAAACCTTTACCCCTGTATCGGATCGGTGGTTATTTTGGCATATTTGCCGATACCGATATGACCAAATAAGGGCCGTACTGTTCCGATACCGATATAGTATCGGGACATCTCTAGTTCAAATGACCACTTGTTTACCATGCCATGTAAATACGACACTTATTGTAATGTGTGATACTGCAATCAGACTATAACAATGACCCATCATTCTGTGAAATTCAATGGTAAACCTATAGACCAAGCAATTGCAAATGAGCCACCATCATTACATGCAGACAAAACAATGACAATGAGTCATCACATGTTGATTGTCTGAGTGCTTGGTCTATAACTTTGCTATTCAGATGTAATTCAATTGTATTGTTGTGTGCTAATAAGGTTAGACTCAAATGTAATGTAATAACAAAACAATAACAAAATGTAATTAAAATTGAATTAAAATCTCTTTATTCATATTCCTGAGTACAGTTTGTATAACAGACAATAACACTAGCTATATGAGCTGCTATATGAACTTGCATGGCCTGTTGTAGTAAAAAATAGTTCCAGTTCCAGTTCAAAACTGGTGATTATATTATATATAGGCCCCCTTTTGATTCAATCAACTGTATTGACACGAGAAAAACCAAACTAGAATAAAAAAGTGCAATTATGGTATTAAATAAATGTATAATAAAAGAGCTATGTCAAATTGCAAGTAAAACAAATCTTGCTGTTAGAAAAGGTATCAATTATTCTGCATTTTGCAGTCACTTGCAATATAGCACTATGGGGGAAAGTACAGGTTTAAAACAGTAAATAATTAATCAGAATATGAACAACTAAATTGTTTCCCCCTGTATGCATACAAATTGTAGTACGAATTTATAATATAAACATAAGTACATGCATTGTGTGGTAAATGTTGAGGTGTGTTTATGAAGCAAGATCAATAGTCCATGCTCTTCATTCACATGCCGGTGTACCACAATTTCTCAGTTTCTCTCCTGTGTGAATTATCTGGTGGCTTTTAAGGTCTGCCATTTGAGAGAAGTGTTGTCCACACTGATCACATCCATAGGGTATGATGCTTATCTTGTATCTCTTCTTGCCTTTCTTCACAATTTTAATCTTCATGGTTTGGGATTTGGACTGTTTCGATGATTTCAGTTCCTCAAAGTAGGACAGCTTTTTGCTCAAAGGCAATATTGCATCATTCACATTCTTTCGTTTGCGTGATTTCTGAACTTGCCTGTTCTCTTCCCACTTGTCACAGTTCAATGTATTATTGATTGAGAAGAGGAGCTGGTCATCAGTCAGTTCTCCACAGTCCTCTGCTTGTCTTTCCATTTCAGTTGAGGTGCTGACTAGAGACTCTGTCTCTCTGATTTCTTCATCTTTGACCTGTGGACCCTGTGGTTCCTCCTGGGCCAGACCAGGGTTCCTCTCCTGCTGCTCAGAAGAAACCTCCTCTTTACACACAGGGAGGTGTTGGTCTGGACACAGCGATAGGTCAAAGGAAACCCCCTCACACATCTGCAGAGATTCTAAAGAAAAGAGGAAGAGAAATTAATTACATGTTGCATTACAACTTCATCAATTATTTTGTATTAAACATCTTTCCCCATGTTGGGCAAAGTAACATTAGACTGGGAAATATAGGCTTGCATTGTTTTGTTCTCTATTTTCTCAAAGCATCCACTGTAATATAGACTGTGGTTGATATGTAAAACAAACTCCAAGTTAGCAATCCTTTGCAGCTGTACACAGAATCTTAACTACTTGGTTGTATCTTCAAATCATATAACATTTACTAACCTGCTCTGTGCAATTTGATGGTTGGTGGTTTGTGGAGTTGCTCGATTAAGAAGTTCAGTGTTTGGAGTAAATCCATAGTTCAAATCTAGCCAATAGATCAAGATGGAAACCAGTACAGCAGAAAATGATATGGTTCCTCTCGCTGTGTTATCCTCTGCTGCACTAACTATCACCACTCAACACAGCCCTGCTAAATACTCAAAGAGGGTGGTCTGGTGGGCCAATCAGAGAGCTTATGTGGAGGGGGGGGGGGGGGGGTGGGTGGTCAGAAACCTGATCGTTTACAGCTAAAGGGATCCTCCCCATTGTGACTCATAATGGATGCTAATTCCTTTGACGATGTGTGGCTCGTGTATGGCTGGTCTTCCATATTCTCCTCCCACTCATCACAGTTTTCAGTGTCAGATTCAGAACAATGTGGAGAGAGCTGATTTACACCCATTGGGTGTAATATTCCACTGTTCTCTACATCAGCTTGTCTTTCTTCTTCTTTGGAGATGTTTTCACCATCATCTTCACTTTTCACTGCTAGTAATGTCTGTGGTGACCCATCAGCATCCACTGGTCTTTGGTGTAAGTCCTCATGTTCCTCTTTAATGTGTGGAGGCTCTGGTACCTCTTGCACCAGACTGGAGTTCGACTCCTGATGCTCAGGGTAAACCTCCTGTTTTATCATAGCGAGGTGGAAGGCATCTAGACAAAAGATAAATGAGAGTAAGGCATGAGAGTTTGCAACAATCTGGTCTATGTGAGAAGAGTGTAAGATGCCATACTAATGTTAGATTATGAATACCATGCATGTTTTACGAATGCACTTTTGAATGAAGAAGGACTTGTCGTTTATCAAGTACACTAAACAGTTACCAGCTGCAATCATTCCTATTTACATACATGGGTAGTGGACTTTGACTGAAGTAAAACTAATGGAAGTCCTTGATGGAACTCATCCAAATCTATCTAACTAATTTATTAATGCATTTGTATTTAGGCCTAATGAATGCATTCTCAATGCATTCTAGCATGGTAGGTCTAACATGCACATATGTTAGACCTGCCATGCTAGAATAATCTCTTCTCACAATACATGATTTTATTCTCTTGATTGTTGCTTCAAATGATCCATGTATAGTGCCCCTAACATGCATGGTGGCCACTAGTATGGCAAAACCTTTTACGATAAACTATCAGCTTCATACACAATCAATGTCAAAACATGGCCAAACTCAACATGTTGTAATGCAGTGAATTACCAACCTGATCTGTGTAACTTGATGTGTGGTTTTACAACCATATCCAGTAGTCTGCGCTGCCTCTCAATCTCCTGCTTGGAGCAGAAAGCTTGGTCCTCGTACTCTGCTATGATTCTTCCAACGATCTCAAATATCTCTTCAGCTGTACTTGAGCTGAGCTGGACTGTAAAGTTATTCATGAATAACTTTACAGTCCAGCTCAGCTCAAGTACAGCTCAGCTCAAGTGATGGCACCAGACTAAATGGTGAGGTTGATGGCCTGTCAGCCTGATGGGCCATCAGTCATACTGTGTTTTGTCATTCTAAAATCGTCTTGTCTATACTCAAAACAAATATGTGCTATAACAGATATGGTAAAGAACTCCATGGAGTTTAGTAGTTGCAAGTATCTAGAAGTATAATAAGTATCGTGAAACACATCTGCAAAATAACTCTATAAAAAACAAAATGTTATAGTTGTTGAACAGAAGTTACAGTAGGAATAGAATGGGAACGGTTGAATAATGTGATAACCAGTGAGTATAGGTCATAGTTTATTACACATAGCCTATTATGTAATAATACCTATGGTACAACAGTACAACTGAACAACTGT
The DNA here is from genome assembly GCF_951216825.1 of Electrona antarctica. Taxonomy (NCBI): domain Eukaryota; kingdom Metazoa; phylum Chordata; class Actinopteri; order Myctophiformes; family Myctophidae; genus Electrona; species Electrona antarctica. Next base: position 53,026,077 of record NC_136812.1, on the reverse strand, counting down.
GATGAGTGGGAGGAGAATATGGAAGACCAGCCATACATGAGCCACACATCCAAGAAATTAACCTCCATTATGAGTCACAATGGGGAGGATCCCTTTAGCTGTAACGTTTGTGGCAAGGGCTTTATTTTAAATTGTAACTTGAAGAGACACATGATGATTCATATAGGGGAAAAGCCCTTTAGTTGTAATGACGGGGTCCAGGGACCCCCATCTCCTCGCCACATGCATGGACCAGGGACCCCCAGACCCTACCCTGTGGGCAGCGGGACGACTGGTCAGCGGTTTATGGTTTGAGTCCCGTTACGGGACATTGGCGGGGGCATGTCAGCACAGGAGAAAGCCTGTAACGGCGGGAAGTTGACGTCTGACTCCTTCCTACCAGGACAGAAGTCTGCTAGTTTACCCAACAGGAAGCCTCACCCAACCCACTGCAGAGCAGGAAGGACTCATACTACAGACCAGAGGGAGCTGTTGGAGAAAGAGTTCCATGCTCCCCCCGGGTCACCAGCATCAATTCAAACTTTATTCAAGACACTCACATGGCCAGGGGGGCAGAACACATAAAACACAAAAGTAAACAAACTATAAATAAACAAAGCATAAACAAACAAGGTCTTAGATGACACCCAATCAACCTAGATTGACCATATTAATGGACCTCTGGAATTTGTTCTTTAATAAAAGAAAAAGAGGGATTTTATTATGTATAGTTTAGTCACCGCTAAACTATTTTTGAATAGTTAAAATGGCCAGTCTACAAGCTCGCAACATGTCCATGTAAATAGTAAATAGTAAAAAAGGCAAATAAGTTTAGGGATAAGGGGTTTAGCGGTGACGAAAATTGAGCCAGACAATAAGACTCAACTCATTTTGCAATTGAAGGTGTGATTTACATGGTTTTGTCTGTATGGAAAGTAGTTCTTGTTCAGTTTATAAAGCGTCCCTGGGTTCAAGAAAGGTGATATATAAATTCAAGGTTTACCTCATCTCAGATGTAATTCAGTCAGATAATCAGCTCATTGTAATTGAATTGTGTGATTTGCATGGTTTTGTCTTTATTCAACAGTAGTTTGTAATGATGGTGGGTCATTTTTTGCTTGGTTGCATCTCAACGGTTTACCATTGAGATGCAATTAAGTCAGTAAGTACTACAGTTTGTACAGAATGATAGTCACATGAATAGGCACGTGGATTAATGCAAGATAAACGATCAAATAAAGATTAACTGCAGATCTAAATTAACATTTAGCTCTATCTACTCAAACCAAGTACATTATTATCAACTTCACAACCAAACATCTGACTATGTCATCTCACCTTGTCCCATGTCTAATGACTGTAAAAGCGATATAATTTTAATTAAAATAATACAGAAAACATTGTAACACACTAAAACATCTAATCAAGTAAACAAACACATGAAACAGCATCTTCTGCATACTTGATTAAAAGTACAGATATCTAACTTGAAAGTGACTGGTAAAAGTCAACTTCACCCATAATGAAGACATGAAGACATATTCATGTCTTACTCTGCATCCTAATAAAAATATAGGCCTAGGCACTTTGGCTATTAGCGTGTGCTGCAACTATTGTATTTTCAAGATTCCCTCTTCAATAGGGTTAGTTAGCGTATAGTATATGCTAACTATATCGAAAGTATCCTATCTTAGAATACACAGTGCATTTTATAGTACACAGAAACTGCAAAAAACAAACAAAAAACAGGGTTTATTATCTCAGATAATGTGATTATTCGTTTCCGATCCGAACCCACAATTTCTGTGTTAGCTGATACTGAATACCGATACCAGGGAATAATATTTATAATGGTAAAATAATGATCTTATTTTGAAGTCCACAGACCGGGAATAGTGTTTATAGCTATCTAGCTATCTAGCTATAGTGTTGTGTTTATAGCAGACTCCTCACTCCACATGCACCAACATTGTAGGCTATTTACCTGCCATAGTGTCAAACCTTTACCCCTGTATCGGATCGGTGGTTATTTTGGCATATTTGCCGATACCGATATGACCAAATAAGGGCCGTACTGTTCCGATACCGATATAGTATCGGGACATCTCTAGTTCAAATGACCACTTGTTTACCATGCCATGTAAATACGACAATTATTGTAATGTGTGATACTGCAATCAGACTATAACAATGACCCATCATTCTGTGAAATTCAATGGTAAACCTATAGACCAAGCAATTGCAAATGAGCCACCATCATTACATGCAGACAAAACAATGACAATGAGTCATCACATGTTGATTGTCTGAGTGCTTGGTCTATAACTTTGCTATTCAGATGTAATTCAATTGTATTGTTGTGTGCTAATAAGGTTAGACTCAAATGTAATGTAATAACAAAACAATAACAAAATGTAATTAAAATTGAATTAAAATCTCTTTATTCATATTCCTGAGTACAGTTTGTATAACAGACAATAACACTAGCTATATGAGCTGCTATATGAACTTACATGGCTTGTTGTAGTAAAAAATAGTTCCAGTTCCAGTTCAAAACTGGTGATTATATTATATATAGGCCCCCTTTTGATTCAATCAACTGTATTGACACAAGAAAAAACAAACTAGAATAAAAAAGTGCAATTATGGTATTAAATAAATGTATAATAAAAGAGCAATGTCAAATTGCAAGTAAAACAAATCTTGCTGTTAGAAAAGGTATCAATTATTCTGCATTTTGCAGTCACTTGCAATATAGCACTATGGGGGAAAGTACAGGTTTAAAACAGTAAATAATTAATCAGAATATGAACAACTAAATTGTTTCCCCCTGTATGCATACAAATTGTAGTACGAATTTATAATATAAACATAAGTACATGCATTGTGTGGTAAATGTTGAGGTGTGTTTATGAAGCAATACCAATAGTCCATGCTCTTCATTCACATGCCGGTGTACCACAATTTCTCAGTTTCTCTCCTGTGTGAATTATCTGGTGGCTTTTAAGGTCTGCCATTTGAGAGAAGTGTTGTCCACACTGATCACATCCATAGGGTATAATGCTTATCTTGTATCTCTTCTTGCCTTTCTTCACAATTTTAATCTTCATGGTTTGGGATTTGGACTGTTTCGATGATTTCAGTTCCTCAAAGTAGGACAACTTTTTGCTCAAAGGCAATATTGCATCATTCACATTCTTTCGTTTGCGTGATTTCTGAACTTGCCTGTTCTCTTCCCACCCGTCACAGTTCAATGTATTATTGATTGAGACGAGGAGCTGGTCATCAGTCAGTTCTCCACAGTCCTCTGCTTGTCTTTCCATTTCAGTTGAGGTGCTGACTAGAGACTCTGTCTCTCTGATTTCTTCATCTTTGACCTGTGGACCCTGTGGTTCCTCCTGGGCCAGACCAGGGTTCCTCTCCTGCTGCTCAGAAGAAACCTCCTCTTTACACACAGGGAGGTGTTGGTCTGGACATAGCGATAGGTCAAAGGAAACCCCCTCACACATCTGCAGAGATTCTAAAGAAAAGATTAAATTAGAGAAATTAATTACATGTTGCATTACAACTTCATCAATTATTTTGTATTAAACATCTTTCCCCATGTTGGGCAAAGTAACATTAGACTGGGAAATATAGGCTTACATTGTTTTGTTCTCTATTTTCTCAAAGCATCCACTGTAATATAGACTGTGGTTGATATGTAAAACAAACTCCAAGTTAGCAATCCTTTGCAGCTGTACACAGAATCTTAACTACTTGGTTGTATCTTCAAATCATATAACATTTACTAACCTGCTCTGTGCAATTTGATGGTTGGTGGTTTGTGGAGTTGCTCGATTAAGAAGTCCAGTGTTTGGAGAAAATCCATAGTTCAAATCTAGCCAATAGATCAAGATGGAAACCAGTACAGCAGAAAATGATATGGTTCCTCTCGCTGTGTTATCCTCTGCTGCACTAACTATCACCACTCAACACAGCCCTGCTAAATACTCAAAGAGGGTGGTCTGGTGTAGCCTGGTATCCAGCCTGCTTCGCTACGTTCGGCGGATTTTTTTTTCTCTCTTCGCTTATCAGTCTGGAAAGCCTCCCATTGGGAGGTTTTGCAGAACTACACTAGAACTACATATGTTACGTAGTCAACGTCGTTGCTGATTGGATGTTGTTCCAACGAATGAGAGTAGCGTTAGGCAACCTACGTCATCAGCCAGCGCCACCCTCCATGCACCCTCCATAGCAGTAGCTGCGCTTTGCTATGACGTCTCACTGGTGCTTTGTCCCGCCCCGCACCACAGACCAATCAGAAGCCACGTTAGGTTTCGAAGCTTTTGGCATGTCCCGCCTCCCTTGGAGATAGGAGGCTTTCCAGACTGATAAGCGAAGAGAGAAAAAAAAATCCGCCGAACGTAGCGAAGCAGGCTGGATACCAGGCTAGGTCTGGTGGGCCAATCAGAGAGCTTATGTGGAGGGGGGGGGGGGGGGGGTGGGTGGTCAGAAACCTGATCGTTTACAGCTAAAGGGATCCTCCCCATTGTGACTCATAATGGATGCTAATTCCTTTGACGATGTGTGGCTCGTGTATGGCTGGTCTTCCATATTCTCCTCCCACTCATCACAGTTTTCAGTGTCAGATTCAGAACAATGTGGAGAGAGCTGATTTACACCCATTGGTCCTCATTCACAACGGCGTTTACGCTCATAACGTTACGTAACGTGAGCGGAGCGTGAGCGGACAGGCATTTACGTGGATTTCCACATTACGTGGGAATTCATGAAGTTGAACGCGAACTTGACGGTGACGTTGTTTGGTCGGAAACTCCGCTATAAGCTGCGCCACCTCAGAGGGTCGTGTACTGCTTGCGTAGATTTATTCAGAAGGCTTTAGTCTTCATGCTGACTCAATTAAAAGTCCCCAAACCTCAGATAAAATATGTAGGCATGTGTCAACATTGGTCAGCACATAAAAAAAATTATAGCTTATATAAAAGCCAAGTTTCACTTGTATGCCTAAATGCAAGCATTCTAGAGGCAGGTTAGCGTAGAGTCCCATACAGAAACTGCCCCTGCAAGCCCGACACCTTTTTATTTATTTATTAGGATATTTCTAGCATGCGCGATTGCGCTGCTCACTTGACAGCTTTCTACTCGCAGTGCAACGCGTTGTGAGCTTGTAGATCGGCTCTCGCGGACTCGCGCTGCATGTTAAAAAACAAACTCACAATTATTATAAGAACATACACTTATCTGCATTCTGCACTGTGCGAATCCAACGTTGTTTAGTGTAGTAATGCCTGCAGTAGGCCTATTGAAATTGTTTTGTTACGGAGCTCCTTTGAGTCACACTGTCGGTGTGTGTGTGTGTGTGGACAGTCCAATCTGGGTGAAATTCACATTGGAAAATGAATATAACGGCGAGCCTGGCCCGGACAGAACAGATTATTTCTATGGTTCACAGACATGCCGGTCTGACAGACAGACAGCAGTCACGAGGGCTAATTAGCCCTATACAAATATAGAAGTCCACATTATTGCATCAGCGCGTGCAATTCGGCCAGTCATAGTTTTAAGCCAGTGCACCTTAATTAATTATAATATGGGGAACTTATAGCTAGGCTGTAGGCTACTACATTGATCTCATCATGAGATCAATCAAGTTTGGTGCCAAATGTCCCGTGAATCATTTTAATATGACGACATCATGAAATGAACCTGCACTTAGATCTGACAAAGAGGAGGCTACCCGCCGTATATGGTTGAAATTTTAAATAGCTATAGGCCTATGCCTACGTGTCCATGATCAGAACAAATCCATTCTCCACATGGCATTCAGACAGATGACAGTGAGATGATATTAATCTATTCCCCGCATGAATCAATGCAGCTCTGATAAAAATATCGAATATATGTTTTACCTCTGCAAAGGTGTGGGTGAGCAATTGTTTAATAGAAAAGAAAAGGCTTTATAATATAATTGCCAAGTATACGCTAGCTTGCTGCCTTGGTCCCGAACTTAAATAAATAAATGGCCAAGCTGCATTTTATACCGTAAGTCAGCTTGACATTGCTGCAGCGGTGCGGAGCAGCGTTCACCGTTTTGTAAGCTTGGGAAAATTATTTATATAGTTTAATGGTAGGCTATAGACAATATAAAGAATCACGCACAAATGTAATGGTATATGGATGTAAAAAAAGAGACTGCGGGTGGTGGTCGTCGCTCCGGCGCTTGACATGGTCAGATCATTTTCTTTTAATTTCCTAATATAGCCTAATTTCTTTCCAGGAATCATTTTTATTTTAATTTGTGAAGCCACTATACTGGAAAATATCATTATTTTGTTGCATTCCGTCAGGAGGACCTCTATTTCGTTTGAGCTGTAAGCAAGGCCTATAGTTCTTTTTTGTTTTTTTTACTGCTGTCTGCTGAGTCATGCTTGACGCCTTTTATGGTGTGAAATGGGGCGTGGATCAATGCAAATGAAGTTATCCGCTGATTTTCCGATCATTTGGCACCCGCTCGCATTCACCTGCGTACCTCACAACATACACCTGCGTACCTGTGGTACACACCGCTCTTTGAATTGCACGGCAAAACAACGTTGCGTGATCGGACGGAATTTCCCGCATCAGTTTACGCTTCCGTTCCGCTTCCGTTACACTCTTGCGTATTTCTCCTTTGTGAATGAGGACCATTGGGTGTAATATTCCACTGTTCTCTACATCAGCTTGTCTTTCTTCTTCTTTGGAGATGTTTTCACCATCATCTTCACTTTTCACTGCTAGTAATGTCTGTGGTGACCCATCAGCATCCACTGGTCTTTGGTGTAAGTCCTCATGTTCCTCTTTAATGTGTGGAGGCTCTGGTACCTCTTGCACCAGACTGGAGTTCGACTCCTGATGCTCAGGGTAAACCTCCTGTTTTATCATAGCGAGGTGGAAGGCATCTAGACAAAAGATAAATGAGAGTAAGGCATGAGAGTTTGCAACAATCTGGTCTATGTGAGAAGAGTGTAAGATGCCATACTAATGTTAGATTATGAATACCATGCATGTTTTACGAATGCACTTTTGAATGAAGAAGGACTTGTCGTTTATCAAGTACACTAAACAGTTACCAGCTGCAATCATTCCTATTTACATACATGGGTAGTGGACTTTGACTGAAGTAAAACTAATGGAAGTCCTTGATGGAACTCATCCAAATCTATCTAACTAATTTATTAATGCATTTGTATTTAGGCCTAATGAATGCATTCTCAATGCATTCTAGCATGGTAGGTCTAACATGCACATATGTTAGACCTGCCATGCTAGAATCATCTCTTCTCACAATACATGATTTTATTCTCTTGATTGTTGCTTCAAATGATCCATGTATAGTGCCCCTAACATGCATGGTGGCCACTAGTATGGCAAAACCTTTTACGATAAACTATCAGCTTCATACACAATCAATGTCAAAACATGGCCAAACTCAACATGTTGTAATGCAGTGAATTACCAACCTGATCTGTGTAACTTGATGTGTGGTTTTACAACCATATCCAGTAGTCTGCGCTGCCTCTCAATCTCCTGCTTGGAGCAGAAAGCTTGGTCCTCGTACTCTGCTATGATTCTTCCAACGATCTCAAATATCTCTTCAGCTGTACTTGAGCTGAGCTGGACTGTAAAGTTATTCATGAATAACTTTACAGTCCAGCTCAGCTCAAGTACAGCTCAGCTCAAGTGATGGCACCAGACTAAATGGTGAGGTTGATGGCCTGTCAGCCTGATGGGCCATCAGTCATACTGTGTTTTGTCATTCTAAAATCGTCTTGTCTATACTCAAAACAAATATGTGCTATAACAGATATGGTAAAGAACTCCATGGAGTTTAGTAGTTGCAAGTATCTAGAAGTATAATAAGTATCTTGAAACACATCTGCAAAATAACTCTATAAAAAACAAAATGTTATAGTTGTTGAACAGAAGTTACAGTAGGAATAGAATGGGAACGGTTGAATAATGTGATAACCAGTGAGTATAGGTCATAGTTTATTACACATAGCCTATTATGTAATAATACCTATGGTACAACAGTACAACTGAACAACTGTGATGAGTGGGAGGAGAATATGGAAGACCAGCCATACATGAGCCACACATCCAAGAAATTAACCTCCATTATGAGTCACAATGGGGAGGATCCCTTTAGCTGTAACGTTTGTGGCAAGGGCTTTATTTTAAATTGTAACTTGAAGAGACACATGATGATTCATATAGGGGAAAAGCCCTTTAGTTGTAATGACGGGGTCCAGGGACCCCCATCTCCTCGCCACATGCATGGACCAGGGACCCCCAGACCCTACCCTGTGGGCAGCGGGACGACTGGTCAGCGGTTTATGGTTTGAGTCCCGTTACGGGACATTGGCGGGGGCATGTCAGCACAGGAGAAAGCCTGTAACGGCGGGAAGTTGACGTCTGACTCCTTCCTACCAGGACAGAAGTCTGCTAGTTGTATGTATAGATGTATAGTTTAGTCACCGCTAAACTATTTTTGAATAGTTAAAATGGCCAGTCTACAAGCTCGCAACATGTCCATGTAAATAGTAAATAGTAAAAAAGGCAAATAAGTTTAGGGATAAGGGGTTTAGCGGTGACGAAAATTGAGCCAGACAATAAGACTCAACTCATTTTGCAATTGAAGGTGTGATTTACATGGTTTTGTCTGTATGGAAAGTAGTTCTTGTTCAGTTTATAAAGCGTCCCTGGGTTCAAGAAAGGTGATATATAAATTCAAGGTTTACCTCATCTCAGATGTAATTCAGTCAGATAATCAGCTCATTGTAATTGAATTGTGTGATTTGCATGGTTTTGTCTTTATTCAACAGTAGTTTGTAATGATGGTGGGTCATTTTTTGCTTGGTTGCATCTCAACGGTTTACCATTGAGATGCAATTAAGTCAGTAAGTACTACAGTTTGTACAGAATGATAGTCACATGAATAGGCACGTGGATTAATGCAAGATAAACGATCAAATAAAGATTAACTGCAGATCTAAATTAACATTTAGCTCTATCTACTCAAACCAAGTACATTATTATCAACTTCACAACCAAACATCTGACTATGTCATCTCACCTTGTCCCATGTCTAATGACTGTAAAAGCGATATAATTTTAATTAAAATAATACAGAAAACATTGTAACACACTAAAACATCTAATCAAGTAAACAAACACATGAAACAGCATCTTCTGCATACTTGATTAAAAGTACAGATATCTAACTTGAAAGTGACTGGTAAAAGTCAACTTCACCCATAATGAAGACATGAAGACATATTCATGTCTTACTCTGCATCCTAATAAAAATATAGGCCTAGGCACTTTGGCTATTAGCGTGTGCTGCAACTATTGTATTTTCAAGATTCCCTCTTCAATAGGGTTAGTTAGCGTATAGTATATGCTAACTATATCGAAAGTATCCTATCTTAGAATACACAGTGCATTTTATAGTACACAGAAACTGCAAAAAACAAACAAAAAACAGGGTTTATTATCTCAGATAATGTGATTATTCGTTTCCGATCCGAACCCACAATTTCTGTGTTAGCTGATACTGAATACCGATACCAGGGAATAATATTTATAATGGTAAAATAATGATCTTATTTTGAAGTCCACAGACCGGGAATAGTGTTTATAGCTATCTAGCTATCTAGCTATAGTGTTGTGTTTATAGCAGACTCCTCACTCCACATGCACCAACATTGTAGGCTATTTACCTGCCATAGTGTCAAACCTTTACCCCTGTATCGGATCGGTGGTTATTTTGGCATATTTGCCGATACCGATATGACCAAATAAGGGCTGTACTGTTCCGATACCGATATAGTATCGGGACATCTCTAGTTCAAATGACCACTTGTGTACCATGCCATGTAAATACGACAATTATTGTAATGTGTGATACTGCAATCAGACTATAACAATGACCCATCATTCTGTGAAATTCAATGGTAAACCTATAGACCAAGCAATTGCAAATGAGCCACCATCATTACATGCAGACAAAACAATGACAATGAGTCATCACATGTTGATTGTCTGAGTGCTTGGTCTATAACTTTGCTATTCAGATGTAATTCAATTGTATTGTTGTGTGCTAATAAGGTTAGACTCAAATGTAATGTAATAACAAAACAATAACAAAATGTAATTAAAATTGAATTAAAATCTCTTTATTCATATTCCTGAGTACAGTTTGTATAACAGACAATAACACTAGCTATATGAGCTGCTATATGAACTTACATGGCCTGTTGTAGTAAAAAATAGTTCCAGTTCCAGTTCAAAACTGGTGATTATATTATATATAGGCCCCCTTTTGATTCAATCAACTGTATTGACACGAGAAAAAACAAACTAGAATAAAAAAGTGCAATTATGGTATTAAATAAATGTATAATAAAAGAGCAATGTCAAATTGCAAGTAAAACAAATCTTGCTGTTAGAAAAGGTATCAATTATTCTGCATTTTGCAGTCACTTGCAATATAGCACTATGGGGGAAAGTACAGGTTTAAAACAGTAAATAATTAATCAGAATATGAACAACTAAATTGTTTCCCCCTTGTATGCATACAAATTGTAGTACGAATTTATAATATAAACATAAGTACATGCATTGTGTGGTAAATGTTGAGGTGTGTTTATGAATCAATACCAATAGTCCATGCTCTTCATTCACATGCCGGTGTACCACAATTTCTCAGTTTCTCTCCTGTGTGAATTATCTGGTGGCTTTTAAGGTCTGCCATTTGAGAGAAGTGTTGTCCACACTGATCACATCCATAGGGTATAATGCTTATCTTGTATCTCTTCTTGCCTTTCTTCACAATTTTAATCTTCATGGTTTGGGATTTGGACTGTTTCGATGATTTCAGTTCCTCAAAGTAGGACAACTTTTTGCTCAAAGGCAATATTGCATCATTCACATTCTTTCGTTTGCGTGATTTCTGAACTTGCCTGTTCTCTTCCCACCCGTCACAGTTCAATGTATTATTGATTGAGACGAGGAGCTGGTCATCAGTCAGTTCTCCACAGTCCTCTGCTTGTCTTTCCATTTCAGTTGAGGTGCTGACTAGAGACTCTGTCTCTCTGATTTCTTCATCTTTGACCTGTGGACCCTGTGGTTCCTCCTGGGCCAGACCAGGGTTCCTCTCCTGCTGCTCAGAAGAAACCTCCTCTTTACACACAGGGAGGTGTTGGTCTGGACATAGCGATAGGTCAAAGGAAACCCCCTCACACATCTGCAGAGATTCTAAAGAAAAGATTAAATTAGAGAAATTAATTACATGTTGCATTACAACTTCATCAATTATTTTGTATTAAACATCTTTCCCCATGTTGGGCAAAGTAACATTAGACTGGGAAATATAGGCTTACATTGTTTTGTTCTCTATTTTCTCAAAGCATCCACTGTAATATAGACTGTGGTTGATATGTAAAACAAACTCCAAGTTAGCAATCCTTTGCAGCTGTACACAGAATCTTAACTACTTGGTTGTATCTTCAAATCATATAACATTTACTAACCTGCTCTGTGCAATTTGATGGTTGGTGGTTTGTGGAGTTGCTCGATTAAGAAGTCCAGTGTTTGGAGAAAATCCATAGTTCAAATCTAGCCAATAGATCAAGATGGAAACCAGTACAGCAGAAAATGATATGGTTCCTCTCGCTGTGTTATCCTCTGCTGCACTAACTATCACCACTCAACACAGCCCTGCTAAATACTCAAAGAGGGTGGTCTGGTGGGCCAATCAGAGAGCTTATGTGGAGGGGGGGGGGTGGGTGGTCAGAAACCTGATCGTTTACAGCTAAAGGGATCCTCCCCATTGTGACTCATAATGGATGCTAATTCCTTTGACGATGTGTGGCTCGTGTATGGCTGGTCTTCCATATTCTCCTCCCACTCATCACAGTTTTCAGTGTCAGATTCAGAACAATGTGGAGAGAGCTGATTTACACCCATTGGGTGTAATATTCCACTGTTCTCTACATCAGCTTGTCTTTCTTCTTCTTTGGAGATGTTTTCACCATCATCTTCACTTTTCACTGCTAGTAATGTCTGTGGTGACCCATCAGCATCCACTGGTCTTTGGTGTAAGTCCTCATGTTCCTCTTTAATGTGTGGAGGCTCTGGTACCTCTTGCACCAGACTGGAGTTCGACTCCTGATGCTCAGGGTAAACCTCCTGTTTTATCATAGCGAGGTGGAAGGCATCTAGACAAAAGATAAATGAGAGTAAGGCATGAGAGTTTGCAACAATCTGGTCTATGTGAGAAGAGTGTAAGATGCCATACTAATGTTAGATTATGAATACCATGCATGTTTTACGAATGCACTTTTGAATGAAGAAGGACTTGTCGTTTATCAAGTACACTAAACAGTTACCAGCTGCAATCATTCCTATTTACATACATGGGTAGTGGACTTTGACTGAAGTAAAACTAATGGAAGTCCTTGATGGAACTCATCCAAATCTATCTAACTAATTTATTAATGCATTTGTATTTAGGCCTAATGAATGCATTCTCAATGCATTCTAGCATGGTAGGTCTAACATGCACATATGTTAGACCTGCCATGCTAGAATCATCTCTTCTCACAATACATGATTTTATTCTCTTGATTGTTGCTTCAAATGATCCATGTATAGTGCCCCTAACATGCATGGTGGCCACTAGTATGGCAAAACCTTTTACGATAAACTATCAGCTTCATACACAATCAATGTCAAAACATGGCCAAACTCAACATGTTGTAATGCAGTGAATTACCAACCTGATCTGTGTAACTTGATGTGTGGTTTTACAACCATATCCAGTAGTCTGCGCTGCCTCTCAATCTCCTGCTTGGAGCAGAAAGCTTGGTCCTCGTACTCTGCTATGATTCTTCCAACGATCTCAAATATCTCTTCAGCTGTACTTGAGCTGAGCTGGACTGTAAAGTTATTCATGAATAACTTTACAGTCCAGCTCAGCTCAAGTACAGCTCAGCTCAAGTGATGGCACCAGACTAAATGGTGAGGTTGATGGCCTGTCAGCCTGATGGGCCATCAGTCATACTGTGTTTTGTCATTCTAAAATCGTCTTGTCTATACTCAAAACAAATATGTGCTATAACAGATATGGTAAAGAACTCCATGGAGTTTAGTAGTTGCAAGTATCTAGAAGTATAATAAGTATCTTGAAACACATCTGCAAAATAACTCTATAAAAAACAAAATGTTATAGTTGTTGAACAGAAGTTACAGTAGGAATAGAATGGGAACGGTTGAATAATGTGATAACCAGTGAGTATAGGTCATAGTTTATTACACATAGCCTATTATGTAATAATACCTATGGTACAACAGTACAACTGAACAACTGTGATGAGTGGGAGGAGAATATGGAAGACCAGCCATACATGAGCCACACATCCAAGAAATTAACCTCCATTATGAGTCACAATGGGGAGGATCCCTTTAGCTGTAACGTTTGTGGCAAGGGCTTTATTTTAAATTGTAACTTGAAGAGACACATGATGATTCATATAGGGGAAAAGCCCTTTAGTTGTAATGACTGGGTCCAGGGACCCCCATCTCCTCGCCACATGCATGGACCAGGGACCCCCAGACCCTACCCTGTGGGCAGCGGGACGACTGGTCAGCGGTTTATGGTTTGAGTCCCGTTACGGGACATTGGCGGGGGCATGTCAGCACAGGAGAAAGCCTGTAACGGCGGGAAGTTGACGTCTGACTCCTTCCTACCAGGACAGAAGTCTGCTAGTTTACCCAACAGGAAGCCTCACCCAACCCACTGCAGAGCAGGAAGGACTCATACTACAGACCAGAGGGAGCTGTTGGAGAAAGAGTTCCATGCTCCCCCCGGGTCACCAGCATCAATTCAAACTTTATTCAAGACACTCACATGGCCAGGGGGGCAGAACACATAAAACACAAAAGTAAACAAACTATAAATAAACAAAGCATAAACAAACAAGGTCTTAGATGACACCCAATCAACCTAGATTGACCATATTAATGGACCTCTGGAATTTGTTCTTTAATGAAAGAAAAAGAGGGATTTTATTATGTATAGTTTAGTCACCGCTAAACTATTTTTGAATAGTTAAAATGGCCAGTCTACAAGCTCGCAACATGTCCATGTAAATAGTAAATAGTAAAAAAGGCAAATAAGTTTAGGGATAAGGGGTTTAGCGGTGACGAAAATTGAGCCAGACAATAAGACTCAACTCATTTTGCAATTGAAGGTGTGATTTACATGGTTTTGTCTGTATGGAAAGTAGTTCTTGTTCAGTTTATAAAGCGTCCCTGGGTTCAAGAAAGGTGATATATAAATTCAAGGTTTACCTCATCTCAGATGTAATTCAGTCAGATAATCAGCTCATTGTAATTGAATTGTGTGATTTGCATGGTTTTGTCTTTATTCAACAGTAGTTTGTAATGATGGTGGGTCATTTTTTGCTTGGTTGCATCTCAACGGTTTACCATTGAGATGCAATTAAGTCAGTAAGTACTACAGTTTGTACAGAATGATAGTCACATGAATAGGCACGTGGATTAATGCAAGATAAACGATCAAATAAAGATTAACTGCAGATCTAAATTAACATTTAGCTCTATCTACTCAAACCAAGTACATTATTATCAACTTCACAACCAAACATCTGACTATGTCATCTCACCTTGTCCCATGTCTAATGACTGTAAAAGCGATATAATTTGAATTAAAATAATACAGAAAACATTGTAACACACTAAAACATCTAATCAAGTAAACAAACACATGAAACAGCATCTTCTGCATACTTGATTAAAAGTACAGATATCTAACTTGAAAGTGACTGGTAAAAGTCAACTTCACCCATAATGAAGACATGAAGACATATTCATGTCTTACTCTGCATCCTAATAAAAATATAGGCCTAGGCACTTTGGCTATTAGCGTGTGCTGCAACTATTGTATTTTCAAGATTCCCTCTTCAATAGGGTTAGTTAGCGTATAGTATATGCTAACTATATCGAAAGTATCCTATCTTAGAATACACAGTGCATTTTATAGTACACAGAAACTGCAAAAAACAAACAAAAACAGGGTTTATTATCTCAGATAATGTGATTATTCGTTTCCGATCCGAACCCACAATTTCTGTGTTAGCTGATACTGAATACCGATACCAGGGAATAATATTTATAATGGAAAAATAATGATCTTATTTTGAAGTCCACAGACCGGGAATAGTGTTTATAGCTATCTAGCTATCTAGCTATAGTGTTGTGTTTATAGCAGACTCCTCACTCCACATGCACCAACATTGTAGGCTATTTACCTGCCATAGTGTCAAACCTTTACCCCTGTATCGGATCGGTGGTTATTTTGGCATATTTGCCGATACCGATATGACCAAATAAGGGCCGTACTGTTCCGATACCGATATAGTATCGGGACATCTCTAGTTCAAATGACCACTTGTTTACCATGCCATGTAAATACGACAATTATTGTAATGTGTGATACTGCAATCAGACTATAACAATGACCCATCATTCTGTGAAATTCAATGGTAAACCTATAGACCAAGCAATTGCAAATGAGCCACCATCATTACATGCAGACAAAACAATGACAATGAGTCATCACATGTTGATTGTCTGAGTGCTTGGTCTATAACTTTGCTATTCAGATGTAATTCAATTGTATTGTTGTGTGCTAATAAGGTTAGACTCAAATGTAATGTAATAACAAAACAATAACAAAATGTAATTAAAATTGAATTAAAATCTCTTTATTCATATTCCTGAGTACAGTTTGTATAACAGACAATAACACTAGCTATATGAACTTACATGGCCTGTTGTAGTAAAAAATAGTTCCAGTTCCAGTTCAAAACTGGTGATTATATTATATATAGGCCCCCTTTTGATTCAATCAACTGTATTGACACGAGAAAAAACAAACTAGAATAAAAAAGTGCAATTATGGTATTAAATAAATGTATAATAAAAGAGCAATGTCAAATTGCAAGTAAAACAAATCTTGCTGTTAGAAAAGGTATCAATTATTCTGCATTTTGCAGTCACTTGCAATATAGCACTATGGGGGAAAGTACAGGTTTAAAACAGTAAATAATTAATCAGAATATGAACAACTAAATTGTTTCCCCCTGTATGCATACAAATTGTAGTACGAATTTATAATATAAACATAAGTACATGCATAGTGTGGTAAATGTTGAGGTGTGTTTATGAAGCAATACCAATAGTCCATGCTCTTCATTCACATGCCGGTGTACCACAATTTCTCAGTTTCTCTCCTGTGTGAATTATCTGGTGGCTTTTAAGGTCTGCCATTTGAGAGAAGTGTTGTCCACACTGATCACATCCATAGGGTATAATGCTTATCTTGTATCTCTTCTTGCCTTTCTTCACAATTTTAATCTTCATGGTTTGGGATTTGGACTGTTTCGATGATTTCAGTTCCTCAAAGTAGGACAACTTTTTGCTCAAAGGCAATATTGCATCATTCACATTCTTTCGTTTGCGTGATTTCTGAACTTGCCTGTTCTCTTCCCACCCGTCACAGTTCAATGTATTATTGATTGAGACGAGGAGCTGGTCATCAGTCAGTTCTCCACAGTCCTCTGCTTGTCTTTCCATTTCAGTTGAGGTGCTGACTAGAGACTCTGTCTCTCTGATTTCTTCATCTTTGACCTGTGGACCCTGTGGTTCCTCCTGGGCCAGACCAGGGTTCCTCTCCTGCTGCTCAGAAGAAACCTCCTCTTTACACACAGGGAGGTGTTGGTCTGGACATAGCGATAGGTCAAAGGAAACCCCCTCACACATCTGCAGAGATTCTAAAGAAAAGATTAAATTAGAGAAATTAATTACATGTTGCATTACAACTTCATCAATTATTTTGTATTAAACATCTTTCCCCATGTTGGGCAAAGTAACATTAGACTGGGAAATATAGGCTTACATTGTTTTGTTCTCTATTTTCTCAAAGCATCCACTGTAATATAGACTGTGGTTGATATGTAAAACAAACTCCAAGTTAGCAATCCTTTGCAGCTGTACACAGAATCTTAACTACTTGGTTGTATCTTCAAATCATATAACATTTACTAACCTGCTCTGTGCAATTTGATGGTTGGTGGTTTGTGGAGTTGCTCGATTAAGAAGTCCAGTGTTTGGAGAAAATCCATAGTTCAAATCTAGCCAATAGATCAAGATGGAAACCAGTACAGCAGAAAATGATATGGTTCCTCTCGCTGTGTTATCCTCTGCTGCACTAACTATCACCACTCAACACAGCCCTGCTAAATACTCAAAGAGGGTGGTCTGGTGGGCCAATCAGAGAGCGTATGTGGAGGGGGGGGGGGGGGGGGGGGGGTCAGAAACCTGATCGTTTACAGCTAAAGGGATCCTCCCCATTGTGACTCATAATGGATGCTAATTCCTTTGACGATGTGTGGCTCGTGTATGGCTGGTCTTCCATATTCTCCTCCCACTCATCACAGTTTTCAGTGTCAGATTCAGAACAATGTGGAGAGAGCTGATTTACACCCATTGGGTGTAATATTCCACTGTTCTCTACATCAGCTTGTCTTTCTTCTTCTTTGGAGATGTTTTCACCATCATCTTCACTTTTCACTGCTAGTAATGTCTGTGGTGACCCATCAGCATCCACTGGTCTTTGGTGTAAGTCCTCATGTTCCTCTTTAATGTGTGGAGGCTCTGGTACCTCTTGCACCAGACTGGAGTTCGACTCCTGATGCTCAGGGTAAACCTCCTGTTTTATCATAGCGAGGTGGAAGGCATCTAGACAAAAGATAAATGAGAGTAAGGCATGAGAGTTTGCAACAATCTGGTCTATGTGAGAAGAGTGTAAGATGCCATACTAATGTTAGATTATGAATACCATGCATGTTTTACGAATGCACTTTTGAATGAAGAAGGACTTGTCGTTTATCAAGTACACTAAACAGTTACCAGCTGCAATCATTCCTATTTACATACATGGGTAGTGGACTTTGACTGAAGTAAAACTAATGGAAGTCCTTGATGGAACTCATCCAAATCTATCTAACTAATTTATTAATGCATTTGTATTTAGGCCTAATGAATGCATTCTCAATGCATTCTAGCATGGTAGGTCTAACATGCACATATGTTAGACCTGCCATGCTAGAATCATCTCTTCTCACAATACATGATTTTATTCTCTTGATTGTTGCTTCAAATGATCCATGTATAGTGCCCCTAACATGCATGGTGGCCACTAGTATGGCAAAACCTTTTACGATAAACTATCAGCTTCATACACAATCAATGTCAAAACATGGCCAAACTCAACATGTTGTAATGCAGTGAATTACCAACCTGATCTGTGTAACTTGATGTGTGGTTTTACAACCATATCCAGTAGTCTGCGCTGCCTCTCAATCTCCTGCTTGGAGCAGAAAGCTTGGTCCTCGTACTCTGCTATGATTCTTCCAACGATCTCAAATATCTCTTCAGCTGTACTTGAGCTGAGCTGGACTGTAAAGTTATTCATGAATAACTTTACAGTCCAGCTCAGCTCAAGTACAGCTCAGCTCAAGTGATGGCACCAGACTAAATGGTGAGGTTGATGGCCTGTCAGCCTGATGGGCCATCAGTCATACTGTGTTTTGTCATTCTAAAATCGTCTTGTCTATACTCAAAACAAATATGTGCTATAACAGATATGGTAAAGAACTCCATGGAGTTTAGTAGTTGCAAGTATCTAGAAGTATAATAAGTATCTTGAAACACATCTGCAAAATAACTCTATAAAAAACAAAATGTTATAGTTGTTGAACAGAAGTTACAGTAGGAATAGAATGGGAACGGTTGAATAATGTGATAACCAGTGAGTATAGGTCATAGTTTATTACACATAGCCTATTATGTAATAATACCTATGGTACAACAGTACAACTGAACAACTGTGATGAGTGGGAGGAGAATATGGAAGACCAGCCATACATGAGCCACACATCCAAGAAATTAACCTCCATTATGAGTCACAATGGGGAGGATCCCTTTAGCTGTAACGTTTGTGGCAAGGGCTTTATTTTAAATTGTAACTTGAAGAGACACATGATGATTCATATAGGGGAAAAGCCCTTTAGTTGTAATGACGGGGTCCAGGGACCCCCATCTCCTCGCCACATGCATGGACCAGGGACCCCCAGACCCTACCCTGTGGGCAGCGGGACGACTGGTCAGCGGTTTATGGTTTGAGTCCCGTTACGGGACATTGGCGGGGGCATGTCAGCACAGGAGAAAGCCTGTAACGGCGGGAAGTTGACGTCTGACTCCTTCCTACCAGGACAGAAGTCTGCTAGTTTACCCAACAGGAAGCCTCACCCAACCCACTGCAGAGCAGGAAGGACTCATACTACAGACCAGAGGGAGCTGTTGGAGAAAGAGTTCCATGCTCCCCCCGGGTCACCAGCATCAATTCAAACTTTATTCAAGACACTCACATGGCCAGGGGGGCAGAACACATAAAACACAAAAGTAAACAAACTATAAATAAACAAAGCATAAACAAACAAGGTCTTAGATGACACCCAATCAACCTAGATTTACCATATTAATGGACCTCTGGAATTTGTTCTTTAATAAAAGAAAAAGAGGGATTTTATTATGTATAGTTTAGTCACCGCTAAACTATTTTTGAATAGTTAAAATGGCCAGTCTACAAGCTCGCAACATGTCCATGTAAATAGTAAATAGTAAAAAAGGCAAATAAGTTTAGGGATAAGGGGTTTAGCGGTGACGAAAATTGAGCCAGACAATAAGACTCAACTCATTTTGCAATTGAAGGTGTGATTTACATGGTTTTGTCTGTATGGAAAGTAGTTCTTGTTCAGTTTATAAAGCGTCCCTGGGTTCAAGAAAGGTGATATATAAATTCAAGGTTTACCTCATCTCAGATGTAATTCAGTCAGATAATCAGCTCATTGTAATTGAATTGTGTGATTTGCATGGTTTTGTCTTTTTTCAACAGTAGTTTGTAATGATGGTGGGTCATTTTTTGCTTGGTTGCATCTCAACGGTTTACCATTGAGATGCAATTAAGTCAGTAAGTACTACAGTTTGTACAGAATGATAGTCACATGAATAGGCACGTGGATTAATGCAAGATAAACGATCAAATAAAGATTAACTGCAGATCTAAATTAACATTTAGCTCTATCTACTCAAACCAAGTACATTATTATCAACTTCACAACCAAACATCTGACTATGTCATCTCACCTTGTCCCATGTCTAATGACTGTAAAAGCGATATAATTTGAATTAAAATAATACAGAAAACATTGTAACACACTAAAACATCTAATCAAGTAAACAAACACATGAAACAGCATCTTCTGCATACTTGATTAAAAGTACAGATATCTAACTTGAAAGTGACTGGTAAAAGTCAACTTCACCCATAATGAAGACATGAAGACATATTCATGTCTTACTCTGCATCCTAATAAAAATATAGGCCTAGGCACTTTGGCTATTAGCGTGTGCTGCAACTATTGTATTTTCAAGATTCCCTCTTCAATAGGGTTAGTTAGCGTATAGTATATGCTAACTATATCGAAAGTATCCTATCTTAGAATACACAGTGCATTTTATAGTACACAGAAACTGCAAAAAACAAACAAAAAACAGGGTTTATTATCTCAGATAATGTGATTATTCGTTTCCGATCCGAACCCACAATTTCTGTGTTAGCTGATACTGAATACCGATACCAGGGAATAATATTTATAATGGAAAAATAATGATCTTATTTTGAAGTCCACAGACCGGGAATAGTGTTTATAGCTATCTAGCTATCTAGCTATAGTGTTGTGTTTATAGCAGACTCCTCACTCCACATGCACCAACATTGTAGGCTATTTACCTGCCATAGTGTCAAACCTTTACCCCTGTATCGGATCGGTGGTTATTTTGGCATATTTGCCGATACCGATATGACCAAATAAGGGCCGTACTGTTCCGATACCGATATAGTATCGGGACATCTCTAGTTCAAATGACCACTTGTTTACCATGCCATGTAAATACGACAATTATTGTAATGTGTGATACTGCAATCAGACTATAACAATGACCCATCATTCTGTGAAATTCAATGGTAAACCTATAGACCAAGCAATTGCAAATGAGCCACCATCATTACATGCAGACAAAACAATGACAATGAGTCATCACATGTTGATTGTCTGAGTGCTTGGTCTATAACTTTGCTATTCAGATGTAATTCAATTGTATTGTTGTGTGCTAATAAGGTTAGACTCAAATGTAATGTAATAACAAAACAATAACAAAATGTAATTAAAATTGAATTAAAATCTCTTTATTCATATTCCTGAGTACAGTTTGTATAACAGACAATAACACTAGCTATATGAGCTGCTATATGAACTTACATGGCCTGTTGTAGTAAAAAATAGTTCCAGTTCCAGTTCAAAACTGGTGATTATATTATATATAGGCCCCCTTTTGATTCAATCAACTGTATTGACACGAGAAAAAACAAACTAGAATAAAAAAGTGCAATTATGGTATTAAATAAATGTATAATAAAAGAGCAATGTCAAATTGCAAGTAAAACAAATCTTGCTGTTAGAAAAGGTATCAATTATTCTGCATTTTGCAGTCACTTGCAATATAGCACTATGGGGGAAAGTACAGGTTTAAAACAGTAAATAATTAATCAGAATATGAACAACTAAATTGTTTCCCCCTGTATGCATACAAATTGTAGTACGAATTTATAATATAAACATAAGTACATGCATTGTGTGGTAAATGTTGAGGTGTGTTTATGAAGCAATACCAATAGTCCATGCTCTTCATTCACATGCCGGTGTACCACAATTTCTCAGTTTCTCTCCTGTGTGAATTATCTGGTGGCTTTTAAGGTCTGCCATTTGAGAGAAGTGTTGTCCACACTGATCACATCCATAGGGTATAATGCTTATCTTGTATCTCTTCTTGCCTTTCTTCACAATTTTAATCTTCATGGTTTGGGATTTGGACTGTTTCGATGATTTCAGTTCCTCAAAGTAGGACAACTTTTTGCTCAAAGGCAATATTGCATCATTCACATTCTTTCGTTTGCGTGATTTCTGAACTTGCCTGTTCTCTTCCCACCCGTCACAGTTCAATGTATTATTGATTGAGACGAGGAGCTGGTCATCAGTCAGTTCTCCACAGTCCTCTGCTTGTCTTTCCATTTCAGTTGAGGTGCTGACTAGAGACTCTGTCTCTCTGATTTCTTCATCTTTGACCTGTGGACCCTGTGGTTCCTCCTGGGCCAGACCAGGGTTCCTCTCCTGCTGCTCAGAAGAAACCTCCTCTTTACACACAGGGAGGTGTTGGTCTGGACATAGCGATAGGTCAAAGGAAACCCCCTCACACATCTGCAGAGATTCTAAAGAAAAGATTAAATTAGAGAAATTAATTACATGTTGCATTACAACTTCATCAATTATTTTGTATTAAACATCTTTCCCCATGTTGGGCAAAGTAACATTAGACTGGGAAATATAGGCTTACATTGTTTTGTTCTCTATTTTCTCAAAGCATCCACTGTAATATAGACTGTGGTTGATATGTAAAACAAACTCCAAGTTAGCAATCCTTTGCAGCTGTACACAGAATCTTAACTACTTGGTTGTATCTTCAAATCATATAACATTTACTAACCTGCTCTGTGCAATTTGATGGTTGGTGGTTTGTGGAGTTGCTCGATTAAGAAGTCCAGTGTTTGGAGAAAATCCATAGTTCAAATCTAGCCAATAGATCAAGATGGAAACCAGTACAGCAGAAAATGATATGGTTCCTCTCGCTGTGTTATCCTCTGCTGCACTAACTATCACCACTAAACACAGCCCTGCTAAATACTCAAAGAGGGTGGTCTGGTGGGCCAATCAGAGAGCTTATGTGGAGGGGGGGGGGGGTGGGTGGTCAGAAACCTGATCGTTTACAGCTAAAGGGATCCTCCCCATTGTGACTCATAATGGATGCTAATTCCTTTGACGATGTGTGGCTCGTGTATGGCTGGTCTTCCATATTCTCCTCCCACTCATCACAGTTTTCAGTGTCAGATTCAGAACAATGTGGAGAGAGCTGATTTACACCCATTGGGTGTAATATTCCACTGTTCTCTACATCAGCTTGTCTTTCTTCTTCTTTGGAGATGTTTTCACCATCATCTTCACTTTTCACTGCTAGTAATGTCTGTGGTGACCCATCAGCATCCACTGGTCTTTGGTGTAAGTCCTCATGTTCCTCTTTAATGTGTGGAGGCTCTGGTACCTCTTGCACCAGACTGGAGTTCGACTCCTGATGCTCAGGGTAAACCTCCTGTTTTATCATAGCGAGGTGGAAGGCATCTAGACAAAAGATAAATGAGAGTAAGGCATGAGAGTTTGCAACAATCTGGTCTATGTGAGAAGAGTGTAAGATGCCATACTAATGTTAGATTATGAATACCATGCATGTTTTACGAATGCACTTTTGAATGAAGAAGGACTTGTCGTTTATCAAGTACACTAAACAGTTACCAGCTGCAATCATTCCTATTTACATACATGGGTAGTGGACTTTGACTGAAGTAAAACTAATGGAAGTCCTTGATGGAACTCATCCAAATCTATCTAACTAATTTATTAATGCATTTGTATTTAGGCCTAATGAATGCATTCTCAATGCATTCTAGCATGGTAGGTCTAACATGCACATATGTTAGACCTGCCATGCTAGAATCATCTCTTCTCACAATACATGATTTTATTCTCTTGATTGTTGCTTCAAATGATCCATGTATAGTGCCCCTAACATGCATGGTGGCCACTAGTATGGCAAAACCTTTTACGATAAACTATCAGCTTCATACACAATCAATGTCAAAACATGGCCAAACTCAACATGTTGTAATGCAGTGAATTACCAACCTGATCTGTGTAACTTGATGTGTGGTTTTACAACCATATCCAGTAGTCTGCGCTGCCTCTCAATCTCCTGCTTGGAGCAGAAAGCTTGGTCCTCGTACTCTGCTATGATTCTTCCAACGATCTCAAATATCTCTTCAGCTGTACTTGAGCTGAGCTGGACTGTACAGTTATTCATGAATAACTTTACAGTCCAGCTCAGCTCAAGTACAGCTCAGCTCAAGTGATGGCACCAGACTAAATGGTGAGGTTGATGGCCTGTCAGCCTGATGGGCCATCAGTCATACTGTGTTTTGTCATTCTAAAATCGTCTTGTCTATACTCAAAACAAATATGTGCTATAACAGATATGGTAAAGAACTCCATGGAGTTTAGTAGTTGCAAGTATCTAGAAGTATAATAAGTATCTTGAAACACATCTGCAAAATAACTCTATAAAAAACAAAATGTTATAGTTGTTGAACAGAAGTTACAGTAGGAATAGAATGGGAACGGTTGAATAATGTGATAACCAGTGAGTATAGGTCATAGTTTATTACACATAGCCTATTATGTAATAATACCTATGGTACAACAGTACAACTGAACAACTGTGATGAGTGGGAGGAGAATATGGAAGACCAGCCATACATGAGCCACACATCCAAGAAATTAACCTCCATTATGAGTCACAATGGGGAGGATCCCTTTAGCTGTAACGTTTGTGGCAAGGGCTTTATTTTAAATTGTAACTTGAAGAGACACATGATGATTCATATAGGGGAAAAGCCCTTTAGTTGTAATGACGGGGTCCAGGGACCCCCATCTCCTCGCCACATGCATGGACCAGGGACCCCCAGACCCTACCCTGTGGGCAGCGGGACGACTGGTCAGCGGTTTATGGTTTGAGTCCCGTTACGGGACATTGGCGGGGGCATGTCAGCACAGGAGAAAGCCTGTAACGGCGGGAAGTTGACGTCTGACTCCTTCCTACCAGGACAGAAGTCTGCTAGTTTACCCAACAGGAAGCCTCACCCAACCCACTGCAGAGCAGGAAGGACTCATACTACAGACCAGAGGGAGCTGTTGAGTTAGCGTATAGTATATGCTAACTATATCGAAAGTATCCTATCTTAGAATACACAGTGCATTTTATAGTACACAGAAACTGCAAAAAACAAACAAAAAACAGGGTTTATTATCTCAGATAATGTGATTATTCGTTTCCGATCCGAACCCACAATTTCTGTGTTAGCTGATACTGAATACCGATACCAGGGAATAATATTTATAATGGTAAAATAATGATCTTATTTTGAAGTCCACAGACCGGGAATAGTGTTTATAGCTATCTAGCTATCTAGCTATAGTGTTGTGTTTATAGCAGACTCCTCACTCCACATGCACCAACATTGTAGGCTATTTACCTGCCATAGTGTCAAACCTTTACCCCTGTATCGGATCGGTGGTTATTTTGGCATATTTGCCGATACCGATATGACCAAATAAGGGCCGTACTGTTCCGATACCGATATAGTATCGGGACATCTCTAGTTCAAATGACCACTTGTTTACCATGCCATGTAAATACGACAATTATTGTAATGTGTGATACTGCAATCAGACTATAACAATGACCCATCATTCTGTGAAATTCAATGGTAAACCTATAGACCAAGCAATTGCAAATGAGCCACCATCATTACATGCAGACAAAACAATGACAATGAGTCATCACATGTTGATTGTCTGAGTGCTTGGTCTATAACTTTGCTATTCAGATGTAATTCAATTGTATTGTTGTGTGCTAATAAGGTTAGACTCAAATGTAATGTAATAACAAAACAATAACAAAATGTAATTAAAATTGAATTAAAATCTCTTTATTCATATTCCTGAGTACAGTTTGTATAACAGACAATAACACTAGCTATATGAGCTGCTATATGAACTTACATGGCCTGTTGTTAGACTCAAATGTAATGTAATAACAAAACAATAACAAAATGTAATTAAAATTGAATTAAAATCTCTTTATTCATATTCCTGAGTACAGTTTGTATAACAGACAATAACACTAGCTATATGAGCTGCTATATGAACTTACATGGCCTGTTGTAGTAAAAAATAGTTCCAGTTCCAGTTCAAAACTGGTGATTATATTATATATAGGCCCCCTTTTGATTCAATCAACTGTATTGACACGAGAAAAAACAAACTAGAATAAAAAAGTGCAATTATGGTATTAAATAAATGTATAATAAAAGAGCAATGTCAAATTGCAAGTAAAACAAATCTTGCTGTTAGAAAAGGTATCAATTATTCTGCATTTTGCAGTCACTTGCAATATAGCACTATGGGGGAAAGTACAGGTTTAAAACAGTAAATAATTAATCAGAATATGAACAACTAAATTGTTTCCCCCTGTATGCATACAAATTGTAGTACGAATTTATAATATAAACATAAGTACATGCATTGTGTGGTAAATGTTGAGGTGTGTTTATGAAGCAATACCAATAGTCCATGCTCTTCATTCACATGCCGGTGTACCACAATTTCTCAGTTTCTCTCCTGTGTGAATTATCTGGTGGCTTTTAAGGTCTGCCATTTGAGAGAAGTGTTGTCCACACTGATCACATCCATAGGGTATAATGCTTATCTTGTATCTCTTCTTGCCTTTCTTCACAATTTTAATCTTCATGGTTTGGGATTTGGACTGTTTCGATGATTTCAGTTCCTCAAAGTAGGACAACTTTTTGCTCAAAGGCAATATTGCATCATTCACATTCTTTCGTTTGCGTGATTTCTGAACTTGCCTGTTCTCTTCCCACCCGTCACAGTTCAATGTATTATTGATTGAGACGAGGAGCTGGTCATCAGTCAGTTCTCCACAGTCCTCTGCTTGTCTTTCCATTTCAGTTGAGGTGCTGACTAGAGACTCTGTCTCTCTGATTTCTTCATCTTTGACCTGTGGACCCTGTGGTTCCTCCTGGGCCAGACCAGGGTTCCTCTCCTGCTGCTCAGAAGAAACCTCCTCTTTACACACAGGGAGGTGTTGGTCTGGACATAGCGATAGGTCAAAGGAAACCCCCTCACACATCTGCAGAGATTCTAAAGAAAAGATTAAATTAGAGAAATTAATTACATGTTGCATTACAACTTCATCAATTATTTTGTATTAAACATCTTTCCCCATGTTGGGCAAAGTAACATTAGACTGGGAAATATAGGCTTACATTGTTTTGTTCTCTATTTTCTCAAAGCATCCACTGTAATATAGACTGTGGTTGATATGTAAAACAAACTCCAAGTTAGCAATCCTTTGCAGCTGTACACAGAATCTTAACTACTTGGTTGTATCTTCAAATCATATAACATTTACTAACCTGCTCTGTGCAATTTGATGGTTGGTGGTTTGTGGAGTTGCTCGATTAAGAAGTCCAGTGTTTGGAGAAAATCCATAGTTCAAATCTAGCCAATAGATCAAGATGGAAACCAGTACAGCAGAAAATGATATGGTTCCTCTCGCTGTGTTATCCTCTGCTGCACTAACTATCACCACTCAACACAGCCCTGCTAAATACTCAAAGAGGGTGGTCTGGTGGGCCAATCAGAGAGCTTATGTGGAGGGGGGGGGGGGGTGGGTGGTCAGAAACCTGATCGTTTACAGCTAAAGGGATCCTCCCCATTGTGACTCATAATGGATGCTAATTCCTTTGACGATGTGTGGCTCGTGTATGGCTGGTCTTCCATATTCTCCTCCCACTCATCACAGTTTTCAGTGTCAGATTCAGAACAATGTGGAGAGAGCTGATTTACACCCATTGGGTGTAATATTCCACTGTTCTCTACATCAGCTTGTCTTTCTTCTTCTTTGGAGATGTTTTCACCATCATCTTCACTTTTCACTGCTAGTAATGTCTGTGGTGACCCATCAGCATCCACTGGTCTTTGGTGTAAGTCCTCATGTTCCTCTTTAATGTGTGGAGGCTCTGGTACCTCTTGCACCAGACTGGAGTTCGACTCCTGATGCTCAGGGTAAACCTCCTGTTTTATCATAGCGAGGTGGAAGGCATCTAGACAAAAGATAAATGAGAGTAAGGCATGAGAGTTTGCAACAATCTGGTCTATGTGAGAAGAGTGTAAGATGCCATACTAATGTTAGATTATGAATACCATGCATGTTTTACGAATGCACTTTTGAATGAAGAAGAACTTGTCGTTTATCAAGTACACTAAACAGTTACCAGCTGCAATCATTCCTATTTACATACATGGGTAGTGGACTTTGACTGAAGTAAAACGAATGGAAGTCCTTGATGGAACTCATCCAAATCTATCTAACTAATTTATTAATGCATTTGTATTTAGGCCTAATGAATGCATTCTCAATGCATTCTAGCATGGTAGGTCTAACATGCACATATGTTAGACCTGCCATGCTAGAATCATCTCTTCTCACAATACATGATTTTATTCTCTTGATTGTTGCTTCAAATGATCCATGTATAGTGCCCCTAACATGCATGGTGGCCACTAGTATGGCAAAACCTTTTACGATAAACTATCAGCTTCATACACAATCAATGTCAAAACATGGCCAAACTCAACATGTTGTAATGCAGTGAATTACCAACCTGATCTGTGTAACTTGATGTGTGGTTTTACAACCATATCCAGTAGTCTGCGCTGCCTCTCAATCTCCTGCTTGGAGCAGAAAGCTTGGTCCTCGTACTCTGCTATGATTCTTCCAACGATCTCAAATATCTCTTCAGCTGTACTTGAGCTGAGCTGGACTGTAAAGTTATTCATGAATAACTTTACAGTCCAGCTCAGCTCAAGTACAGCTCAGCTCAAGTGATGGCACCAGACTAAATGGTGAGGTTGATGGCCTGTCAGCCTGATGGGCCATCAGTCATACTGTGTTTTGTCATTCTAAAATCGTCTTGTCTATACTCAAAACAAATATGTGCTATAACAGATATGGTAAAGAACTCCATGGAGTTTAGTAGTTGCAAGTATCTAGAAGTATAATAAGTATCTTGAAACACATCTGCAAAATAACTCTATAAAAAACAAAATGTTATAGTTGTTGAACAGAAGTTACAGTAGGAATAGAATGGGAACGGTTGAATAATGTGATAACCAGTGAGTATAGGTCATAGTTTATTACACATAGCCTATTATGTAATAATACCTATGGTACAACAGTACAACTGAACAACTGTGATGAGTGGGAGGAGAATATGGAAGACCAGCCATACATGAGCCACACATCCAAGAAATTAACCTCCATTATGAGTCACAATGGGGAGGATCCCTTTAGCTGTAACGTTTGTGGCAAGGGCTTTATTTTAAATTGTAACTTGAAGAGACACATGATGATTCATATAGGGGAAAAGCCCTTTAGTTGTAATGACTGGGTCCAGGGACCCCCATCTCCTCGCCACATGCATGGACCAGGGACCCCCAGACCCTACCCTGTGGGCAGCGGGACGACTGGTCAGCGGTTTATGGTTTGAGTCCCGTTACGGGACATTGGCGGGGGCATGTCAGCACAGGAGAAAGCCTGTAACGGCGGGAAGTTGACGTCTGACTCCTTCCTACCAGGACAGAAGTCTGCTAGTTTACCCAACAGGAAGCCTCACCCAACCCACTGCAGAGCAGGAAGGACTCATACTACAGACCAGAGGGAGCTGTTGGAGAAAGAGTTCCATGCTCCCCCCGGGTCACCAGCATCAATTCAAACTTTATTCAAGACACTCACATGGCCAGGGGGGCAGAACACATAAAACACAAAAGTAAACAAACTATAAATAAACAAAGCATAAACAAACAAGGTCTTAGATGACACCCAATCAACCTAGATTGACCATATTAATGGACCTCTGGAATTTGTTCTTTAATAAAAGAAAAAGAGGGATTTTATTATGTATAGTTTAGTCACCGCTAAACTATTTTTGAATAGTTAAAATGGCCAGTCTACAAGCTCGCAACATGTCCATGTAAATAGTAAATAGTAAAAAAGGCAAATAAGTTTAGGGATAAGGGGTTTAGCGGTGACGAAAATTGAGCCTGACAATAAGACTCAACTCATTTTGCAATTGAAGGTGTGATTTACATGGTTTTGTCTGTATGGAAAGTAGTTCTTGTTCAGTTTATAAAGCGTCCCTGGGTTCAAGAAAGGTGATATATAAATTCAAGGTTTACCTCATCTCAGATGTAATTCAGTCAGATAATCAGCTCATTGTAATTGAATTGTGTGATTTGCATGGTTTTGTCTTTATTCAACAGTAGTTTGTAATGATGGTGGGTCATTTTTTGCTTGGTTGCATCTCAACGGTTTACCATTGAGATGCAATTAAGTCAGTAAGTACTACAGTTTGTACAGAATGATAGTCACATGAATAGGCACGTGGATTAATGCAAGATAAACGATCAAATAAAGATTAACTGCAGATCTAAATTAACATTTAGCTCTATCTACTCAAACCAAGTACATTATTATCAACTTCACAACCAAACATCTGACTATGTCATCTCACCTTGTCCCATGTCTAATGACTGTAAAAGCGATATAATTTGAATTAAAATAATACAGAAAACATTGTAACACACTAAAACATCTAATCAAGTAAACAAACACATGAAACAGCATCTTCTGCATACTTGATTAAAAGTACAGATATCTAACTTGAAAGTGACTGGTAAAAGTCAACTTCACCCATAATGAAGACATGAAGACATATTCATGTCTTACTCTGCATCCTAATAAAAATATAGGCCTAGGCACTTTGGCTATTAGCGTGTGCTGCAACTATTGTATTTTCAAGATTCCCTCTTCAATAGGGTTAGTTAGCGTATAGTATATGCTAACTATATCGAAAGTATCCTATCTTAGAATACACAGTGCATTTTATAGTACACAGAAACTGCAAAAAACAAACAAAAAACAGGGTTTATTATCTCAGATAATGTGATTATTCGTTTCCGATCCGAACCCACAATTTCTGTGTTAGCTGATACTGAATACCGATACCAGGGAATAATATTTATAATGGAAAAATAATGATCTTATTTTGAAGTCCACAGACCGGGAATAGTGTTTATAGCTATCTAGCTATCTAGCTATAGTGTTGTGTTTATAGCAGACTCCTCACTCCACATGCACCAACATTGTAGGCTATTTACCTGCCATAGTGTCAAACCTTTACCCCTGTATCGGATCGGTGGTTATTTTGGCATATTTGCCGATACCGATATGACCAAATAAGGGCC
This sequence comes from Electrona antarctica, assembly GCF_951216825.1. Classification (NCBI taxonomy): domain Eukaryota; kingdom Metazoa; phylum Chordata; class Actinopteri; order Myctophiformes; family Myctophidae; genus Electrona; species Electrona antarctica. The sequence goes on along the minus strand of NC_136812.1, from coordinate 52,994,797 downwards.
GTACTGTTCCGATACCGATATAGTATCGGGACATCTCTAGTTCAAATGACCACTTGTTTACCATGCCATGTAAATACGACAATTATTGTAATGTGTGATACTGCAATCAGACTATAACAATGACCCATCATTCTGTGAAATTCAATGGTAAACCTATAGACCAAGCAATTGCAAATGAGCCACCATCATTACATGCAGACAAAACAATGACAATGAGTCATCACATGTTGATTGTCTGAGTGCTTGGTCTATAACTTTGCTATTCAGATGTAATTCAATTGTATTGTTGTGTGCTAATAAGGTTAGACTCAAATGTAATGTAATAACAAAACAATAACAAAATGTAATTAAAATTGAATTAAAATCTCTTTATTCATATTCCTGAGTACAGTTTGTATAACAGACAATAACACTAGCTATATGAGCTGCTATATGAACTTACATGGCCTGTTGTAGTAAAAAATAGTTCCAGTTCCAGTTCAAAACTGGTGATTATATTATATATAGGCCCCCTTTTGATTCAATCAACTGTATTGACACGAGAAAAAACAAACTAGAATAAAAAAGTGCAATTATGGTATTAAATAAATGTATAATAAAAGAGCAATGTCAAATTGCAAGTAAAACAAATCTTGCTGTTAGAAAAGGTATCAATTATTCTGCATTTTGCAGTCACTTGCAATATAGCACTATGGGGGAAAGTACAGGTTTAAAACAGTAAATAATTAATCAGAATATGAACAACTAAATTGTTTCCCCCTGTATGCATACAAATTGTAGTACGAATTTATAATATAAACATAAGTACATGCATTGTGTGGTAAATGTTGAGGTGTGTTTATGAAGCAATACCAATAGTCCATGCTCTTCATTCACATGCCGGTGTACCACAATTTCTCAGTTTCTCTCCTGTGTGAATTATCTGGTGGCTTTTAAGGTCTGCCATTTGAGAGAAGTGTTGTCCACACTGATCACATCCATAGGGTATAATGCTTATCTTGTATCTCTTCTTGCCTTTCTTCACAATTTTAATCTTCATGGTTTGGGATTTGGACTGTTTCGATGATTTCAGTTCCTCAAAGTAGGACAACTTTTTGCTCAAAGGCAATATTGCATCATTCACATTCTTTCGTTTGCGTGATTTCTGAACTTGCCTGTTCTCTTCCCACCCGTCACAGTTCAATGTATTATTGATTGAGACGAGGAGCTGGTCATCAGTCAGTTCTCCACAGTCCTCTGCTTGTCTTTCCATTTCAGTTGAGGTGCTGACTAGAGACTCTGTCTCTCTGATTTCTTCATCTTTGACCTGTGGACCCTGTGGTTCCTCCTGGGCCAGACCAGGGTTCCTCTCCTGCTGCTCAGAAGAAACCTCCTCTTTACACACAGGGAGGTGTTGGTCTGGACATAGCGATAGGTCAAAGGAAACCCCCTCACACATCTGCAGAGATTCTAAAGAAAAGATTAAATTAGAGAAATTAATTACATGTTGCATTACAACTTCATCAATTATTTTGTATTAAACATCTTTCCCCATGTTGGGCAAAGTAACATTAGACTGGGAAATATAGGCTTACATTGTTTTGTTCTCTATTTTCTCAAAGCATCCACTGTAATATAGACTGTGGTTGATATGTAAAACAAACTCCAAGTTAGCAATCCTTTGCAGCTGTACACAGAATCTTAACTACTTGGTTGTATCTTCAAATCATATAACATTTACTAACCTGCTCTGTGCAATTTGATGGTTGGTGGTTTGTGGAGTTGCTCGATTAAGAAGTCCAGTGTTTGGAGAAAATCCATAGTTCAAATCTAGCCAATAGATCAAGATGGAAACCAGTAAAGCAGAAAATGATATGGTTCCTCTCGCTGTGTTATCCTCTGCTGCACTAACTATCACCACTCAACACAGCCCTGCTAAATACTCAAAGAGGGTGGTCTGGTGGGCCAATCAGAGAGCTTATGTGGAGGGGGGGGGGGGGGGGTGGGTGGTCAGAAACCTGATCGTTTACAGCTAAAGGGATCCTCCCCATTGTGACTCATAATGGATGCTAATTCCTTTGACGATGTGTGGCTCGTGTATGGCTGGTCTTCCATATTCTCCTCCCACTCATCACAGTTTTCAGTGTCAGATTCAGAACAATGTGGAGAGAGCTGATTTACACCCATTGGGTGTAATATTCCACTGTTCTCTACATCAGCTTGTCTTTCTTCTTCTTTGGAGATGTTTTCACCATCATCTTCACTTTTCACTGCTAGTAATGTCTGTGGTGACCCATCAGCATCCACTGGTCTTTGGTGTAAGTCCTCATGTTCCTCTTTAATGTGTGGAGGCTCTGGTACCTCTTGCACCAGACTGGAGTTCGACTCCTGATGCTCAGGGTAAACCTCCTGTTTTATCATAGCGAGGTGGAAGGCATCTAGACAAAAGATAAATGAGAGTAAGGCATGAGAGTTTGCAACAATCTGGTCTATGTGAGAAGAGTGTAAGATGCCATACTAATGTTAGATTATGAATACCATGCATGTTTTACGAATGCACTTTTGAATGAAGAAGGACTTGTCGTTTATCAAGTACACTAAACAGTTACCAGCTGCAATCATTCCTATTTACATACATGGGTAGTGGACTTTGACTGAAGTAAAACTAATGGAAGTCCTTGATGGAACTCATCCAAATCTATCTAACTAATTTATTAATGCATTTGTATTTAGGCCTAATGAATGCATTCTCAATGCATTCTAGCATGGTAGGTCTAACATGCACATATGTTAGACCTGCCATGCTAGAATCATCTCTTCTCACAATACATGATTTTATTCTCTTGATTGTTGCTTCAAATGATCCATGTATAGTGCCCCTAACATGCATGGTGGCCACTAGTATGGCAAAACCTTTTACGATAAACTATCAGCTTCATACACAATCAATGTCAAAACATGGCCAAACTCAACATGTTGTAATGCAGTGAATTACCAACCTGATCTGTGTAACTTGATGTGTGGTTTTACAACCATATCCAGTAGTCTGCGCTGCCTCTCAATCTCCTGCTTGGAGCAGAAAGCTTGGTCCTCGTACTCTGCTATGATTCTTCCAACGATCTCAAATATCTCTTCAGCTGTACTTGAGCTGAGCTGGACTGTAAAGTTATTCATGAATAACTTTACAGTCCAGCTCAGCTCAAGTACAGCTCAGCTCAAGTGATGGCACCAGACTAAATGGTGAGGTTGATGGCCTGTCAGCCTGATGGGCCATCAGTCATACTGTGTTTTGTCATTCTAAAATCGTCTTGTCTATACTCAAAACAAATATGTGCTATAACAGATATGGTAAAGAACTCCATGGAGTTTAGTAGTTGCAAGTATCTAGAAGTATAATAAGTATCTTGAAACACATCTGCAAAATAACTCTATAAAAAACAAAATGTTATAGTTGTTGAACAGAAGTTACAGTAGGAATAGAATGGGAACGGTTGAATAATGTGATAACCAGTGAGTATAGGTCATAGTTTATTACACATAGCCTATTATGTAATAATACCTATGGTACAACAGTACAACTGAACAACTGTGATGAGTGGGAGGAGAATATGGAAGACCAGCCATACATGAGCCACACATCCAAGAAATTAACCTCCATTATGAGTCACAATGGGGAGGATCCCTTTAGCTGTAACGTTTGTGGCAAGGGCTTTATTTTAAATTGTAACTTGAAGAGACACATGATGATTCATATAGGGGAAAAGCCCTTTAGTTGTAATGACGGGGTCCAGGGACCCCCATCTCCTCGCCACATGCATGGACCAGGGACCCCCAGACCCTACCCTGTGGGCAGCGGGACGACTGGTCAGCGGTTTATGGTTTGAGTCCCGTTACGGGACATTGGCGGGGGCATGTCAGCACAGGAGAAAGCCTGTAACGGCGGGAAGTTGACGTCTGACTCCTTCCTACCAGGACAGAAGTCTGCTAGTTTACCCAACAGGAAGCCTCACCCAACCCACTGCAGAGCAGGAAGGACTCATACTACAGACCAGAGGGAGCTGTTGGAGAAAGAGTTCCATGCTCCCCCCGGGTCACCAGCATCAATTCAAACTTTATTCAAGACACTCACATGGCCAGGGGGGCAGAACACATAAAACACAAAAGTAAACAAACTATAAATAAACAAAGCATAAACAAACAAGGTCTTAGATGACACCCAATCAACCTAGATTTACCATATTAATGGACCTCTGGAATTTGTTCTTTAATAAAAGAAAAAGAGGGATTTTATTATGTATAGTTTAGTCACCGCTAAACTATTTTTGAATAGTTAAAATGGCCAGTCTACAAGCTCGCAACATGTCCATGTAAATAGTAAATAGTAAAAAAGGCAAATAAGTTTAGGGATAAGGGGTTTAGCGGTGACGAAAATTGAGCCAGACAATAAGACTCAACTCATTTTGCAATTGAAGGTGTGATTTACATGGTTTTGTCTGTATGGAAAGTAGTTCTTGTTCAGTTTATAAAGCGTCCCTGGGTTCAAGAAAGGTGATATATAAATTCAAGGTTTACCTCATCTCAGATGTAATTCAGTCAGATAATCAGCTCATTGTAATTGAATTGTGTGATTTGCATGGTTTTGTCTTTATTCAACAGTAGTTTGTAATGATGGTGGGTCATTTTTTGCTTGGTTGCATCTCAACGGTTTACCATTGAGATGCAATTAAGTCAGTAAGTACTACAGTTTGTACAGAATGATAGTCACATGAATAGGCACGTGGATTAATGCAAGATAAACGATCAAATAAAGATTAACTGCAGATCTAAATTAACATTTAGCTCTATCTACTCAAACCAAGTACATTATTATCAACTTCACAACCAAACATCTGACTATGTCATCTCACCTTGTCCCATGTCTAATGACTGTAAAAGCGATATAATTTGAATTAAAATAATACAGAAAACATTGTAACACACTAAAACATCTAATCAAGTAAACAAACACATGAAACAGCATCTTCTGCATACTTGATTAAAAGTACAGATATCTAACTTGAAAGTGACTGGTAAAAGTCAACTTCACCCATAATGAAGACATGAAGACATATTCATGTCTTACTCTGCATCCTAATAAAAATATAGGCCTAGGCACTTTGGCTATTAGCGTGTGCTGCAACTATTGTATTTTCAAGATTCCCTCTTCAATAGGGTTAGTTAGCGTATAGTATATGCTAACTATATCGAAAGTATCCTATCTTAGAATACACAGTGCATTTTATAGTACACAGAAACTGCAAAAAACAAACAAAAAACAGGGTTTATTATCTCAGATAATGTGATTATTCGTTTCCGATCCGAACCCACAATTTCTGTGTTAGCTGATACTGAATACCGATACCAGGGAATAATATTTATAATGGAAAAATAATGATCTTATTTTGAAGTCCACAGACCGGGAATAGTGTTTATAGCTATCTAGCTATCTAGCTATAGTGTTGTGTTTATAGCAGACTCCTCACTCCACATGCACCAACATTGTAGGCTATTTACCTGCCATAGTGTCAAACCTTTACCCCTGTATCGGATCGGTGGTTATTTTGGCATATTTGCCGATACCGATATGACCAAATAAGGGCCGTACTGTTCCGATACCGATATAGTATCGGGACATCTCTAGTTCAAATGACCACTTGTTTACCATGCCATGTAAATACGACAATTATTGTAATGTGTGATACTGCAATCAGACTATAACAATGACCCATCATTCTGTGAAATTCAATGGTAAACCTATAGACCAAGCAATTGCAAATGAGCCACCATCATTACATGCAGACAAAACAATGACAATGAGTCATCACATGTTGATTGTCTGAGTGCTTGGTCTATAACTTTGCTATTCAGATGTAATTCAATTGTATTGTTGTGTGCTAATAAGGTTAGACTCAAATGTAATGTAATAACAAAACAATAACAAAATGTAATTAAAATTGAATTAAAATCTCTTTATTCATATTCCTGAGTACAGTTTGTATAACAGACAATAACACTAGCTATATGAGCTGCTATATGAACTTACATGGCCTGTTGTAGTAAAAAATAGTTCCAGTTCCAGTTCAAAACTGGTGATTATATTATATATAGGCCCCCTTTTGATTCAATCAACTGTATTGACACGAGAAAAAACAAACTAGAATAAAAAAGTGCAATTATGGTATTAAATAAATGTATAATAAAAGAGCAATGTCAAATTGCAAGTAAAACAAATCTTGCTGTTAGAAAAGGTATCAATTATTCTGCATTTTGCAGTCACTTGCAATATAGCACTATGGGGGAAAGTACAGGTTTAAAACAGTAAATAATTAATCAGAATATGAACAACTAAATTGTTTCCCCCTGTATGCATACAAATTGTAGTACGAATTTATAATATAAACATAAGTACATGCATTGTGTGGTAAATGTTGAGGTGTGTTTATGAAGCAATACCAATAGTCCATGCTCTTCATTCACATGCCGGTGTACCACAATTTCTCAGTTTCTCTCCTGTGTGAATTATCTGGTGGCTTTTAAGGTCTGCCATTTGAGAGAAGTGTTGTCCACACTGATCACATCCATAGGGTATAATGCTTATCTTGTATCTCTTCTTGCCTTTCTTCACAATTTTAATCTTCATGGTTTGGGATTTGGACTGTTTCGATGATTTCAGTTCCTCAAAGTAGGACAACTTTTTGCTCAAAGGCAATATTGCATCATTCACATTCTTTCGTTTGCGTGATTTCTGAACTTGCCTGTTCTCTTCCCACCCGTCACAGTTCAATGTATTATTGATTGAGACGAGGAGCTGGTCATCAGTCAGTTCTCCACAGTCCTCTGCTTGTCTTTCCATTTCAGTTGAGGTGCTGACTAGAGACTCTGTCTCTCTGATTTCTTCATCTTTGACCTGTGGACCCTGTGGTTCCTCCTGGGCCAGACCAGGGTTCCTCTCCTGCTGCTCAGAAGAAACCTCCTCTTTACACACAGGGAGGTGTTGGTCTGGACATAGCGATAGGTCAAAGGAAACCCCCTCACACATCTGCAGAGATTCTAAAGAAAAGATTAAATTAGAGAAATTAATTACATGTTGCATTACAACTTCATCAATTATTTTGTATTAAACATCTTTCCCCATGTTGGGCAAAGTAACATTAGACTGGGAAATATAGGCTTACATTGTTTTGTTCTCTATTTTCTCAAAGCATCCACTGTAATATAGACTGTGGTTGATATGTAAAACAAACTCCAAGTTAGCAATCCTTTGCAGCTGTACACAGAATCTTAACTACTTGGTTGTATCTTCAAATCATATAACATTTACTAACCTGCTCTGTGCAATTTGATGGTTGGTGGTTTGTGGAGTTGCTCGATTAAGAAGTCCAGTGTTTGGAGAAAATCCATAGTTCAAATCTAGCCAATAGATCAAGATGGAAACCAGTACAGCAGAAAATGATATGGTTCCTCTCGCTGTGTTATCCTCTGCTGCACTAACTATCACCACTAAACACAGCCCTGCTAAATACTCAAAGAGGGTGGTCTGGTGGGCCAATCAGAGAGCTTATGTGGAGGGGGGGGGGGGTGGGTGGTCAGAAACCTGATCGTTTACAGCTAAAGGGATCCTCCCCATTGTGACTCATAATGGATGCTAATTCCTTTGACGATGTGTGGCTCGTGTATGGCTGGTCTTCCATATTCTCCTCCCACTCATCACAGTTTTCAGTGTCAGATTCAGAACAATGTGGAGAGAGCTGATTTACACCCATTGGGTGTAATATTCCACTGTTCTCTACATCAGCTTGTCTTTCTTCTTCTTTGGAGATGTTTTCACCATCATCTTCACTTTTCACTGCTAGTAATGTCTGTGGTGACCCATCAGCATCCACTGGTCTTTGGTGTAAGTCCTCATGTTCCTCTTTAATGTGTGGAGGCTCTGGTACCTCTTGCACCAGACTGGAGTTCGACTCCTGATGCTCAGGGTAAACCTCCTGTTTTATCATAGCGAGGTGGAAGGCATCTAGACAAAAGATAAATGAGAGTAAGGCATGAGAGTTTGCAACAATCTGGTCTATGTGAGAAGAGTGTAAGATGCCATACTAATGTTAGATTATGAATACCATGCATGTTTTACGAATGCACTTTTGAATGAAGAAGGACTTGTCGTTTATCAAGTACACTAAACAGTTACCAGCTGCAATCATTCCTATTTACATACATGGGTAGTGGACTTTGACTGAAGTAAAACTAATGGAAGTCCTTGATGGAACTCATCCAAATCTATCTAACTCATTTATTAATGCATTTGTATTTAGGCCTAATGAATGCATTCTCAATGCATTCTAGCATGGTAGGTCTAACATGCACATATGTTAGACCTGCCATGCTAGAATCATCTCTTCTCACAATACATGATTTTATTCTCTTGATTGTTGCTTCAAATGATCCATGTATAGTGCCCCTAACATGCATGGTGGCCACTAGTATGGCAAAACCTTTTACGATAAACTATCAGCTTCATACACAATCAATGTCAAAACATGGCCAAACTCAACATGTTGTAATGCAGTGAATTACCAACCTGATCTGTGTAACTTGATGTGTGGTTTTACAACCATATCCAGTAGTCTGCGCTGCCTCTCAATCTCCTGCTTGGAGCAGAAAGCTTGGTCCTCGTACTCTGCTATGATTCTTCCAACGATCTCAAATATCTCTTCAGCTGTACTTGAGCTGAGCTGGACTGTAAAGTTATTCATGAATAACTTTACAGTCCAGCTCAGCTCAAGTACAGCTCAGCTCAAGTGATGGCACCAGACTAAATGGTGAGGTTGATGGCCTGTCAGCCTGATGGGCCATCAGTCATACTGTGTTTTGTCATTCTAAAATCGTCTTGTCTATACTCAAAACAAATATGTGCTATAACAGATATGGTAAAGAACTCCATGGAGTTTAGTAGTTGCAAGTATCTAGAAGTATAATAAGTATCTTGAAACACATCTGCAAAATAACTCTATAAAAAACAAAATGTTATAGTTGTTGAACAGAAGTTACAGTAGGAATAGAATGGGAACGGTTGAATAATGTGATAACCAGTGAGTATAGGTCATAGTTTATTACACATAGCCTATTATGTAATAATACCTATGGTACAACAGTACAACTGAACAACTGTGATGAGTGGGAGGAGAATATGGAAGACCAGCCATACATGAGCCACACATCCAAGAAATTAACCTCCATTATGAGTCACAATGGGGAGGATCCCTTTAGCTGTAACGTTTGTGGCAAGGGCTTTATTTTAAATTGTAACTTGAAGAGACACATGATGATTCATATAGGGGAAAAGCCCTTTAGTTGTAATGACGGGGTCCAGGGACCCCCATCTCCTCGCCACATGCATGGACCAGGGACCCCCAGACCCTACCCTGTGGGCAGCGGGACGACTGGTCAGCGGTTTATGGTTTGAGTCCCGTTACGGGACATTGGCGGGGGCATGTCAGCACAGGAGAAAGCCTGTAACGGCGGGAAGTTGACGTCTGACTCCTTCCTACCAGGACAGAAGTCTGCTAGTTTACCCAACAGGAAGCCTCACCCAACCCACTGCAGAGCAGGAAGGACTCATACTACAGACCAGAGGGAGCTGTTGGAGAAAGAGTTCCATGCTCCCCCCGGGTCACCAGCATCAATTCAAACTTTATTCAAGACACTCACATGGCCAGGGGGGCAGAACACATAAAACACAAAAGTAAACAAACTATAAATAAACAAAGCATAAACAAACAAGGTCTTAGATGACACCCAATCAACCTAGATTTACCATATTAATGGACCTCTGGAATTTGTTCTTTAATAAAAGAAAAAGAGGGATTTTATTATGTATAGTTTAGTCACCGCTAAACTATTTTTGAATAGTTAAAATGGCCAGTCTACAAGCTCGCAACATGTCCATGTAAATAGTAAATAGTAAAAAAGGCAAATAAGTTTAGGGATAAGGGGTTTAGCGGTGACGAAAATTGAGCCAGACAATAAGACTCAACTCATTTTGCAATTGAAGGTGTGATTTACATGGTTTTGTCTGTATGGAAAGTAGTTCTTGTTCAGTTTATAAAGCGTCCCTGGGTTCAAGAAAGGTGATATATAAATTCAAGGTTTACCTCATCTCAGATGTAATTCAGTCAGATAATCAGCTCATTGTAATTGAATTGTGTGATTTGCATGGTTTTGTCTTTTTTCAACAGTAGTTTGTAATGATGGTGGGTCATTTTTTGCTTGGTTGCATCTCAACGGTTTACCATTGAGATGCAATTAAGTCAGTAAGTACTACAGTTTGTACAGAATGATAGTCACATGAATAGGCACGTGGATTAATGCAAGATAAACGATCAAATAAAGATTAACTGCAGATCTAAATTAACATTTAGCTCTATCTACTCAAACCAAGTACATTATTATCAACTTCACAACCAAACATCTGACTATGTCATCTCACCTTGTCCCATGTCTAATGACTGTAAAAGCGATATAATTTGAATTAAAATAATACAGAAAACATTGTAACACACTAAAACATCTAATCAAGTAAACAAACACATGAAACAGCATCTTCTGCATACTTGATTAAAAGTACAGATATCTAACTTGAAAGTGACTGGTAAAAGTCAACTTCACCCATAATGAAGACATGAAGACATATTCATGTCTTACTCTCCATCCTAATAAAAATATAGGCCTAGGCACTTTGGCTATTAGCGTGTGCTGCAACTATTGTATTTTCAAGATTCCCTCTTCAATAGGGTTAGTTAGCGTATAGTATATGCTAACTATATCGAAAGTATCCTATCTTAGAATACACAGTGCATTTTATAGTACACAGAAACTGCAAAAAACAAACAAAAAACAGGGTTTATTATCTCAGATAATGTGATTATTCGTTTCCGATCCGAACCCACAATTTCTGTGTTAGCTGATACTGAATACCGATACCAGGGAATAATATTTATAATGGAAAAATAATGATCTTATTTTGAAGTCCACAGACCGGGAATAGTGTTTATAGCTATCTAGCTATCTAGCTATAGTGTTGTGTTTATAGCAGACTCCTCACTCCACATGCACCAACATTGTAGGCTATTTACCTGCCATAGTGTCAAACCTTTACCCCTGTATCGGATCGGTGGTTATTTTGGCATATTTGCCGATACCGATATGACCAAATAAGGGCCGTACTGTTCCGATACCGATATAGTATCGGGACATCTCTAGTTCAAATGACCACTTGTTTACCATGCCATGTAAATACGACAATTATTGTAATGTGTGATACTGCAATCAGACTATAACAATGACCCATCATTCTGTGAAATTCAATGGTAAACCTATAGACCAAGCAATTGCAAATGAGCCACCATCATTACATGCAGACAAAACAATGACAATGAGTCATCACATGTTGATTGTCTGAGTGCTTGGTCTATAACTTTGCTATTCAGATGTAATTCAATTGTATTGTTGTGTGCTAATAAGGTTAGACTCAAATGTAATGTAATAACAAAACAATAACAAAATGTAATTAAAATTGAATTAAAATCTCTTTATTCATATTCCTGAGTACAGTTTGTATAACAGACAATAACACTAGCTATATGAGCTGCTATATGAACTTACATGGCCTGTTGTAGTAAAAAATAGTTCCAGTTCCAGTTCAAAACTGGTGATTATATTATATATAGGCCCCCTTTTGATTCAATCAACTGTATTGACACGAGAAAAAACAAACTAGAATAAAAAAGTGCAATTATGGTATTAAATAAATGTATAATAAAAGAGCAATGTCAAATTGCAAGTAAAACAAATCTTGCTGTTAGAAAAGGTATCAATTATTCTGCATTTTGCAGTCACTTGCAATATAGCACTATGGGGGAAAGTACAGGTTTAAAACAGTAAATAATTCATCAGAATATGAACAACTAAATTGTTTCCCCCTGTATGCATACAAATTGTAGTACGAATTTATAATATAAACATAAGTACATGCATTGTGTGGTAAATGTTGAGGTGTGTTTATGAAGCAATACCAATAGTCCATGCTCTTCATTCACATGCCGGTGTACCACAATTTCTCAGTTTCTCTCCTGTGTGAATTATCTGGTGGCTTTTAAGGTCTGCCATTTGAGAGAAGTGTTGTCCACACTGATCACATCCATAGGGTATAATGCTTATCTTGTATCTCTTCTTGCCTTTCTTCACAATTTTAATCTTCATGGTTTGGGATTTGGACTGTTTCGATGATTTCAGTTCCTCAAAGTAGGACAACTTTTTGCTCAAAGGCAATATTGCATCATTCACATTCTTTCGTTTGCGTGATTTCTGAACTTGCCTGTTCTCTTCCCACCCGTCACAGTTCAATGTATTATTGATTGAGACGAGGAGCTGGTCATCAGTCAGTTCTCCACAGTCCTCTGCTTGTCTTTCCATTTCAGTTGAGGTGCTGACTAGAGACTCTGTCTCTCTGATTTCTTCATCTTTGACCTGTGGACCCTGTGGTTCCTCCTGGGCCAGACCAGGGTTCCTCTCCTGCTGCTCAGAAGAAACCTCCTCTTTACACACAGGGAGGTGTTGGTCTGGACATAGCGATAGGTCAAAGGAAACCCCCTCACACATCTGCAGAGATTCTAAAGAAAAGATTAAATTAGAGAAATTAATTACATGTTGCATTACAACTTCATCAATTATTTTGTATTAAACATCTTTCCCCATGTTGGGCAAAGTAACATTAGACTGGGAAATATAGGCTTACATTGTTTTGTTCTCTATTTTCTCAAAGCATCCACTGTACTATAGACTGTGGTTGATATGTAAAACAAACTCCAAGTTAGCAATCCTTTGCAGCTGTACACAGAATCTTAACTACTTGGTTGTATCTTCAAATCATATAACATTTACTAACCTGCTCTGTGCAATTTGATGGTTGGTGGTTTGTGGAGTTGCTCGATTAAGAAGTCCAGTGTTTGGAGAAAATCCATAGTTCAAATCTAGCCAATAGATCAAGATGGAAACCAGTACAGCAGAAAATGATATGGTTCCTCTCGCTGTGTTATCCTCTGCTGCACTAACTATCACCACTAAACACAGCCCTGCTAAATACTCAAAGAGGGTGGTCTGGTGGGCCAATCAGAGAGCTTATGTGGAGGGGGGGGGGGGTGGGTGGTCAGAAACCTGATCGTTTACAGCTAAAGGGATCCTCCCCATTGTGACTCATAATGGATGCTAATTCCTTTGACGATGTGTGGCTCGTGTATGGCTGGTCTTCCATATTCTCCTCCCACTCATCACAGTTTTCAGTGTCAGATTCAGAACAATGTGGAGAGAGCTGATTTACACCCATTGGGTGTAATATTCCACTGTTCTCTACATCAGCTTGTCTTTCTTCTTCTTTGGAGATGTTTTCACCATCATCTTCACTTTTCACTGCTAGTAATGTCTGTGGTGACCCATCAGCATCCACTGGTCTTTGGTGTAAGTCCTCATGTTCCTCTTTAATGTGTGGAGGCTCTGGTACCTCTTGCACCAGACTGGAGTTCGACTCCTGATGCTCAGGGTAAACCTCCTGTTTTATCATAGCGAGGTGGAAGGCATCTAGACAAAAGATAAATGAGAGTAAGGCATGAGAGTTTGCAACAATCTGGTCTATGTGAGAAGAGTGTAAGACTCCATACTAATGTTAGATTATGAATACCATGCATGTTTTACGAATGCACTTTTGAATGAAGAAGGACTTGTCGTTTATCAAGTACACTAAACAGTTACCAGCTGCAATCATTCCTATTTACATACATGGGTAGTGGACTTTGACTGAAGTAAAACTAATGGAAGTCCTTGATGGAACTCATCCAAATCTATCTAACTCATTTATTAATGCATTTGTATTTAGGCCTAATGAATGCATTCTCAATGCATTCTAGCATGGTAGGTCTAACATGCACATATGTTAGACCTGCCATGCTAGAATCATCTCTTCTCACAATACATGATTTTATTCTCTTGATTGTTGCTTCAAATGATCCATGTATAGTGCCCCTAACATGCATGGTGGCCACTAGTATGGCAAAACCTTTTACGATAAACTATCAGCTTCATACACAATCAATGTCAAAACATGGCCAAACTCAACATGTTGTAATGCAGTGAATTACCAACCTGATCTGTGTAACTTGATGTGTGGTTTTACAACCATATCCAGTAGTCTGCGCTGCCTCTCAATCTCCTGCTTGGAGCAGAAAGCTTGGTCCTCGTACTCTGCTATGATTCTTCCAACGATCTCAAATATCTCTTCAGCTGTACTTGAGCTGAGCTGGACTGTAAAGTTATTCATGAATAACTTTACAGTCCAGCTCAGCTCAAGTACAGCTCAGCTCAAGTGATGGCACCAGACTAAATGGTGAGGTTGATGGCCTGTCAGCCTGATGGGCCATCAGTCATACTGTGTTTTGTCATTCTAAAATCGTCTTGTCTATACTCAAAACAAATATGTGCTATAACAGATATGGTAAAGAACTCCATGGAGTTTAGTAGTTGCAAGTATCTAGAAGTATAATAAGTATCTTGAAACACATCTGCAAAATAACTCTATAAAAAACAAAATGTTATAGTTGTTGAACAGAAGTTACAGTAGGAATAGAATGGGAACGGTTGAATAATGTGATAACCAGTGAGTATAGGTCATAGTTTATTACACATAGCCTATTATGTAATAATACCTATGGTACAACAGTACAACTGAACAACTGTGATGAGTGGGAGGAGAATATGGAAGACCAGCCATACATGAGCCACACATCCAAGAAATTAACCTCCATTATGAGTCACAATGGGGAGGATCCCTTTAGCTGTAACGTTTGTGGCAAGGGCTTTATTTTAAATTGTAACTTGAAGAGACACATGATGATTCATATAGGGGAAAAGCCCTTTAGTTGTAATGACGGGGTCCAGGGACCCCATCTCCTCGCCACATGCATGGACCAGGGACCCCCAGACCCTACCCTGTGGGCAGCGGGACGACTGGTCAGCGGTTTATGGTTTGAGTCCCGTTACGGGACATTGGCGGGGGCATGTCAGCACAGGAGAAAGCCTGTAACGGCGGGAAGTTGACGTCTGACTCCTTCCTACCAGGACAGAAGTCTGCTAGTTTACCCAACAGGAAGCCTCACCCAACCCACTGCAGAGCAGGAAGGACTCATACTACAGACCAGAGGGAGCTGTTGGAGAAAGAGTTCCATGCTCCCCCCGGGTCACCAGCATCAATTCAAACTTTATTCAAGACACTCACATGGCCAGGGGGGCAGAACACATAAAACACAAAAGTAAACAAACTATAAATAAACAAAGCATAAACAAACAAGGTCTTAGATGACACCCAATCAACCTAGATTTACCATATTAATGGACCTCTGGAATTTGTTCTTTAATAAAAGAAAAAGAGGGATTTTATTATGTATAGTTTAGTCACCGCTAAACTATTTTTGAATAGTTAAAATGGCCAGTCTACATGCTCGCAACATGTCCATGTAAATAGTAAATAGTAAAAAAGGCAAATAAGTTTAGGGATAAGGGGTTTAGCGGTGACGAAAATTGAGCCAGACAATAAGACTCAACTCATTTTGCAATTGAAGGTGTGATTTACATGGTTTTGTCTGTATGGAAAGTAGTTCTTGTTCAGTTTATAAAGCGTCCCTGGGTTCAAGAAAGGTGATATATAAATTCAAGGTTTACCTCATCTCAGATGTAATTCAGTCAGATAATCAGCTCATTGTAATTGAATTGTGTGATTTGCATGGTTTTGTCTTTTTTCAACAGTAGTTTGTAATGATGGTGGGTCATTTTTTGCTTGGTTGCATCTCAACGGTTTACCATTGAGATGCAATTAAGTCAGTAAGTACTACAGTTTGTACAGAATGATAGTCACATGAATAGGCACGTGGATTAATGCAAGATAAACGATCAAATAAAGATTAACTGCAGATCTAAATTAACATTTAGCTCTATCTACTCAAACCAAGTACATTATTATCAACTTCACAACCAAACATCTGACTATGTCATCTCACCTTGTCCCATGTCTAATGACTGTAAAAGCGATATAATTTGAATTAAAATAATACAGAAAACATTGTAACACACTAAAACATCTAATCAAGTAAACAAACACATGAAACAGCATCTTCTGCATACTTGATTAAAAGTACAGATATCTAACTTGAAAGTGACTGGTAAAAGTCAACTTCACCCATAATGAAGACATGAAGACATATTCATGTCTTACTCTGCATCCTAATAAAAATATAGGCCTAGGCACTTTGGCTATTAGCGTGTGCTGCAACTATTGTATTTTCAAGATTCCCTCTTCAATAGGGTTAGTTAGCGTATAGTATATGCTAACTATATCGAAAGTATCCTATCTTAGAATACACAGTGCATTTTATAGTACACAGAAACTGCAAAAAACAAACAAAAAACAGGGTTTATTATCTCAGATAATGTGATTATTCGTTTCCGATCCGAACCCACAATTTCTGTGTTAGCTGATACTGAATACCGATACCAGGGAATAATATTTATAATGGAAAAATAATGATCTTATTTTGAAGTCCACAGACCGGGAATAGTGTTTATAGCTATCTAGCTATCTAGCTATAGTGTTGTGTTTATAGCAGACTCCTCACTCCACATGCACCAACATTGTAGGCTATTTACCTGCCATAGTGTCAAACCTTTACCCCTGTATCGGATCGGTGGTTATTTTGGCATATTTGCCGATACCGATATGACCAAATAAGGGCCGTACTGTTCCGATACCGATATAGTATCGGGACATCTCTAGTTCAAATGACCACTTGTTTACCATGCCATGTAAATACGACAATTATTGTAATGTGTGATACTGCAATCAGACTATAACAATGACCCATCATTCTGTGAAATTCAATGGTAAACCTATAGACCAAGCAATTACAAATGAGCCACCATCATTACATGCAGACAAAACAATGACAATGAGTCATCACATGTTGATTGTCTGAGTGCTTGGTCTATAACTTTGCTATTCAGATGTAATTCAATTGTATTGTTGTGTGCTAATAAGGTTAGACTCAAATGTAATGTAATAACAAAACAATAACAAAATGTAATTAAAATTGAATTAAAATCTCTTTATTCATATTCCTGAGTACAGTTTGTATAACAGACAATAACACTAGCTATATGAGCTGCTATATGAACTTACATGGCCTGTTGTAGTAAAAAATAGTTCCAGTTCCAGTTCAAAACTGGTGATTATATTATATATAGGCCCCCTTTTGATTCAATCAACTGTATTGACACGAGAAAAAACAAACTCGAATAAAAAAGTGCAATTATGGTATTAAATAAATGTATAATAAAAGAGCAATGTCAAATTGCAAGTAAAACAAATCTTGCTGTTAGAAAAGGTATCAATTATTCTGCATTTTGCAGTCACTTGCAATATAGCACTATGGGGGAAAGTACAGGTTTAAAACAGTAAATAATTAATCAGAATATGAACAACTAAATTGTTTCCCCCTGTATGCATACAAATTGTAGTACGAATTTATAATATAAACATAAGTACATGCATTGTGTGGTAAATGTTGAGGTGTGTTTATGAAGCAATACCAATAGTCCATGCTCTTCATTCACATGCCGGTGTACCACAATTTCTCAGTTTCTCTCCTGTGTGAATTATCTGGTGGCTTTTAAGGTCTGCCATTTGAGAGAAGTGTTGTCCACACTGATCACATCCATAGGGTATAATGCTTATCTTGTATCTCTTCTTGCCTTTCTTCACAATTTTAATCTTCATGGTTTGGGATTTGGACTGTTTCGATGATTTCAGTTCCTCAAAGTAGGACAACTTTTTGCTCAAAGGCAATATTGCATCATTCACATTCTTTCGTTTGCGTGATTTCTGAACTTGCCTGTTCTCTTCCCACCCGTCACAGTTCAATGTATTATTGATTGAGACGAGGAGCTGGTCATCAGTCAGTTCTCCACAGTCCTCTGCTTGTCTTTCCATTTCAGTTGAGGTGCTGACTAGAGACTCTGTCTCTCTGATTTCTTCATCTTTGACCTGTGGACCCTGTGGTTCCTCCTGGGCCAGACCAGGGTTCCTCTCCTGCTGCTCAGAAGAAACCTCCTCTTTACACACAGGGAGGTGTTGGTCTGGACATAGCGATAGGTCAAAGGAAACCCCCTCACACATCTGCAGAGATTCTAAAGAAAAGATTAAATTAGAGAAATTAATTACATGTTGCATTACAACTTCATCAATTATTTTGTATTAAACATCTTTCCCCATGTTGGGCAAAGTAACATTAGACTGGGAAATATAGGCTTACATTGTTTTGTTCTCTATTTTCTCAAAGCATCCACTGTAATATAGACTGTGGTTGATATGTAAAACAAACTCCAAGTTAGCAATCCTTTGCAGCTGTACACAGAATCTTAACTACTTGGTTGTATCTTCAAATCATATAACATTTACTAACCTGCTCTGTGCAATTTGATGGTTGGTGGTTTGTGGAGTTGCTCGATTAAGAAGTCCAGTGTTTGGAGAAAATCCATAGTTCAAATCTAGCCAATAGATCAAGATGGAAACCAGTACAGCAGAAAATGATATGGTTCCTCTCGCTGTGTTATCCTCTGCTGCACTAACTATCACCACTAAACACAGCCCTGCTAAATACTCAAAGAGGGTGGTCTGGTGGGCCAATCAGAGAGCTTATGTGGAGGGGGGGGGGGGGGGGGGTCAGAAACCTGATCGTTTACAGCTAAAGGGATCCTCCCCATTGTGACTCATAATGGATGCTAATTCCTTTGACGATGTGTGGCTCGTGTATGGCTGGTCTTCCATATTCTCCTCCCACTCATCACAGTTTTCAGTGTCAGATTCAGAACAATGTGGAGAGAGCTGATTTACACCCATTGGGTGTAATATTCCACTGTTCTCTACATCAGCTTGTCTTTCTTCTTCTTTGGAGATGTTTTCACCATCATCTTCACTTTTCACTGCTAGTAATGTCTGTGGTGACCCATCAGCATCCACTGGTCTTTGGTGTAAGTCCTCATGTTCCTCTTTAATGTGTGGAGGCTCTGGTACCTCTTGCACCAGACTGGAGTTCGACTCCTGATGCTCAGGGTAAACCTCCTGTTTTATCATAGCGAGGTGGAAGGCATCTAGACAAAAGATAAATGAGAGTAAGGCATGAGAGTTTGCAACAATCTGGTCTATGTGAGAAGAGTGTAAGATGCCATACTAATGTTAGATTATGAATACCATGCATGTTTTACGAATGCACTTTTGAATGAAGAAGGACTTGTCGTTTATCAAGTACACTAAACAGTTACCAGCTGCAATCATTCCTATTTACATACATGGGTAGTGGACTTTGACTGAAGTAAAACTAATGGAAGTCCTTGATGGAACTCATCCAAATCTATCTAACTCATTTATTAATGCATTTGTATTTAGGCCTAATGAATGCATTCTCAATGCATTCTAGCATGGTAGGTCTAACATGCACATATGTTAGACCTGCCATGCTAGAATCATCTCTTCTCACAATACATGATTTTATTCTCTTGATTGTTGCTTCAAATGATCCATGTATAGTGCCCCTAACATGCATGGTGGCCACTAGTATGGCAAAACCTTTTACGATAAACTATCAGCTTCATACACAATCAATGTCAAAACATGGCCAAACTCAACATGTTGTAATGCAGTGAATTACCAACCTGATCTGTGTAACTTGATGTGTGGTTTTACAACCATATCCAGTAGTCTGCGCTGCCTCTCAATCTCCTGCTTGGAGCAGAAAGCTTGGTCCTCGTACTCTGCTATGATTCTTCCAACGATCTCAAATATCTCTTCAGCTGTACTTGAGCTGAGCTGGACTGTAAAGTTATTCATGAATAACTTTACAGTCCAGCTCAGCTCAAGTACAGCTCAGCTCAAGTGATGGCACCAGACTAAATGGTGAGGTTGATGGCCTGTCAGCCTGATGGGCCATCAGTCATACTGTGTTTTGTCATTCTAAAATCGTCTTGTCTATACTCAAAACAAATATGTGCTATAACAGATATGGTAAAGAACTCCATGGAGTTTAGTAGTTGCAAGTATCTAGAAGTATAATAAGTATCTTGAAACACATCTGCAAAATAACTCTATAAAAAACAAAATGTTATAGTTGTTGAACAGAAGTTACAGTAGGAATAGAATGGGAACGGTTGAATAATGTGATAACCAGTGAGTATAGGTCATAGTTTATTACACATAGCCTATTATGTAATAATACCTATGGTACAACAGTACAACTGAACAACTGTGATGAGTGGGAGGAGAATATGGAAGACCAGCCATACATGAGCCACACATCCAAGAAATTAACCTCCATTATGAGTCACAATGGGGAGGATCCCTTTAGCTGTAACGTTTGTGGCAAGGGCTTTATTTTAAATTGTAACTTGAAGAGACACATGATGATTCATATAGGGGAAAAGCCCTTTAGTTGTAATGACGGGGTCCAGGGACCCCCATCTCCTCGCCACATGCATGGACCAGGGACCCCCAGACCCTACCCTGTGGGCAGCGGGACGACTGGTCAGCGGTTTATGGTTTGAGTCCCGTTACGGGACATTGGCGGGGGCATGTCAGCACAGGAGAAAGCCTGTAACGGCGGGAAGTTGACGTCTGACTCCTTCCTACCAGGACAGAAGTCTGCTAGTTTACCCAACAGGAAGCCTCACCCAACCCACTGCAGAGCAGGAAGGACTCATACTACAGACCAGAGGGAGCTGTTGGAGAAAGAGTTCCATGCTCCCCCCGGGTCACCAGCATCAATTCAAACTTTATTCAAGACACTCACATGGCCAGGGGGGCAGAACACATAAAACACAAAAGTAAACAAACTATAAATAAACAAAGCATAAACAAACAAGGTCTTAGATGACAACCAATCAACCTAGATTGACCATATTAATGGACCTCTGGAATTTGTTCTTTAATAAAAGAAAAAGAGGGATTTTATTATGTATAGTTTAGTCACCGCTAAACTATTTTTGAATAGTTAAAATGGCCAGTCTACAAGCTCGCAACATGTCCATGTAAATAGTAAATAGTAAAAAAGGCAAATAAGTTTAGGGATAAGGGGTTTAGCGGTGACGAAAATTGAGCCAGACAATAAGACTCAACTCATTTTGCAATTGAAGGTGTGATTTACATGGTTTTGTCTGTATGGAAAGTAGTTCTTGTTCAGTTTATAAAGCGTCCCTGGGTTCAAGAAAGGTGATATATAAATTCAAGGTTTACCTCATCTCAGATGTAATTCAGTCAGATAATCAGCTCATTGTAATTGAATTGTGTGATTTGCATGGTTTTGTCTTTTTTCAACAGTAGTTTGTAATGATGGTGGGTCATTTTTTGCTTGGTTGCATCTCAACGGTTTACCATTGAGATGCAATTAAGTCAGTAAGTACTACAGTTTGTACAGAATGATAGTCACATGAATAGGCACGTGGATTAATGCAAGATAAACGATCAAATAAAGATTAACTGCAGATCTAAATTAACATTTAGCTCTATCTACTCAAACCAAGTACATTATTATCAACTTCACAACCAAACATCTGACTATGTCATCTCACCTTGTCCCATGTCTAATGACTGTAAAAGCGATATAATTTGAATTAAAATAATACAGAAAACATTGTAACACACTAAAACATCTAATCAAGTAAACAAACACATGAAACAGCATCTTCTGCATACTTGATTAAAAGTACAGATATCTAACTTGAAAGTGACTGGTAAAAGTCAACTTCACCCATAATGAAGACATGAAGACATATTCATGTCTTACTCTGCATCCTAATAAAAATATAGGCCTAGGCACTTTGGCTATTAGCGTGTGCTGCAACTATTGTATTTTCAAGATTCCCTCTTCAATAGGGTTAGTTAGCGTATAGTATATGCTAACTATATCGAAAGTATCCTATCTTAGAATACACAGTGCATTTTATAGTACACAGAAACTGCAAAAAACAAACAAAAAACAGGGTTTATTATCTCAGATAATGTGATTATTCGTTTCCGATCCGAACCCACAATTTCTGTGTTAGCTGATACTGAATACCGATACCAGGGAATAATATTTATAATGGAAAAATAATGATCTTATTTTGAAGTCCACAGACCGGGAATAGTGTTTATAGCTATCTAGCTATCTAGCTATAGTGTTGTGTTTATAGCAGACTCCTCACTCCACATGCACCAACATTGTAGGCTATTTACCTGCCATAGTGTCAAACCTTTACCCCTGTATCGGATCGGTGGTTATTTTGGCATATTTGCCGATACCGATATGACCAAATAAGGGCCGTACTGTTCCGATACCGATATAGTATCGGGACATCTCTAGTTCAAATGACCACTTGTTTACCATGCCATGTAAATACGACAATTATTGTAATGTGTGATACTGCAATCAGACTATAACAATGACCCATCATTCTGTGAAATTCAATGGTAAACCTATAGACCAAGCAATTACAAATGAGCCACCATCATTACATGCAGACAAAACAATGACAATGAGTCATCACATGTTGATTGTCTGAGTGCTTGGTCTATAACTTTGCTATTCAGATGTAATTCAATTGTATTGTTGTGTGCTAATAAGGTTAGACTCAAATGTAATGTAATAACAAAACAATAACAAAATGTAATTAAAATTGAATTAAAATCTCTTTATTCATATTCCTGAGTACAGTTTGTATAACAGACAATAACACTAGCTATATGAGCTGCTATATGAACTTACATGGCCTGTTGTAGTAAAAAATAGTTCCAGTTCCAGTTCAAAACTGGTGATTATATTATATATAGGCCCCCTTTTGATTCAATCAACTGTATTGACACGAGAAAAAACAAACTCGAATAAAAAAGTGCAATTATGGTATTAAATAAATGTATAATAAAAGAGCAATGTCAAATTGCAAGTAAAACAAATCTTGCTGTTAGAAAAGGTATCAATTATTCTGCATTTTGCAGTCACTTGCAATATAGCACTATGGGGGAAAGTACAGGTTTAAAACAGTAAATAATTAATCAGAATATGAACAACTAAATTGTTTCCCCCTGTATGCATACAAATTGTAGTACGAATTTATAATATAAACATAAGTACATGCATTGTGTGGTAAATGTTGAGGTGTGTTTATGAAGCAATACCAATAGTCCATGCTCTTCATTCACATGCCGGTGTACCACAATTTCTCAGTTTCTCTCCTGTGTGAATTATCTGGTGGCTTTTAAGGTCTGCCATTTGAGAGAAGTGTTGTCCACACTGATCACATCCATAGGGTATAATGCTTATCTTGTATCTCTTCTTGCCTTTCTTCACAATTTTAATCTTCATGGTTTGGGATTTGGACTGTTTCGATGATTTCAGTTCCTCAAAGTAGGACAACTTTTTGCTCAAAGGCAATATTGCATCATTCACATTCTTTCGTTTGCGTGATTTCTGAACTTGCCTGTTCTCTTCCCACCCGTCACAGTTCAATGTATTATTGATTGAGACGAGGAGCTGGTCATCAGTCAGTTCTCCACAGTCCTCTGCTTGTCTTTCCATTTCAGTTGAGGTGCTGACTAGAGACTCTGTCTCTCTGATTTCTTCATCTTTGACCTGTGGACCCTGTGGTTCCTCCTGGGCCAGACCAGGGTTCCTCTCCTGCTGCTCAGAAGAAACCTCCTCTTTACACACAGGGAGGTGTTGGTCTGGACATAGCGATAGGTCAAAGGAAACCCCCTCACACATCTGCAGAGATTCTAAAGAAAAGATTAAATTAGAGAAATTAATTACATGTTGCATTACAACTTCATCAATTATTTTGTATTAAACATCTTTCCCCATGTTGGGCAAAGTAACATTAGACTGGGAAATATAGGCTTACATTGTTTTGTTCTCTATTTTCTCAAAGCATCCACTGTAATATAGACTGTGGTTGATATGTAAAACAAACTCCAAGTTAGCAATCCTTTGCAGCTGTACACAGAATCTTAACTACTTGGTTGTATCTTCAAATCATATAACATTTACTAACCTGCTCTGTGCAATTTGATGGTTGGTGGTTTGTGGAGTTGCTCGATTAAGAAGTCCAGTGTTTGGAGAAAATCCATAGTTCAAATCTAGCCAATAGATCAAGATGGAAACCAGTACAGCAGAAAATGATATGGTTCCTCTCGCTGTGTTATCCTCTGCTGCACTAACTATCACCACTAAACACAGCCCTGCTAAATACTCAAAGAGGGTGGTCTGGTGGGCCAATCAGAGAGCTTATGTGGAGGGGGGGGGGGGGGGGGGTCAGAAACCTGATCGTTTACAGCTAAAGGGATCCTCCCCATTGTGACTCATAATGGATGCTAATTCCTTTGACGATGTGTGGCTCGTGTATGGCTGGTCTTCCATATTCTCCTCCCACTCATCACAGTTTTCAGTGTCAGATTCAGAACAATGTGGAGAGAGCTGATTTACACCCATTGGGTGTAATATTCCACTGTTCTCTACATCAGCTTGTCTTTCTTCTTCTTTGGAGATGTTTTCACCATCATCTTCACTTTTCACTGCTAGTAATGTCTGTGGTGACCCATCAGCATCCACTGGTCTTTGGTGTAAGTCCTCATGTTCCTCTTTAATGTGTGGAGGCTCTGGTACCTCTTGCACCAGACTGGAGTTCGACTCCTGATGCTCAGGGTAAACCTCCTGTTTTATCATAGCGAGGTGGAAGGCATCTAGACAAAAGATAAATGAGAGTAAGGCATGAGAGTTTGCAACAATCTGGTCTATGTGAGAAGAGTGTAAGATGCCATACTAATGTTAGATTATGAATACCATGCATGTTTTACGAATGCACTTTTGAATGAAGAAGGACTTGTCGTTTATCAAGTACACTAAACAGTTACCAGCTGCAATCATTCCTATTTACATACATGGGTAGTGGACTTTGACTGAAGTAAAACTAATGGAAGTCCTTGATGGAACTCATCCAAATCTATCTAACTCATTTATTAATGCATTTGTATTTAGGCCTAATGAATGCATTCTCAATGCATTCTAGCATGGTAGGTCTAACATGCACATATGTTAGACCTGCCATGCTAGAATCATCTCTTCTCACAATACATGATTTTATTCTCTTGATTGTTGCTTCAAATGATCCATGTATAGTGCCCCTAACATGCATGGTGGCCACTAGTATGGCAAAACCTTTTACGATAAACTATCAGCTTCATACACAATCAATGTCAAAACATGGCCAAACTCAACATGTTGTAATGCAGTGAATTACCAACCTGATCTGTGTAACTTGATGTGTGGTTTTACAACCATATCCAGTAGTCTGCGCTGCCTCTCAATCTCCTGCTTGGAGCAGAAAGCTTGGTCCTCGTACTCTGCTATGATTCTTCCAACGATCTCAAATATCTCTTCAGCTGTACTTGAGCTGAGCTGGACTGTAAAGTTATTCATGAATAACTTTACAGTCCAGCTCAGCTCAAGTACAGCTCAGCTCAAGTGATGGCACCAGACTAAATGGTGAGGTTGATGGCCTGTCAGCCTGATGGGCCATCAGTCATACTGTGTTTTGTCATTCTAAAATCGTCTTGTCTATACTCAAAACAAATATGTGCTATAACAGATATGGTAAAGAACTCCATGGAGTTTAGTAGTTGCAAGTATCTAGAAGTATAATAAGTATCTTGAAACACATCTGCAAAATAACTCTATAAAAAACAAAATGTTATAGTTGTTGAACAGAAGTTACAGTAGGAATAGAATGGGAACGGTTGAATAATGTGATAACCAGTGAGTATAGGTCATAGTTTATTACACATAGCCTATTATGTAATAATACCTATGGTACAACAGTACAACTGAACAACTGTGATGAGTGGGAGGAGAATATGGAAGACCAGCCATACATGAGCCACACATCCAAGAAATTAACCTCCATTATGAGTCACAATGGGGAGGATCCCTTTAGCTGTAACGTTTGTGGCAAGGGCTTTATTTTAAATTGTAACTTGAAGAGACACATGATGATTCATATAGGGGAAAAGCCCTTTAGTTGTAATGACGGGGTCCAGGGACCCCCATCTCCTCGCCACATGCATGGACCAGGGACCCCCAGACCCTACCCTGTGGGCAGCGGGACGACTGGTCAGCGGTTTATGGTTTGAGTCCCGTTACGGGACATTGGCGGGGGCATGTCAGCACAGGAGAAAGCCTGTAACGGCGGGAAGTTGACGTCTGACTCCTTCCTACCAGGACAGAAGTCTGCTAGTTTACCCAACAGGAAGCCTCACCCAACCCACTGCAGAGCAGGAAGGACTCATACTACAGACCAGAGGGAGCTGTTGGAGAAAGAGTTCCATGCTCCCCCCGGGTCACCAGCATCAATTCAAACTTTATTCAAGACACTCACATGGCCAGGGGGGCAGAACACATAAAACACAAAAGTAAACAAACTATAAATAAACAAAGCATAAACAAACAAGGTCTTAGATGACACCCAATCAACCTAGATTGACCATATTAATGGACCTCTGGAATTTGTTCTTTAATAAAAGAAAAAGAGGGATTTTATTATGTATAGTTTAGTCACCGCTAAACTATTTTTGAATAGTTAAAATGGCCAGTCTACAAGCTCGCAACATGTCCATGTAAATAGTAAATAGTAAAAAAGGCAAATAAGTTTAGGGATAAGGGGTTTAGCGGTGACGAAAATTGAGCCAGACAATAAGACTCAACTCATTTTGCAATTGAAGGTGTGATTTACATGGTTTTGTCTGTATGGAAAGTAGTTCTTGTTCAGTTTATAAAGCGTCCCTGGGTTCAAGAAAGGTGATATATAAATTCAAGGTTTACCTCATCTCAGATGTAATTCAGTCAGATAATCAGCTCATTGTAATTGAATTGTGTGATTTGCATGGTTTTGTCTTTATTCAACAGTAGTTTGTAATGATGGTGGGTCATTTTTTGCTTGGTTGCATCTCAACGGTTTACCATTGAGATGCAATTAAGTCAGTAAGTACTACAGTTTGTACAGAATGATAGTCACATGAATAGGCACGTGGATTAATGCAAGATAAACGATCAAATAAAGATTAACTGCAGATCTAAATTAACATTTAGCTCTATCTACTCAAACCAAGTACATTATTATCAACTTCACAACCAAACATCTGACTATGTCATCTCACCTTGTCCCATGTCTAATGACTGTAAAAGCGATATAATTTGAATTAAAATAATACAGAAAACATTGTAACACACTAAAACATCTAATCAAGTAAACAAACACATGAAACAGCATCTTCTGCATACTTGATTAAAAGTACAGATATCTAACTTGAAAGTGACTGGTAAAAGTCAACTTCACCCATAATGAAGACATGAAGACATATTCATGTCTTACTCTGCATCCTAATAAAAATATAGGCCTAGGCACTTTGGCTATTAGCGTGTGCTGCAACTATTGTATTTTCAAGATTCCCTCTTCAATAGGGTTAGTTAGCGTATAGTATATGCTAACTATATCGAAAGTATCCTATCTTAGAATACA
Source organism: Electrona antarctica (assembly GCF_951216825.1). Lineage (NCBI taxonomy): Eukaryota > Metazoa > Chordata > Actinopteri > Myctophiformes > Myctophidae > Electrona > Electrona antarctica. The sequence goes on along the minus strand of NC_136812.1, from coordinate 52,967,092 downwards.
CAGTGCATTTTATAGTACACAGAAACTGCAAAAAACAAACAAAAAACAGGGTTTATTATCTCAGATAATGTGATTATTCGTTTCCGATCCGAACCCACAATTTCTGTGTTAGCTGATACTGAATACCGATACCAGGGAATAATATTTATAATGGAAAAATAATGATCTTATTTTGAAGTCCACAGACCGGGAATAGTGTTTATAGCTATCTAGCTATCTAGCTATAGTGTTGTGTTTATAGCAGACTCCTCACTCCACATGCACCAACATTGTAGGCTATTTACCTGCCATAGTGTCAAACCTTTACCCCTGTATCGGATCGGTGGTTATTTTGGCATATTTGCCGATACCGATATGACCAAATAAGGGCCGTACTGTTCCGATACCGATATAGTATCGGGACATCTCTAGTTCAAATGACCACTTGTTTACCATGCCATGTAAATACGACAATTATTGTAATGTGTGATACTGCAATCAGACTATAACAATGACCCATCATTCTGTGAAATTCAATGGTAAACCTATAGACCAAGCAATTGCAAATGAGCCACCATCATTACATGCAGACAAAACAATGACAATGAGTCATCACATGTTGATTGTCTGAGTGCTTGGTCTATAACTTTGCTATTCAGATGTAATTCAATTGTATTGTTGTGTGCTAATAAGGTTAGACTCAAATGTAATGTAATAACAAAACAATAACAAAATGTAATTAAAATTGAATTAAAATCTCTTTATTCATATTCCTGAGTACAGTTTGTATAACAGACAATAACACTAGCTATATGAGCTGCTATATGAACTTACATGGCCTGTTGTAGTAAAAAATAGTTCCAGTTCCAGTTCAAAACTGGTGATTATATTATATATAGGCCCCCTTTTGATTCAATCAACTGTATTGACACGAGAAAAAACTAGAATAAAAAAGTGCAATTATGGTATTAAATAAATGTATAATAAAAGAGCAATGTCAAATTGCAAGTAAAACAAATCTTGCTGTTAGAAAAGGTATCAATTATTCTGCATTTTGCAGTCACTTGCAATATAGCACTATGGGGGAAAGTACAGGTTTAAAACAGTAAATAATTCATCAGAATATGAACAACTAAATTGTTTCCCCCTGTATGCATACAAATTGTAGTACGAATTTATAATATAAACATAAGTACATGCATTGTGTGGTAAATGTTGAGGTGTGTTTATGAAGCAATACCAATAGTCCATGCTCTTCATTCACATGCCGGTGTACCACAATTTCTCAGTTTCTCTCCTGTGTGAATTATCTGGTGGCTTTTAAGGTCTGCCATTTGAGAGAAGTGTTGTCCACACTGATCACATCCATAGGGTATAATGCTTATCTTGTATCTCTTCTTGCCTTTCTTCACAATTTTAATCTTCATGGTTTGGGATTTGGACTGTTTCGATGATTTCAGTTCCTCAAAGTAGGACAACTTTTTGCTCAAAGGCAATATTGCATCATTCACATTCTTTCGTTTGCGTGATTTCTGAACTTGCCTGTTCTCTTCCCACCCGTCACAGTTCAATGTATTATTGATTGAGACGAGGAGCTGGTCATCAGTCAGTTCTCCACAGTCCTCTGCTTGTCTTTCCATTTCAGTTGAGGTGCTGACTAGAGACTCTGTCTCTCTGATTTCTTCATCTTTGACCTGTGGACCCTGTGGTTCCTCCTGGGCCAGACCAGGGTTCCTCTCCTGCTGCTCAGAAGAAACCTCCTCTTTACACACAGGGAGGTGTTGGTCTGGACATAGCGATAGGTCAAAGGAAACCCCCTCACACATCTGCAGAGATTCTAAAGAAAAGATTAAATTAGAGAAATTAATTACATGTTGCATTACAACTTCATCAATTATTTTGTATTAAACATCTTTCCCCATGTTGGGCAAAGTAACATTAGACTGGGAAATATAGGCTTACATTGTTTTGTTCTCTATTTTCTCAAAGCATCCACTGTAATATAGACTGTGGTTGATATGTAAAACAAACTCCAAGTTAGCAATCCTTTGCAGCTGTACACAGAATCTTAACTACTTGGTTGTATCTTCAAATCATATAACATTTACTAACCTGCTCTGTGCAATTTGATGGTTGGTGGTTTGTGGAGTTGCTCGATTAAGAAGTCCAGTGTTTGGAGAAAATCCATAGTTCAAATCTAGCCAATAGATCAAGATGGAAACCAGTACAGCAGAAAATGATATGGTTCCTCTCGCTGTGTTATCCTCTGCTGCACTAACTATCACCACTAAACACAGCCCTGCTAAATACTCAAAGAGGGTGGTCTGGTGGGCCAATCAGAGATCTTATGTGGAGGGGGGGGGGGGGGTGGGTGGTCAGAAACCTGATCGTTTACAGCTAAAGGGATCCTCCCCATTGTGACTCATAATGGATGCTAATTTCTTTGACGATGTGTGGCTCGTGTATGGCTGGTCTTCCATATTCTCCTCCCACTCATCACAGTTTTCAGTGTCAGATTCAGAACAATGTGGAGAGAGCTGATTTACACCCATTGGGTGTAATATTCCACTGTTCTCTACATCAGCTTGTCTTTCTTCTTCTTTGGAGATGTTTTCACCATCATCTTCACTTTTCACTGCTAGTAATGTCTGTGGTGACCCATCAGCATCCACTGGTCTTTGGTGTAAGTCCTCATGTTCCTCTTTAATGTGTGGAGGCTCTGGTACCTCTTGCACCAGACTGGAGTTCGACTCCTGATGCTCAGGGTAAACCTCCTGTTTTATCATAGCGAGGTGGAAGGCATCTAGACAAAAGATAAATGAGAGTAAGGCATGAGAGTTTGCAACAATCTGGTCTATGTGAGAAGAGTGTAAGATGCCATACTAATGTTAGATTATGAATACCATGCATGTTTTACGAATGCACTTTTGAATGAAGAAGGACTTGTCGTTTATCAAGTACACTAAACAGTTACCAGCTGCAATCATTCCTATTTACATACATGGGTAGTGGACTTTGACTGAAGTAAAACTAATGGAAGTCCTTGATGGAACTCATCCAAATCTATCTAACTCATTTATTAATGCATTTGTATTTAGGCCTAATGAATGCATTCTCAATGCATTCTAGCATGGTAGGTCTAACATGCACATATGTTAGACCTGCCATGCTAGAATCATCTCTTCTCACAATACATGATTTTATTCTCTTGATTGTTGCTTCAAATGATCCATGTATAGTGCCCCTAACATGCATGGTGGCCACTAGTATGGCAAAACCTTTTACGATAAACTATCAGCTTCATACACAATCAATGTCAAAACATGGCCAAACTCAACATGTTGTAATGCAGTGAATTACCAACCTGATCTGTGTAACTTGATGTGTGGTTTTACAACCATATCCAGTAGTCTGCGCTGCCTCTCAATCTCCTGCTTGGAGCAGAAAGCTTGGTCCTCGTACTCTGCTATGATTCTTCCAACGATCTCAAATATCTCTTCAGCTGTACTTGAGCTGAGCTGGACTGTAAAGTTATTCATGAATAACTTTACAGTCCAGCTCAGCTCAAGTACAGCTCAGCTCAAGTGATGGCACCAGACTAAATGGTGAGGTTGATGGCCTGTCAGCCTGATGGGCCATCAGTCATACTGTGTTTTGTCATTCTAAAATCGTCTTGTCTATACTCAAAACAAATATGTGCTATAACAGATATGGTAAAGAACTCCATGGAGTTTAGTAGTTGCAAGTATCTAGAAGTATAATAAGTATCTTGAAACACATCTGCAAAATAACTCTATAAAAAACAAAATGTTATAGTTGTTGAACAGAAGTTACAGTAGGAATAGAATGGGAACGGTTGAATAATGTGATAACCAGTGAGTATAGGTCATAGTTTATTACACATAGCCTATTATGTAATAATACCTATGGTACAAAAAGTACAACTGAACAACTGTGATGAGTGGGAGGAGAATATGGAAGACCAGCCATACATGAGCCACACATCCAAGAAATTAACCTCCATTATGAGTCACAATGGGGAGGATCCCTTTAGCTGTAACGTTTGTGGCAAGGGCTTTATTTTAAATTGTAACTTGAAGAGACACATGATGATTCATATAGGGGAAAAGCCCTTTAGTTGTAATGACGGGGTCCAGGGACCCCCATCTCCTCGCCACATGCATGGACCAGGGACCCCCAGACCCTACCCTGTGGGCAGCGGGACGACTGGTCAGCGGTTTATGGTTTGAGTCCCGTTACGGGACATTGGCGGGGGCATGTCAGCACAGGAGAAAGCCTGTAACGGCGGGAAGTTGACGTCTGACTCCTTCCTACCAGGACAGAAGTCTGCTAGTTTACCCAACAGGAAGCCTCACCCAACCCACTGCAGAGCAGGAAGGACTCATACTACAGACCAGAGGGAGCTGTTGGAGAAAGAGTTCCATGCTCCCCCCGGGTCACCAGCATCAATTCAAACTTTATTCAAGACACTCACATGGCCAGGGGGGCAGAACACATAAAACACAAAAGTAAACAAACTATAAATAAACAAAGCATAAACAAACAAGGTCTTAGATGACACCCAATCAACCTAGATTGACCATATTAATGGACCTCTGGAATTTGTTCTTTAATAAAAGAAAAAGAGGGATTTTATTATGTATAGTTTAGTCACCGCTAAACTATTTTTGAATAGTTAAAATGGCCAGTCTACAAGCTCGCAACATGTCCATGTAAATAGTAAATAGTAAAAAGGGCAAATAAGTTTAGGGATAAGGGGTTTAGCGGTGACGAAAATTGAGCCAGACAATAAGACTCAACTCATTTTGCAATTGAAGGTGTGATTTACATGGTTTTGTCTGTATGGAAAGTAGTTCTTGTTCAGTTTATAAAGCGTCCCTGGGTTCAAGAAAGGTGATATATAAATTCAAGGTTTACCTCATCTCAGATGTAATTCAGTCAGATAATCAGCTCATTGTAATTGAATTGTGTGATTTGCATGGTTTTGTCTTTATTCAACAGTAGTTTGTAATGATGGTGGGTCATTTTTTGCTTGGTTGCATCTCAACGGTTTACCATTGAGATGCAATTAAGTCAGTAAGTACTACAGTTTGTACAGAATGATAGTCACATGAATAGGCACGTGGATTAATGCAAGATAAACGATCAAATAAAGATTAACTGCAGATCTAAATTAACATTTAGCTCTATCTACTCAAACCAAGTACATTATTATCAACTTCACAACCAAACATCTGACTATGTCATCTCACCTTGTCCCATGTCTAATGACTGTAAAAGCGATATAATTTGAATTAAAATAATACAGAAAACATTGTAACACACTAAAACATCTAATCAAGTAAACAAACACATGAAACAGCATCTTCTGCATACTTGATTAAAAGTACAGATATCTAACTTGAAAGTGACTGGTAAAAGTCAACTTCACCCATAATGAAGACATGAAGACATATTCATGTCTTACTCTGCATCCTAATAAAAATATAGGCCTAGGCACTTTGGCTATTAGCGTGTGCTGCAACTATTGTATTTTCAAGATTCCCTCTTCAATAGGGTTAGTTAGCGTATAGTATATGCTAACTATATCGAAAGTATCCTATCTTAGAATACACAGTGCATTTTATAGTACACAGAAACTGCAAAAAACAAACAAAAAACAGGGTTTATTATCTCAGATAATGTGATTATTCGTTTCCGATCCGAACCCACAATTTCTGTGTTAGCTGATACTGAATACCGATACCAGGGAATAATATTTATAATGGAAAAATAATGATCTTATTTTGAAGTCCACAGACCGGGAATAGTGTTTATAGCTATCTAGCTATCTAGCTATAGTGTTGTGTTTATAGCAGACTCCTCACTCCACATGCACCAACATTGTAGGCTATTTACCTGCCATAGTGTCAAACCTTTACCCCTGTATCGGATCGGTGGTTATTTTGGCATATTTGCCGATACCGATATGACCAAATAAGGGCCGTACTGTTCCGATACCGATATAGTATCGGGACATCTCTAGTTCAAATGACCACTTGTTTACCATGCCATGTAAATACGACAATTATTGTAATGTGTGATACTGCAATCAGACTATAACAATGACCCATCATTCTGTGAAATTCAATGGTAAACCTATAGACCAAGCAATTGCAAATGAGCCACCATCATTACATGCAGACAAAACAATGACAATGAGTCATCACATGTTGATTGTCTGAGTGCTTGGTCTATAACTTTGCTATTCAGATGTAATTCAATTGTATTGTTGTGTGCTAATAAGGTTAGACTCAAATGTAATGTAATAACAAAACAATAACAAAATGTAATTAAAATTGAATTAAAATCTCTTTATTCATATTCCTGAGTACAGTTTGTATAACAGACAATAACACTAGCTATATGAGCTGCTATATAAACTTACATGGCCTGTTGTAGTAAAAAATAGTTCCAGTTCCAGTTCAAAACTGGTGATTATATTATATATAGGCCCCCTTTTGATTCAATCAACTGTATTGACACGAGAAAAAACAAACTAGAATAAAAAAGTGCAATTATGGTATTAAATAAATGTATAATAAAAGAGCAATGTCAAATTGCAAGTAAAACAAATCTTGCTGTTAGAAAAGGTATCAATTATTCTGCATTTTGCAGTCACTTGCAATATAGCACTATGGGGGAAAGTACAGGTTTAAAACAGTAAATAATTCATCAGAATATGAACAACTAAATTGTTTCCCCCTGTATGCATACAAATTGTAGTACGAATTTATAATATAAACATAAGTACATGCATTGTGTGGTAAATGTTGAGGTGTGTTTATGAAGCAATACCAATAGTCCATGCTCTTCATTCACATGCCGGTGTACCACAATTTCTCAGTTTCTCTCCTGTGTGAATTATCTGGTGGCTTTTAAGGTCTGCCATTTGAGAGAAGTGTTGTCCACACTGATCACATCCATAGGGTATAATGCTTATCTTGTATCTCTTCTTGCCTTTCTTCACAATTTTAATCTTCATGGTTTGGGATTTGGACTGTTTCGATGATTTCAGTTCCTCAAAGTAGGACAACTTTTTGCTCAAAGGCAATATTGCATCATTCACATTCTTTCGTTTGCGTGATTTCTGAACTTGCCTGTTCTCTTCCCACCCGTCACAGTTCAATGTATTATTGATTGAGACGAGGAGCTGGTCATCAGTCAGTTCTCCACAGTCCTCTGCTTGTCTTTCCATTTCAGTTGAGGTGCTGACTAGAGACTCTGTCTCTCTGATTTCTTCATCTTTGACCTGTGGACCCTGTGGTTCCTCCTGGGCCAGACCAGGGTTCCTCTCCTGCTGCTCAGAAGAAACCTCCTCTTTACACACAGGGAGGTGTTGGTCTGGACATAGCGATAGGTCAAAGGAAACCCCCTCACACATCTGCAGAGATTCTAAAGAAAAGATTAAATTAGAGAAATTAATTACATGTTGCATTACAACTTCATCAATTATTTTGTATTAAACATCTTTCCCCATGTTGGGCAAAGTAACATTAGACTGGGAAATATAGGCTTACATTGTTTTGTTCTCTATTTTCTCAAAGCATCCACTGTAATATAGACTGTGGTTGATATGTAAAACAAACTCCAAGTTAGCAATCCTTTGCAGCTGTACACAGAATCTTAACTACTTGGTTGTATCTTCAAATCATATAACATTTACTAACCTGCTCTGTGCAATTTGATGGTTGGTGGTTTGTGGAGTTGCTCGATTAAGAAGTCCAGTGTTTGGAGAAAATCCATAGTTCAAATCTAGCCAATAGATCAAGATGGAAACCAGTACAGCAGAAAATGATATGGTTCCTCTCGCTGTGTTATCCTCTGCTGCACTAACTATCACCACTCAACACAGCCCTGCTAAATACTCAAAGAGGGTGGTCTGGTGGGCCAATCAGAGAGCTTATGTGGAGGGGGGGGGGGGGGGTGGGTGGTCAGAAACCTGATCGTTTACAGCTAAAGGGATCCTCCCCATTGTGACTCATAATGGATGCTAATTCCTTTGACGATGTGTGGCTCGTGTATGGCTGGTCTTCCATATTCTCCTCCCACTCATCACAGTTTTCAGTGTCAGATTCAGAACAATGTGGAGAGAGCTGATTTACACCCATTGGGTGTAATATTCCACTGTTCTCTACATCAGCTTGTCTTTCTTCTTCTTTGGAGATGTTTTCACCATCATCTTCACTTTTCACTGCTAGTAATGTCTGTGGTGACCCATCAGCATCCACTGGTCTTTGGTGTAAGTCCTCATGTTCCTCTTTAATGTGTGGAGGCTCTGGTACCTCTTGCACCAGACTGGAGTTCGACTCCTGATGCTCAGGGTAAACCTCCTGTTTTATCATAGCGAGGTGGAAGGCATCTAGACAAAAGATAAATGAGAGTAAGGCATGAGAGTTTGCAACAATCTGGTCTATGTGAGAAGAGTGTAAGATGCCATACTAATGTTAGATTATGAATACCATGCATGTTTTACGAATGCACTTTTGAATGAAGAAGGACTTGTCGTTTATCAAGTACACTAAACAGTTACCAGCTGCAATCATTCCTATTTACATACATGGGTAGTGGACTTTGACTGAAGTAAAACTAATGGAAGTCCTTGATGGAACTCATCCAAATCTATCTAACTAATTTATTAATGCATTTGTATTTAGGCCTAATGAATGCATTCTCAATGCATTCTAGCATGGTAGGTCTAACATGCACATATGTTAGACCTGCCATGCTAGAATCATCTCTTCTCACAATACATGATTTTATTCTCTTGATTGTTGCTTCAAATGATCCATGTATAGTGCCCCTAACATGCATGGTGGCCACTAGTATGGCAAAACCTTTTACGATAAACTATCAGCTTCATACACAATCAATGTCAAAACATGGCCAAACTCAACATGTTGTAATGCAGTGAATTACCAACCTGATCTGTGTAACTTGATGTGTGGTTTTACAACCATATCCAGTAGTCTGCGCTGCCTCTCAATCTCCTGCTTGGAGCAGAAAGCTTGGTCCTCGTACTCTGCTATGATTCTTCCAACGATCTCAAATATCTCTTCAGCTGTACTTGAGCTGAGCTGGACTGTAAAGTTATTCATGAATAACTTTACAGTCCAGCTCAGCTCAAGTACAGCTCAGCTCAAGTGATGGCACCAGACTAAATGGTGAGGTTGATGGCCTGTCAGCCTGATGGGCCATCAGTCATACTGTGTTTTGTCATTCTAAAATCGTCTTGTCTATACTCAAAACAAATATGTGCTATAACAGATATGGTAAAGAACTCCATGGAGTTTAGTAGTTGCAAGTATCTAGAAGTATAATAAGTATCTTGAAACACATCTGCAAAATAACTCTATAAAAAACAAAATGTTATAGTTGTTGAACAGAAGTTACAGTAGGAATAGAATGGGAACGGTTGAATAATGTGATAACCAGTGAGTATAGGTCATAGTTTATTACACATAGCCTATTATGTAATAATACCTATGGTACAACAGTACAACTGAACAACTGTGATGAGTGGGAGGAGAATATGGAAGACCAGCCATACATGAGCCACACATCCAAGAAATTAACCTCCATTATGAGTCACAATGGGGAGGATCCCTTTAGCTGTAACGTTTGTGGCAAGGGCTTTATTTTAAATTGTAACTTGAAGAGACACATGATGATTCATATAGGGGAAAAGCCCTTTAGTTGTAATGACGGGGTCCAGGGACCCCCATCTCCTCGCCACATGCATGGACCAGGGACCCCCAGACCCTACCCTGTGGGCAGCGGGACGACTGGTCAGCGGTTTATGGTTTGAGTCCCGTTACGGGACATTGGCGGGGGCATGTCAGCACAGGAGAAAGCCTGTAACGGCGGGAAGTTGACGTCTGACTCCTTCCTACCAGGACAGAAGTCTGCTAGTTTACCCAACAGGAAGCCTCACCCAACCCACTGCAGAGCAGGAAGGACTCATACTACAGACCAGAGGGAGCTGTTGGAGAAAGAGTTCCATGCTCCCCCCGGGTCACCAGCATCAATTCAAACTTTATTCAAGACACTCACATGGCCAGGGGGGCAGAACACATAAAACACAAAAGTAAACAAACTATAAATAAACAAAGCATAAACAAACAAGGTCTTAGATGACACCCAATCAACCTAGATTTACCATATTAATGGACCTCTGGAATTTGTTCTTTAATAAAAGAAAAAGAGGGATTTTATTATGTATAGTTTAGTCACCGCTAAACTATTTTTGAATAGTTAAAATGGCCAGTCTACAAGCTCGCAACATGTCCATGTAAATAGTAAATAGTAAAAAAGGCAAATAAGTTTAGGGATAAGGGGTTTAGCGGTGACGAAAATTGAGCCAGACAATAAGACTCAACTCATTTTGCAATTGAAGGTGTGATTTACATGGTTTTGTCTGTATGGAAAGTAGTTCTTGTTCAGTTTATAAAGCGTCCCTGGGTTCAAGAAAGGTGATATATAAATTCAAGGTTTACCTCATCTCAGATGTAATTCAGTCAGATAATCAGCTCATTGTAATTGAATTGTGTGATTTGCATGGTTTTGTCTTTATTCAACAGTAGTTTGTAATGATGGTGGGTCATTTTTTACTTGGTTGCATCTCAACGGTTTACCATTGAGATGCAATTAAGTCAGTAAGTACTACAGTTTGTACAGAATGATAGTCACATGAATAGGCACGTGGATTAATGCAAGATAAACGATCAAATAAAGATTAACTGCAGATCTAAATTAACATTTGGCTCTATCTACTCAAACCAAGTACATTATTATCAACTTCACAACCAAACATCTGACTATGTCATCTCACCTTGTCCCATGTCTAATGACTGTAAAAGCGATATAATTTGAATTAAAATAATACAGAAAACATTGTAACACACTAAAACATCTAATCAAGTAAACAAACACATGAAACAGCATCTTCTGCATACTTGATTAAAAGTACAGATATCTAACTTGAAAGTGACTGGTAAAAGTCAACTTCACCCATAATGAAGACATGAAGACATATTCATGTCTTACTCTGCATCCTAATAAAAATATAGGCCTAGGCACTTTGGCTATTAGCGTGTGCTGCAACTATTGTATTTTCAAGATTCCCTCTTCAATAGGGTTAGTTAGCGTATAGTATATGCTAACTATATCGAAAGTATCCTATCTTAGAATACACAGTGCATTTTATAGTACACAGAAACTGCAAAAAACAAACAAAAACAGGGTTTATTATCTCAGATAATGTGATTATTCGTTTCCGATCCGAACCCACAATTTCTGTGTTAGCTGATACTGAATACCGATACCAGGGAATAATATTTATAATGGAAAAATAATGATCTTATTTTGAAGTCCACAGACCGGGAATAGTGTTTATAGCTATCTAGCTATCTAGCTATAGTGTTGTGTTTATAGCAGACTCCTCACTCCACATGCACCAACATTGTAGGCTATTTACCTGCCATAGTGTCAAACCTTTACCCCTGTATCGGATCGGTGGTTATTTTGGCATATTTGCCGATACCGATATGACCAAATAAGGGCCGTACTGTTCCGATACCGATATAGTATCGGGACATCTCTAGTTCAAATGACCACTTGTTTACCATGCCATGTAAATACGACAATTATTGTAATGTGTGATACTGCAATCAGACTATAACAATGACCCATCATTCTGTGAAATTCAATGGTAAACCTATAGACCAAGCAATTGCAAATGAGCCACCATCATTACATGCAGACAAAACAATGACAATGAGTCATCACATGTTGATTGTCTGAGTGCTTGGTCTATAACTTTGCTATTCAGATGTAATTCAATTGTATTGTTGTGTGCTAATAAGGTTAGACTCAAATGTAATGTAATAACAAAACAATAACAAAATGTAATTAAAATTGAATTAAAATCTCTTTATTCATATTCCTGAGTACAGTTTGTATAACAGACAATAACACTAGCTATATGAGCTGCTATATGAACTTACATGGCCTGTTGTAGTAAAAAATAGTTCCAGTTCCAGTTCAAAACTGGTGATTATATTATATATAGGCCCCCTTTTGATTCAATCAACTGTATTGACACGAGAAAAAACAAACTAGAATAAAAAAGTGCAATTATGGTATTAAATAAATGTATAATAAAAGAGCAATGTCAAATTGCAAGTAAAACAAATCTTGCTGTTAGAAAAGGTATCAAGTATTCTGCATTTTGCAGTCACTTGCAATATAGCACTATGGGGGAAAGTACAGGTTTAAAACAGTAAATAATTCATCAGAATATGAACAACTAAATTGTTTCCCCCTGTATGCATACAAATTGTAGTACGAATTTATAATATAAACATAAGTACTTGCATTGTGTGGTAAATGTTGAGGTGTGTTTATGAAGCAATACCAATAGTCCATGCTCTTCATTCACATGCCGGTGTACCACAATTTCTCAGTTTCTCTCCTGTGTGAATTATCTGGTGGCTTTTAAGGTCTGCCATTTGAGAGAAGTGTTGTCCACACTGATCACATCCATAGGGTATAATGCTTATCTTGTATCTCTTCTTGCCTTTCTTCACAATTTTAATCTTCATGGTTTGGGATTTGGACTGTTTCGATGATTTCAGTTCCTCAAAGTAGGACAACTTTTTGCTCAAAGGCAATATTGCATCATTCACATTCTTTCGTTTGCGTGATTTCTGAACTTGCCTGTTCTCTTCCCACCCGTCACAGTTCAATGTATTATTGATTGAGACGAGGAGCTGGTCATCAGTCAGTTCTCCACAGTCCTCTGCTTGTCTTTCCATTTCAGTTGAGGTGCTGACTAGAGACTCTGTCTCTCTGATTTCTTCATCTTTGACCTGTGGACCCTGTGGTTCCTCCTGGGCCAGACCAGGGTTCCTCTCCTGCTGCTCAGAAGAAACCTCCTCTTTACACACAGGGAGGTGTTGGTCTGGACATAGCGATAGGTCAAAGGAAACCCCCTCACACATCTGCAGAGATTCTAAAGAAAATATTAAATTAGAGAAATTAATTACATGTTGCATTACAACTTCATCAATTATTTTGTATTAAACATCTTTCCCCATGTTGGGCAAAGTAACATTAGACTGGGAAATATAGGCTTACATTGTTTTGTTCTCTATTTTCTCAAAGCATCCACTGTAATATAGACTGTGGTTGATATGTAAAACAAACTCCAAGTTAGCAATCCTTTGCAGCTGTACACAGAATCTTAACTACTTGGTTGTATCTTCAAATCATATAACATTTACTAACCTGCTCTGTGCAATTTGATGGTTGGTGGTTTGTGGAGTTGCTCGATTAAGAAGTCCAGTGTTTGGAGAAAATCCATAGTTCAAATCTAGCCAATAGATCAAGATGGAAACCAGTACAGCAGAAAATGATATGGTTCCTCTCGCTGTGTTATCCTCTGCTGCACTAACTATCACCACTCAACACAGCCCTGCTAAATACTCAAAGAGGGTGGTCTGGTGGGCCAATCAGAGAGCTTATGTGGAGGGGGGGGGGGGGGTGGGTGGTCAGAAACCTGATCGTTTACAGCTAAAGGGATCCTCCCCATTGTGACTCATAATGGATGCTAATTCCTTTGACGATGTGTGGCTCGTGTATGGCTGGTCTTCCATATTCTCCTCCCACTCATCACAGTTTTCAGTGTCAGATTCAGAACAATGTGGAGAGAGCTGATTTACACCCATTGGGTGTAATATTCCACTGTTCTCTACATCAGCTTGTCTTTCTTCTTCTTTGGAGATGTTTTCACCATCATCTTCACTTTTCACTGCTAGTAATGTCTGTGGTGACCCATCAGCATCCACTGGTCTTTGGTGTAAGTCCTCATGTTCCTCTTTAATGTGTGGAGGCTCTGGTACCTCTTGCACCAGACTGGAGTTCGACTCCTGATGCTCAGGGTAAACCACCTGTTTTATCATAGCGAGGTGGAAGGCATCTAGACAAAAGATAAATGAGAGTAAGGCATGAGAGTTTGCAACAATCTGGTCTATGTGAGAAGAGTGTAAGATGCCATACTAATGTTAGATTATGAATACCATGCATGTTTTACGAATGCACTTTTGAATGAAGAAGGACTTGTCGTTTATCAAGTACACTAAACAGTTACCAGCTGCAATCATTCCTATTTACATACATGGGTAGTGGACTTTGACTGAAGTAAAACTAATGGAAGTCCTTGATGGAACTCATCCAAATCTATCTAACTCATTTATTAATGCATTTGTATTTAGGCCTAATGAATGCATTCTCAATGCATTCTAGCATGGTAGGTCTAACATGCACATATGTTAGACCTGCCATGCTAGAATCATCTCTTCTCACAATACATGATTTTATTCTCTTGATTGTTGCTTCAAATGATCCATGTATAGTGCCCCTAACATGCATGGTGGCCACTAGTATGGCAAAACCTTTTACGATAAACTATCAGCTTCATACACAATCAATGTCAAAACATGGCCAAACTCAACATGTTGTAATGCAGTGAATTACCAACCTGATCTGTGTAACTTGATGTGTGGTTTTACAACCATATCCAGTAGTCTGCGCTGCCTCTCAATCTCCTGCTTGGAGCAGAAAGCTTGGTCCTCGTACTCTGCTATGATTCTTCCAACGATCTCAAATATCTCTTCAGCTGTACTTGAGCTGAGCTGGACTGTAAAGTTATTCATGAATAACTTTACAGTCCAGCTCAGCTCAAGTACAGCTCAGCTCAAGTGATGGCACCAGACTAAATGGTGAGGTTGATGGCCTGTCAGCCTGATGGGCCATCAGTCATACTGTGTTTTGTCATTCTAAAATCGTCTTGTCTATACTCAAAACAAATATGTGCTATAACAGATATGGTAAAGAACTCCATGGAGTTTAGTAGTTGCAAGTATCTAGAAGTATAATAAGTATCTTGAAACACATCTGCAAAATAACTCTATAAAAAACAAAATGTTATAGTTGTTGAACAGAAGTTACAGTAGGAATAGAATGGGAACGGTTGAATAATGTGATAACCAGTGAGTATAGGTCATAGTTTATTACACATAGCCTATTATGTAATAATACCTATGGTACAACAGTACAACTGAACAACTGTGATGAGTGGGAGGAGAATATGGAAGACCAGCCATACATGAGCCACACATCCAAGAAATTAACCTCCATTATGAGTCACAATGGGGAGGATCCCTTTAGCTGTAACGTTTGTGGCAAGGGCTTTATTTTAAATTGTAACTTGAAGAGACACATGATGATTCATATAGGGGAAAAGCCCTTTAGTTGTAATGACGGGGTCCAGGGACCCCCATCTCCTCGCCACATGCATGGACCAGGGACCCCCAGACCCTACCCTGTGGGCAGCGGGACGACTGGTCAGCGGTTTATGGTTTGAGTCCCGTTACGGGACATTGGCGGGGGCATGTCAGCACAGGAGAAAGCCTGTAACGGCGGGAAGTTGACGTCTGACTCCTTCCTACCAGGACAGAAGTCTGCTAGTTTACCCAACAGGAAGCCTCACCCAACCCACTGCAGAGCAGGAAGGACTCATACTACAGACCAGAGGGAGCTGTTGGAGAAAGAGTTCCATGCTCCCCCGGGTCACCAGCATCAATTCAAACTTTATTCAAGACACTCACATGGCCAGGGGGGCAGAACACATAAAACACAAAAGTAAACAAACTATAAATAAACAAAGCATAAACAAACAAGGTCTTAGATGACACCCAATCAACCTAGATTGACCATATTAATGGACCTCTGGAATTTGTTCTTTAATAAAAGAAAAAGAGGGATTTTATTATGTATAGTTTAGTCACCGCTAAACTATTTTTGAATAGTTAAAATGGCCAGTCTACAAGCTCGCAACATGTCCATGTAAATAGTAAATAGTAAAAAAGGCAAATAAGTTTAGGGATAAGGGGTTTAGCGGTGACGAAAATTGAGCCAGACAATAAGACTCAACTCATTTTGCAATTGAAGGTGTGATTTACATGGTTTTGTCTGTATGGAAAGTAGTTCTTGTTCAGTTTATAAAGCGTCCCTGGGTTCAAGAAAGGTGATATATAAATTCAAGGTTTACCTCATCTCAGATGTAATTCAGTCAGATAATCAGCTCATTGTAATTGAATTGTGTGATTTGCATGGTTTTGTCTTTATTCAACAGTAGTTTGTAATGATGGTGGGTCATTTTTTGCTTGGTTGCATCTCAACGGTTTACCATTGAGATGCAATTAAGTCAGTAAGTACTACAGTTTGTACAGAATGATAGTCACATGAATAGGCACGTGGATTAATGCAAGATAAACGATCAAATAAAGATTAACTGCAGATCTAAATTAACATTTAGCTCTATCTACTCAAACCAAGTACATTATTATCAACTTCACAACCAAACATCTGACTATGTCATCTCACCTTGTCCCATGTCTAATGACTGTAAAAGCGATATAATTTGAATTAAAATAATACAGAAAACATTGTAACACACTAAAACATCTAATCAAGTAAACAAACACATGAAACAGCATCTTCTGCATACTTGATTAAAAGTACAGATATCTAACTTGAAAGTGACTGGTAAAAGTCAACTTCACCCATAATGAAGACATGAAGACATATTCATGTCTTACTCTGCATCCTAATAAAAATATAGGCCTAGGCACTTTGGCTATTAGCGTGTGCTGCAACTATTGTATTTTCAAGATTCCCTCTTCAATAGGGTTAGTTAGCGTATAGTATATGCTAACTATATCGAAAGTATCCTATCTTAGAATACACAGTGCATTTTATAGTACACAGAAACTGCAAAAAACAAACAAAAAACAGGGTTTATTATCTCAGATAATGTGATTATTCGTTTCCGATCCGAACCCACAATTTCTGTGTTAGCTGATACTGAATACCGATACCAGGGAATAATATTTATAATGGAAAAATAATGATCTTATTTTGAAGTCCACAGACCGGGAATAGTGTTTATAGCTATCTAGCTATCTAGCTATAGTGTTGTGTTTATAGCAGACTCCTCACTCCACATGCACCAACATTGTAGGCTATTTACCTGCCATAGTGTCAAACCTTTACCCCTGTATCGGATCGGTGGTTATTTTGGCATATTTGCCGATACCGATATGACCAAATAAGGGCCGTACTGTTCCGATACCGATATAGTATCGGGACATCTCTAGTTCAAATGACCACTTGTTTACCATGCCATGTAAATACGACAATTATTGTAATGTGTGATACTGCAATCAGACTATAACAATGACCCATCATTCTGTGAAATTCAATGGTAAACCTATAGACCAAGCAATTGCAAATGAGCCACCATCATTACATGCAGACAAAACAATGACAATGAGTCATCACATGTTGATTGTCTGAGTGCTTGGTCTATAACTTTGCTATTCAGATGTAATTCAATTGTATTGTTGTGTGCTAATAAGGTTAGACTCAAATGTAATGTAATAACAAAACAATAACAAAATGTAATTAAAATTGAATTAAAATCTCTTTATTCATATTCCTGAGTACAGTTTGTATAACAGACAATAACACTAGCTATATGAGCTGCTATATGAACTTACATGGCCTGTTGTAGTAAAAAATAGTTCCAGTTCCAGTTCAAAACTGGTGATTATATTATATATAGGCCCCCTTTTGATTCAATCAACTGTATTGACACGAGAAAAAACAAACTAGAATAAAAAAGTGCAATTATGGTATTAAATAAATGTATAATAAAAGAGCAATGTCAAATTGCAAGTAAAACAAATCTTGCTGTTAGAAAAGGTATCAATTATTCTGCATTTTGCAGTCACTTGCAATATAGCACTATGGGGGAAAGTACAGGTTTAAAACAGTAAATAATTCATCAGAATATGAACAACTAAATTGTTTCCCCCTGTATGCATACAAATTGTAGTACGAATTTATAATATAAACATAAGTACTTGCATTGTGTGGTAAATGTTGAGGTGTGTTTATGAAGCAATACCAATAGTCCATGCTCTTCATTCACATGCCGGTGTACCACAATTTCTCAGTTTCTCTCCTGTGTGAATTATCTGGTGGCTTTTAAGGTCTGCCATTTGAGAGAAGTGTTGTCCACACTGATCACATCCATAGGGTATAATGCTTATCTTGTATCTCTTCTTGCCTTTCTTCACAATTTTAATCTTCATGGTTTGGGATTTGGACTGTTTCGATGATTTCAGTTCCTCAAAGTAGGACAACTTTTTGCTCAAAGGCAATATTGCATCATTCACATTCTTTCGTTTGCGTGATTTCTGAACTTGCCTGTTCTCTTCCCACCCGTCACAGTTCAATGTATTATTGATTGAGACGAGGAGCTGGTCATCAGTCAGTTCTCCACAGTCCTCTGCTTGTCTTTCCATTTCAGTTGAGGTGCTGACTAGAGACTCTGTCTCTCTGATTTCTTCATCTTTGACCTGTGGACCCTGTGGTTCCTCCTGGGCCAGACCAGGGTTCCTCTCCTGCTGCTCAGAAGAAACCTCCTCTTTACACACAGGGAGGTGTTGGTCTGGACATAGCGATAGGTCAAAGGAAACCCCCTCACACATCTGCAGAGATTCTAAAGAAAAGATTAAATTAGAGAAATTAATTACATGTTGCATTACAACTTCATCAATTATTTTGTATTAAACATCTTTCCCCATGTTGGGCAAAGTAACATTAGACTGGGAAATATAGGCTTACATTGTTTTGTTCTCTATTTTCTCAAAGCATCCACTGTAATATAGACTGTGGTTGATATGTAAAACAAACTCCAAGTTAGCAATCCTTTGCAGCTGTACACAGAATCTTAACTACTTGGTTGTATCTTCAAATCATATAACATTTACTAACCTGCTCTGTGCAATTTGATGGTTGGTGGTTTGTGGAGTTGCTCGATTAAGAAGTCCAGTGTTTGGAGAAAATCCATAGTTCAAATCTAGCCAATAGATCAAGATGGAAACCAGTACAGCAGAAAATGATATGGTTCCTCTCGCTGTGTTATCCTCTGCTGCACTAACTATCACCACTAAACACAGCCCTGCTAAATACTCAAAGAGGGTGGTCTGGTGGGCCAATCAGAGAGCTTATGTGGAGGGGGGGGGGGGGGTGGGTGGTCAGAAACCTGATCGTTTACAGCTAAAGGGATCCTCCCCATTGTGACTCATAATGGATGCTAATTCCTTTGACGATGTGTGGCTCGTGTATGGCTGGTCTTCCATATTCTCCTCCCACTCATCACAGTTTTCAGTGTCAGATTCAGAACAATGTGGAGAGAGCTGATTTACACCCATTGGGTGTAATATTCCACTGTTCTCTACATCAGCTTGTCTTTCTTCTTCTTTGGAGATGTTTTCACCATCATCTTCACTTTTCACTGCTAGTAATGTCTGTGGTGACCCATCAGCATCCACTGGTCTTTGGTGTAAGTCCTCATGTTCCTCTTTAATGTGTGGAGGCTCTGGTACCTCTTGCACCAGACTGGAGTTCGACTCCTGATGCTCAGGGTAAACCTCCTGTTTTATCATAGCGAGGTGGAAGGCATCTAGACAAAAGATAAATGAGAGTAAGGCATGAGAGTTTGCAACAATCTGGTCTATGTGAGAAGAGTGTAAGATGCCATACTAATGTTAGATTATGAATACCATGCATGTTTTACGAATGCACTTTTGAATGAAGAAGGACTTGTCGTTTATCAAGTACACTAAACAGTTACCAGCTGCAATCATTCCTATTTACATACATGGGTAGTGGACTTTGACTGAAGTAAAACTAATGGAAGTCCTTGATGGAACTCATCCAAATCTATCTAACTCATTTATTAATGCATTTGTATTTAGGCCTAATGAATGCATTCTCAATGCATTCTAGCATGGTAGGTCTAACATGCACATATGTTAGACCTGCCATGCTAGAATCATCTCTTCTCACAATACATGATTTTATTCTCTTGATTGTTGCTTCAAATGATCCATGTATAGTGCCCCTAACATGCATGGTGGCCACTAGTATGGCAAAACCTTTTACGATAAACTATCAGCTTCATACACAATCAATGTCAAAACATGGCCAAACTCAACATGTTGTAATGCAGTGAATTACCAACCTGATCTGTGTAACTTGATGTGTGGTTTTACAACCATATCCAGTAGTCTGCGCTGCCTCTCAATCTCCTGCTTGGAGCAGAAAGCTTGGTCCTCGTACTCTGCTATGATTCTTCCAACGATCTCAAATATCTCTTCAGCTGTACTTGAGCTGAGCTGGACTGTAAAGTTATTCATGAATAACTTTACAGTCCAGCTCAGCTCAAGTACAGCTCAGCTCAAGTGATGGCACCAGACTAAATGGTGAGGTTGATGGCCTGTCAGCCTGATGGGCCATCAGTCATACTGTGTTTTGTCATTCTAAAATCGTCTTGTCTATACTCAAAACAAATATGTGCTATAACAGATATGGTAAAGAACTCCATGGAGTTTAGTAGTTGCAAGTATCTAGAAGTATAATAAGTATCTTGAAACACATCTGCAAAATAACTCTATAAAAAACAAAATGTTATAGTTGTTGAACAGAAGTTACAGTAGGAATAGAATGGGAACGGTTGAATAATGTGATAACCAGTGAGTATAGGTCATAGTTTATTACACATAGCCTATTATGTAATAATACCTATGGTACAACAGTACAACTGAACAACTGTGATGAGTGGGAGGAGAATATGGAAGACCAGCCATACATGAGCCACACATCCAAGAAATTAACCTCCATTATGAGTCATAATGGGGAGGATCCCTTTAGCTGTAACGTTTGTGGCAAGGGCTTTATTTTAAATTGTAACTTGAAGAGACACATGATGATTCATATAGGGGAAAAGCCCTTTAGTTGTAATGACGGGGTCCAGGGACCCCCATCTCCTCGCCACATGCATGGACCAGGGACCCCCAGACCCTACCCTGTGGGCAGCGGGACGACTGGTCAGCGGTTTATGGTTTGAGTCCCGTTACGGGACATTGGCGGGGGCATGTCAGCACAGGAGAAAGCCTGTAACGGCGGGAAGTTGACGTCTGACTCCTTCCTACCAGGACAGAAGTCTGCTAGTTTACCCAACAGGAAGCCTCACCCAACCCACTGCAGAGCAGGAAGGACTCATACTACAGACCAGAGGGAGCTGTTGGAGAAAGAGTTCCATGCTCCCCCCGGGTCACCAGCATCAATTCAAACTTTATTCAAGACACTCACATGGCCAGGGGGGCAGAACACATAAAACACAAAAGTAAACAAACTATAAATAAACAAAGCATAAACAAACAAGGTCTTAGATGACACCCAATCAACCTAGATTGACCATATTAATGGACCTCTGGAATTTGTTCTTTAATAAAAGAAAAAGAGGGATTTTATTATGTATAGTTTAGTCACCGCTAAACTATTTTTGAATAGTTAAAATGGCCAGTCTACAAGCTCGCAACATGTCCATGTAAATAGTAAATAGTAAAAAAGGCAAATAAGTTTAGGGATAAGGGGTTTAGCGGTGACGAAAATTGAGCCAGACAATAAGACTCAACTCATTTTGCAATTGAAGGTGTGATTTACATGGTTTTGTCTGTATGGAAAGTAGTTCTTGTTCAGTTTATAAAGCGTCCCTGGGTTCAAGAAAGGTGATATATAAATTCAAGGTTTACCTCATCTCAGATGTAATTCAGTCAGATAATCAGCTCATTGTAATTGAATTGTGTGATTTGCATGGTTTTGTCTTTATTCAACAGTAGTTTGTAATGATGGTGGGTCATTTTTTGCTTGGTTGCATCTCAACGGTTTACCATTGAGATGCAATTAAGTCAGTAAGTACTACAGTTTGTACAGAATGATAGTCACATGAATAGGCACGTGGATTAATGCAAGATAAACGATCAAATAAAGATTAACTGCAGATCTAAATTAACATTTAGCTCTATCTACTCAAACCAAGTACATTATTATCAACTTCACAACCAAACATCTGACTATGTCATCTCACCTTGTCCCATGTCTAATGACTGTAAAAGCGATATAATTTTAATTAAAATAATACAGAAAACATTGTAACACACTAAAACATCTAATCAAGTAAACAAACACATGAAACAGCATCTTCTGCATACTTGATTAAAAGTACAGATATCTAACTTGAAAGTGACTGGTAAAAGTCAACTTCACCCATAATGAAGACATGAAGACATATTCATGTCTTACTCTGCATCCTAATAAAAATATAGGCCTAGGCACTTTGGCTATTAGCGTGTGCTGCAACTATTGTATTTTCAAGATTCCCTCTTCAATAGGGTTAGTTAGCGTATAGTATATGCTAACTATATCGAAAGTATCCTATCTTAGAATACACAGTGCATTTTATAGTACACAGAAACTGCAAAAAACAAACAAAAAACAGGGTTTATTATCTCAGATAATGTGATTATTCGTTTCCGATCCGAACCCACAATTTCTGTGTTAGCTGATACTGAATACCGATACCAGGGAATAATATTTATAATGGAAAAATAATGATCTTATTTTGAAGTCCACAGACCGGGAATAGTGTTTATAGCTATCTAGCTATCTAGCTATAGTGTTGTGTTTATAGCAGACTCCTCACTCCACATGTACCAACATTGTAGGCTATTTACCTGCCATAGTGTCAAACCTTTACCCCTGTATCGGATCGGTGGTTATTTTGGCATATTTGCCGATACCGATATGACCAAATAAGGGCCGTACTGTTCCGATACCGATATAGTATCGGGACATCTCTAGTTCAAATGACCACTTGTTTACCATGCCATGTAAATACGACAATTATTGTAATGTGTGATACTGCAATCAGACTATAACAATGACCCATCATTCTGTGAAATTCAATGGTAAACCTATAGACCAAGCAATTGCAAATGAGCCACCATCATTACATGCAGACAAAACAATGACAATGAGTCATCACATGTTGATTGTCTGAGTGCTTGGTCTATAACTTTGCTATTCAGATGTAATTCAATTGTATTGTTGTGTGCTAATAAGGTTAGACTCAAATGTAATGTAATAACAAAACAATAACAAAATGTAATTAAAATTGAATTAAAATCTCTTTATTCATATTCCTGAGTACAGTTTGTATAACAGACAATAACACTAGCTATATGAGCTGCTATATGAACTTACATGGCCTGTTGTAGTAAAAAATAGTTCCAGTTCCAGTTCAAAACTGGTGATTATATTATATATAGGCCCCCTTTTGATTCAATCAACTGTATTGACACGAGAAAAAACAAACTAGAATAAAAAAGTGCAATTATGGTATTAAATAAATGTATAATAAAAGAGCAATGTCAAATTGCAAGTAAAACAAATCTTGCTGTTAGAAAAGGTATCAATTATTCTGCATTTTGCAGTCACTTGCAATATAGCACTATGGGGGAAAGTACAGGTTTAAAACAGTAAATAATTCATCAGAATATGAACAACTAAATTGTTTCCCCCTGTATGCATACAAATTGTAGTACGAATTTATAATATAAACATAAGTACTTGCATTGTGTGGTAAATGTTGAGGTGTGTTTATGAAGCAATACCAATAGTCCATGCTCTTCATTCACATGCCGGTGTACCACAATTTCTCAGTTTCTCTCCTGTGTGAATTATCTGGTGGCTTTTAAGGTCTGCCATTTGAGAGAAGTGTTGTCCACACTGATCACATCCATAGGGTATAATGCTTATCTTGTATCTCTTCTTGCCTTTCTTCACAATTTTAATCTTCATGGTTTGGGATTTGGACTGTTTCGATGATTTCAGTTCCTCAAAGTAGGACAACTTTTTGCTCAAAGGCAATATTGCATCATTCACATTCTTTCGTTTGCGTGATTTCTGAACTTGCCTGTTCTCTTCCCACCCGTCACAGTTCAATGTATTATTGATTGAGACGAGGAGCTGGTCATCAGTCAGTTCTCCACAGTCCTCTGCTTGTCTTTCCATTTCAGTTGAGGTGCTGACTAGAGACTCTGTCTCTCTGATTTCTTCATCTTTGACCTGTGGACCCTGTGGTTCCTCCTGGGCCAGACCAGGGTTCCTCTCCTGCTGCTCAGAAGAAACCTCCTCTTTACACACAGGGAGGTGTTGGTCTGGACATAGCGATAGGTCAAAGGAAACCCCCTCACACATCTGCAGAGATTCTAAAGAAAAGATTAAATTAGAGAAATTAATTACATGTTGCATTACAACTTCATCAATTATTTTGTATTAAACATCTTTCCCCATGTTGGGCAAAGTAACATTAGACTGGGAAATATAGGCTTACATTGTTTTGTTCTCTATTTTCTCAAAGCATCCACTGTAATATAGACTGTGGTTGATATGTAAAACAAACTCCAAGTTAGCAATCCTTTGCAGCTGTACACAGAATCTTAACTACTTGGTTGTATCTTCAAATCATATAACATTTACTAACCTGCTCTGTGCAATTTGATGGTTGGTGGTTTGTGGAGTTGCTCGATTAAGAAGTCCAGTGTTTGGAGAAAATCCATAGTTCAAATCTAGCCAATAGATCAAGATGGAAACCAGTACAGCAGAAAATGATATGGTTCCTCTCGCTGTGTTATCCTCTGCTGCACTAACTATCACCACTAAACACAGCCCTGCTAAATACTCAAAGAGGGTGGTCTGGTGGGCCAATCAGAGAGCTTATGTGGAGGGGGGGGGGGGGGGGGGGGTGGTCAGAAACCTGATCGTTTACAGCTAAAGGGATCCTCCCCATTGTGACTCATAATGGATGCTAATTCCTTTGACGATGTGTGGCTCGTGTATGGCTGGTCTTCCATATTCTCCTCCCACTCATCACAGTTTTCAGTGTCAGATTCAGAACAATGTGGAGAGAGCTGATTTACACCCATTGGGTGTAATATTCCACTGTTCTCTACATCAGCTTGTCTTTCTTCTTCTTTGGAGATGTTTTCACCATCATCTTCACTTTTCACTGCTAGTAATGTCTGTGGTGACCCATCAGCATCCACTGGTCTTTGGTGTAAGTCCTCATGTTCCTCTTTAATGTGTGGAGGCTCTGGTACCTCTTGCACCAGACTGGAGTTCGACTCCTGATGCTCAGGGTAAACCTCCTGTTTTATCATAGCGAGGTGGAAGGCATCTAGACAAAAGATAAATGAGAGTAAGGCATGAGAGTTTGCAACAATCTGGTCTATGTGAGAAGAGTGTAAGATGCCATACTAATGTTAGATTATGAATACCATGCATGTTTTACGAATGCACTTTTGAATGAAGAAGGACTTGTCGTTTATCAAGTACACTAAACAGTTACCAGCTGCAATCATTCCTATTTACATACATGGGTAGTGGACTTTGACTGAAGTAAAACTAATGGAAGTCCTTGATGGAACTCATCCAAATCTATCTAACTCATTTATTAATGCATTTGTATTTAGGCCTAATGAATGCATTCTCAATGCATTCTAGCATGGTAGGTCTAACATGCACATATGTTAGACCTGCCATGCTAGAATCATCTCTTCTCACAATACATGATTTTATTCTCTTGATTGTTGCTTCAAATGATCCATGTATAGTGCCCCTAACATGCATGGTGGCCACTAGTATGGCAAAACCTTTTACGATAAACTATCAGCTTCATACACAATCAATGTCAAAACATGGCCAAACTCAACATGTTGTAATGCAGTGAATTACCAACCTGATCTGTGTAACTTGATGTGTGGTTTTACAACCATATCCAGTAGTCTGCGCTGCCTCTCAATCTCCTGCTTGGAGCAGAAAGCTTGGTCCTCGTACTCTGCTATGATTCTTCCAACGATCTCAAATATCTCTTCAGCTGTACTTGAGCTGAGCTGGACTGTAAAGTTATTCATGAATAACTTTACAGTCCAGCTCAGCTCAAGTACAGCTCAGCTCAAGTGATGGCACCAGACTAAATGGTGAGGTTGATGGCCTGTCAGCCTGATGGGCCATCAGTCATACTGTGTTTTGTCATTCTAAAATCGTCTTGTCTATACTCAAAACAAATATGTGCTATAACAGATATGGTAAAGAACTCCATGGAGTTTAGTAGTTGCAAGTATCTAGAAGTATAATAAGTATCTTGAAACACATCTGCAAAATAACTCTATAAAAAACAAAATGTTATAGTTGTTGAACAGAAGTTACAGTAGGAATAGAATGGGAACGGTTGAATAATGTGATAACCAGTGAGTATAGGTCATAGTTTATTACACATAGCCTATTATGTAATAATACCTATGGTACAACAGTACAACTGAACAACTGTGATGAGTGGGAGGAGAATATGGAAGACCAGCCATACATGAGCCACACATCCAAGAAATTAACCTCCATTATGAGTCATAATGGGGAGGATCCCTTTAGCTGTAACGTTTGTGGCAAGGGCTTTATTTTAAATTGTAACTTGAAGAGACACATGATGATTCATATAGGGGAAAAGCCCTTTAGTTGTAATGACGGGGTCCAGGGACCCCCATCTCCTCGCCACATGCATGGACCAGGGACCCCCAGACCCTACCCTGTGGGCAGCGGGACGACTGGTCAGCGGTTTATGGTTTGAGTCCCGTTACGGGACATTGGCGGGGGCATGTCAGCACAGGAGAAAGCCTGTAACGGCGGGAAGTTGACGTCTGACTCCTTCCTACCAGGACAGAAGTCTGCTAGTTTACCCAACAGGAAGCCTCACCCAACCCACTGCAGAGCAGGAAGGACTCATACTACAGACCAGAGGGAGCTGTTGGAGAAAGAGTTCCATGCTCCCCCCGGGTCACCAGCATCAATTCAAACTTTATTCAAGACACTCACATGGCCAGGGGGGCAGAACACATAAAACACAAAAGTAAACAAACTATAAATAAACAAAGCATAAACAAACAAGGTCTTAGATGACACCCAATCAACCTAGATTGACCATATTAATGGACCTCTGGAATTTGTTCTTTAATAAAAGAAAAAGAGGGATTTTATTATGTATAGTTTAGTCACCGCTAAACTATTTTTGAATAGTTAAAATGGCCAGTCTACAAGCTCGCAACATGTCCATGTAAATAGTAAATAGTAAAAAAGGCAAATAAGTTTAGGGATAAGGGGTTTAGCGGTGACGAAAATTGAGCCAGACAATAAGACTCAACTCATTTTGCAATTGAAGGTGTGATTTACATGGTTTTGTCTGTATGGAAAGTAGTTCTTGTTCAGTTTATAAAGCGTCCCTGGGTTCAAGAAAGGTGATATATAAATTCAAGGTTTACCTCATCTCAGATGTAATTCAGTCAGATAATCAGCTCATTGTAATTGAATTGTGTGATTTGCATGGTTTTGTCTTTATTCAACAGTAGTTTGTAATGATGGTGGGTCATTTTTTGCTTGGTTGCATCTCAACGGTTTACCATTGAGATGCAATTAAGTCAGTAAGTACTACAGTTTGTACAGAATGATAGTCACATGAATAGGCACGTGGATTAATGCAAGATAAACGATCAAATAAAGATTAACTGCAGATCTAAATTAACATTTAGCTCTATCTACTCAAACCAAGTACATTATTATCAACTTCACAACCAAACATCTGACTATGTCATCTCACCTTGTCCCATGTCTAATGACTGTAAAAGCGATATAATTTTAATTAAAATAATACAGAAAACATTGTAACACACTAAAACATCTAATCAAGTAAACAAACACATGAAACAGCATCTTCTGCATACTTGATTAAAAGTACAGATATCTAACTTGAAAGTGACTGGTAAAAGTCAACTTCACCCATAATGAAGACATGAAGACATATTCATGTCTTACTCTGCATCCTAATAAAAATATAGGCCTAGGCACTTTGGCTATTAGCGTGTGCTGCAACTATTGTATTTTCAAGATTCCCTCTTCAATAGGGTTAGTTAGCGTATAGTATATGCTAACTATATCGAAAGTATCCTATCTTAGAATACACAGTGCATTTTATAGTACACAGAAACTGCAAAAAACAAACAAAAAACAGGGTTTATTATCTCAGATAATGTGATTATTCGTTTCCGATCCGAACCCACAATTTCTGTGTTAGCTGATACTGAATACCGATACCAGGGAATAATATTTATAATGGAAAAATAATGATCTTATTTTGAAGTCCACAGACCGGGAATAGTGTTTATAGCTATCTAGCTATCTAGCTATAGTGTTGTGTTTATAGCAGACTCCTCACTCCACATGTACCAACATTGTAGGCTATTTACCTGCCATAGTGTCAAACCTTTACCCCTGTATCGGATCGGTGGTTATTTTGGCATATTTGCCGATACCGATATGACCAAATAAGGGCCGTACTGTTCCGATACCGATATAGTATCGGGACATCTCTAGTTCAAATGACCACTTGTTTACCATGCCATGTAAATACGACAATTATTGTAATGTGTGATACTGCAATCAGACTATAACAATGACCCATCATTCTGTGAAATTCAATGGTAAACCTATAGACCAAGCAATTGCAAATGAGCCACCATCATTACATGCAGACAAAACAATGACAATGAGTCATCACATGTTGATTGTCTGAGTGCTTGGTCTATAACTTTGCTATTCAGATGTAATTCAATTGTATTGTTGTGTGCTAATAAGGTTAGACTCAAATGTAATGTAATAACAAAACAATAACAAAATGTAATTAAAATTGAATTAAAATCTCTTTATTCATATTCCTGAGTACAGTTTGTATAACAGACAATAACACTAGCTATATGAGCTGCTATATGAACTTACATGGCCTGTTGTAGTAAAAAATAGTTCCAGTTCCAGTTCAAAACTGGTGATTATATTATATATAGGCCCCCTTTTGATTCAATCAACTGTATTGACACGAGAAAAAACAAACTAGAATAAAAAAGTGCAATTATGGTATTAAATAAATGTATAATAAAAGAGCAATGTCAAATTGCAAGTAAAACAAATCTTGCTGTTAGAAAAGGTATCAATTATTCTGCATTTTGCAGTCACTTGCAATATAGCACTATGGGGGAAAGTACAGGTTTAAAACAGTAAATAATTCATCAGAATATGAACAACTAAATTGTTTCCCCCTGTATGCATACAAATTGTAGTACGAATTTATAATATAAACATAAGTACTTGCATTGTGTGGTAAATGTTGAGGTGTGTTTATGAAGCAATACCAATAGTCCATGCTCTTCATTCACATGCCGGTGTACCACAATTTCTCAGTTTCTCTCCTGTGTGAATTATCTGGTGGCTTTTAAGGTCTGCCATTTGAGAGAAGTGTTGTCCACACTGATCACATCCATAGGGTATAATGCTTATCTTGTATCTCTTCTTGCCTTTCTTCACAATTTTAATCTTCATGGTTTGGGATTTGGACTGTTTCGATGATTTCAGTTCCTCAAAGTAGGACAACTTTTTGCTCAAAGGCAATATTGCATCATTCACATTCTTTCGTTTGCGTGATTTCTGAACTTGCCTGTTCTCTTCCCACCCGTCACAGTTCAATGTATTATTGATTGAGACGAGGAGCTGGTCATCAGTCAGTTCTCCACAGTCCTCTGCTTGTCTTTCCATTTCAGTTGAGGTGCTGACTAGAGACTCTGTCTCTCTGATTTCTTCATCTTTGACCTGTGGACCCTGTGGTTCCTCCTGGGCCAGACCAGGGTTCCTCTCCTGCTGCTCAGAAGAAACCTCCTCTTTACACACAGGGAGGTGTTGGTCTGGACATAGCGATAGGTCAAAGGAAACCCCCTCACACATCTGCAGAGATTCTAAAGAAAAGATTAAATTAGAGAAATTAATTACATGTTGCATTACAACTTCATCAATTATTTTGTATTAAACATCTTTCCCCATGTTGGGCAAAGTAACATTAGACTGGGAAATATAGGCTTACATTGTTTTGTTCTCTATTTTCTCAAAGCATCCACTGTAATATAGACTGTGGTTGATATGTAAAACAAACTCCAAGTTAGCAATCCTTTGCAGCTGTACACAGAATCTTAACTACTTGGTTGTATCTTCAAATCATATAACATTTACTAACCTGCTCTGTGCAATTTGATGGTTGGTGGTTTGTGGAGTTGCTCGATTAAGAAGTCCAGTGTTTGGAGAAAATCCATAGTTCAAATCTAGCCAATAGATCAAGATGGAAACCAGTACAGCAGAAAATGATATGGTTCCTCTCGCTGTGTTATCCTCTGCTGCACTAACTATCACCACTCAACACAGCCCTGCTAAATACTCAAAGAGGGTGGTCTGGTGGGCCAATCAGAGAGCTTATGTGGAGGGGGGGGGGTGGTCAGAAACCTGATCGTTTACAGCTAAAGGGATCCTCCCCATTGTGACTCATAATGGATGCTAATTTCTTTGACGATGTGTGGCTCGTGTATGGCTGGTCTTCCATATTCTCCTCCCACTCATCACAGTTTTCAGTGTCAGATTCAGAACAACGTGGAGAGAGCTGATTTACACCCATTGGGTGTAATATTCCACTGTTCTCTACATCAGCTTGTCTTTCTTCTTCTTTGGAGATGTTTTCACCATCATCTTCACTTTTCACTGCTAGTAATGTCTGTGGTGACCCATCAGCATCCACTGGTCTTTGGTGTAAGTCCTCATGTTCCTCTTTAATGTGTGGAGGCTCTGGTACCTCTTGCACCAGACTGGAGTTCGACTCCTGATGCTCAGGGTAAACCTCCTGTTTTATCATAGCGAGGTGGAAGGCATCTAGACAAAAGATAAATGAGAGTAAGGCATGAGAGTTTGCAACAATCTGGTCTATGTGAGAAGAGTGTAAGATGCCATACTAATGTTAGATTATGAATACCATGCATGTTTTACGAATGCACTTTTGAATGAAGAAGGACTTGTCGTTTATCAAGTACACTAAACAGTTACCAGCTGCAATCATTCCTATTTACATACATGGGTAGTGGACTTTGACTGAAGTAAAACTAATGGAAGTCCTTGATGGAACTCATCCAAATCTATCTAACTCATTTATTAATGCATTTGTATTTAGGCCTAATGAATGCATTCTCAATGCATTCTAGCATGGTAGGTCTAACATGCACATATGTTAGACCTGCCATGCTAGAATCATCTCTTCTCACAATACATGATTTTATTCTCTTGATTGTTGCTTCAAATGATCCATGTATAGTGCCCCTAACATGCATGGTGGCCACTAGTATGGCAAAACCTTTTACGATAAACTATCAGCTTCATACACAATCAATGTCAAAACATGGCCAAACTCAACATGTTGTAATGCAGTGAATTACCAACCTGATCTGTGTAACTTGATGTGTGGTTTTACAACCATATCCAGTAGTCTGCGCTGCCTCTCAATCTCCTGCTTGGAGCAGAAAGCTTGGTCCTCGTACTCTGCTATGATTCTTCCAACGATCTCAAATATCTCTTCAGCTGTACTTGAGCTGAGCTGGACTGTAAAGTTATTCATGAATAACTTTACAGTCCAGCTCAGCTCAAGTACAGCTCAGCTCAAGTGATGGCACCAGACTAAATGGTGAGGTTGATGGCCTGTCAGCCTGATGGGCCATCAGTCATACTGTGTTTTGTCATTCTAAAATCGTCTTGTCTATACTCAAAACAAATATGTGCTATAACAGATATGGTAAAGAACTCCATGGAGTTTAGTAGTTGCAAGTATCTAGAAGTATAATAAGTATCTTGAAACACATCTGCAAAATAACTCTATAAAAAACAAAATGTTATAGTTGTTGAACAGAAGTTACAGTAGGAATAGAATGGGAACGGTTGAATAATGTGATAACCAGTGAGTATAGGTCATAGTTTATTACACATAGCCTATTATGTAATAATACCTATGGTACAACAGTACAACTGAACAACTGTGATGAGTGGGAGGAGAATATGGAAGACCAGCCATACATGAGCCACACATCCAAGAAATTAACCTCCATTATGAGTCACAATGGGGAGGATCCCTTTAGCTGTAACGTTTGTGGCAAGGGCTTTATTTTAAATTGTAACTTGAAGAGACACATGATGATTCATATAGGGGAAAAGCCCTTTAGTTGTAATGACGGGGTCCAGGGACCCCCATCTCCTCGCCACATGCATGGACCAGGGACCCCCAGACCCTACCCTGTGGGCAGCGGGACGACTGGTCAGCGGTTTATGGTTTGAGTCCCGTTACGGGACATTGGCGGGGGCATGTCAGCACAGGAGAAAGCCTGTAACGGCGGGAAGTTGACGTCTGACTCCTTCCTACCAGGACAGAAGTCTGCTAGTTTACCCAACAGGAAGCCTCACCCAACCCACTGCAGAGCAGGAAGGACTCATACTACAGACCAGAGGGAGCTGTTGGAGAAAGAGTTCCATGCTCCCCCCGGGTCACCAGCATCAATTCAAACTTTATTCAAGACACTCACATGGCCAGGGGGGCAGAACACATAAAACACAAAAGTAAACAAACTATAAATAAACAAAGCATAAACAAACAAGGTCTTAGATGACACCCAATCAACCTAGATTGACCATATTAATGGACCTCTGGAATTTGTTCTTTAATAAAAGAAAAAGAGGGATTTTATTATGTATAGTTTAGTCACCGCTAAACTATTTTTGAATAGTTAAAATGGCCAGTCTACAAGCTCGCAACATGTCCATGTAAATAGTAAATAGTAAAAAAGGCAAATAAGTTTAGGGATAAGGGGTTTAGCGGTGACGAAAATTGAGCCAGACAATAAGACTCAACTCATTTTGCAATTGAAGGTGTGATTTACATGGTTTTGTCTGTATGGAAAGTAGTTCTTGTTCAGTTTATAAAGCGTCCCTGGGTTCAAGAAAGGTGATATATAAATTCAAGGTTTACCTCATCTCAGATGTAATTCAGTCAGATAATCAGCTCATTGTAATTGAATTGTGTGATTTGCATGGTTTTGTCTTTATTCAACAGTAGTTTGTAATGATGGTGGGTCATTTTTTGCTTGGTTGCATCTCAACGGTTTACCATTGAGATGCAATTAAGTCAGTAAGTACTACAGTTTGTACAGAATGATAGTCACATGAATAGGCACGTGGATTAATGCAAGATAAACGATCAAATAAAGATTAACTGCAGATCTAAATTAACATTTAGCTCTATCTACTCAAACCAAGTACATTATTATCAACTTCACAACCAAACATCTGACTATGTCATCTCACCTTGTCCCATGTCTAATGACTGTAAAAGCGATATAATTTGAATTAAAATAATACAGAAAACATTGTAACACACTAAAACATCTAATCAAGTAAACAAACACATGAAACAGCATCTTCTGCATACTTGATTAAAAGTACAGATATCTAACTTGAAAGTGACTGGTAAAAGTCAACTTCACCCATAATGAAGACATGAAGACATATTCATGTCTTACTCTGCATCCTAATAAAAATATAGGCCTAGGCACTTTGGCTATTAGCGTGTGCTGCAACTATTGTATTTTCAAGATTCCCTCTTCAATAGGGTTAGTTAGCGTATAGTATATGCTAACTATATCGAAAGTATCCTATCTTAGAATACACAGTGCATTTTATAGTACACAGAAACTGCAAAAAACAAACAAAAAACAGGGTTTATTATCTCAGATAATGTGATTATTCGTTTCCGATCCGAACCCACAATTTCTGTGTTAGCTGATACTGAATACCGATACCAGGGAATAATATTTATAATGGAAAAATAATGATCTTATTTTGAAGTCCACAGACCGGGAATAGTGTTTATAGCTATCTAGCTATCTAGCTATAGTGTTGTGTTTATAGCAGACTCCTCACTCCACATGCACCAACATTGTAGGCTATTTACCTGCCATAGTGTCAAACCTTTACCCCTGTATCGGATCGGTGGTTATTTTGGCATATTTGCCGATACCGATATGACCAAATAAGGGCCGTACTGTTCCGATACCGATATAGTATCGGGACATCTCTAGTTCAAATGACCACTTGTTTACCATGCCATGTAAATACGACAATTATTGTAATGTGTGATACTGCAATCAGACTATAACAATGACCCATCATTCTGTGAAATTCAATGGTAAACCTATAGACCAAGCAATTGCAAATGAGCCACCATCATTACATGCAGACAAAACAATGACAATGAGTCATCACATGTTGATTGTCTGAGTGCTTGGTCTATAACTTTGCTATTCAGATGTAATTCAATTGTATTGTTGTGTGCTAATAAGGTTAGACTCAAATGTAATGTAATAACAAAACAATAACAAAATGTAATTAAAATTGAATTAAAATCTCTTTATTCATATTCCTGAGTACAGTTTGTATAACAGACAATAACACTAGCTATATGAGCTGCTATATGAACTTACATGGCCTGTTGTAGTAAAAAATAGTTCCAGTTCCAGTTCAAAACTGGTGATTATATTATATATAGGCCCCCTTTTGATTCAATCAACTGTATTGACACGAGAAAAAACAAACTAGAATAAAAAAGTGCAATTATGGTATTAAATAAATGTATAATAAAAGAGCAATGTCAAATTGCAAGTAAAACAAATCTTGCTGTTAGAAAAGGTATCAATTATTCTGCATTTTGCAGTCACTTGCAATATAGCACTATGGGGGAAAGTACAGGTTTAAAACAGTAAATAATTCATCAGAATATGAACAACTAAATTGTTTCCCCCTGTATGCATACAAATTGTAGTACGAATTTATAATATAAACATAAGTACTTGCATTGTGTGGTAAATGTTGAGGTGTGTTTATGAAGCAATACCAATAGTCCATGCTCTTCATTCACATGCCGGTGTA
Source organism: Electrona antarctica (assembly GCF_951216825.1). Lineage (NCBI taxonomy): Eukaryota > Metazoa > Chordata > Actinopteri > Myctophiformes > Myctophidae > Electrona > Electrona antarctica. Next base: position 52,932,142 of record NC_136812.1, on the reverse strand, counting down.
CCACAATTTCTCAGTTTCTCTCCTGTGTGAATTATCTGGTGGCTTTTAAGGTCTGCCATTTGAGAGAAGTGTTGTCCACACTGATCACATCCATAGGGTATAATGCTTATCTTGTATCTCTTCTTGCCTTTCTTCACAATTTTAATCTTCATGGTTTGGGATTTGGACTGTTTCGATGATTTCAGTTCCTCAAAGTAGGACAACTTTTTGCTCAAAGGCAATATTGCATCATTCACATTCTTTCGTTTGCGTGATTTCTGAACTTGCCTGTTCTCTTCCCACCCGTCACAGTTCAATGTATTATTGATTGAGACGAGGAGCTGGTCATCAGTCAGTTCTCCACAGTCCTCTGCTTGTCTTTCCATTTCAGTTGAGGTGCTGACTAGAGACTCTGTCTCTCTGATTTCTTCATCTTTGACCTGTGGACCCTGTGGTTCCTCCTGGGCCAGACCAGGGTTCCTCTCCTGCTGCTCAGAAGAAACCTCCTCTTTACACACAGGGAGGTGTTGGTCTGGACATAGCGATAGGTCAAAGGAAACCCCCTCACACATCTGCAGAGATTCTAAAGAAAAGATTAAATTAGAGAAATTAATTACATGTTGCATTACAACTTCATCAATTATTTTGTATTAAACATCTTTCCCCATGTTGGGCAAAGTAACATTAGACTGGGAAATATAGGCTTACATTGTTTTGTTCTCTATTTTCTCAAAGCATCCACTGTAATATAGACTGTGGTTGATATGTAAAACAAACTCCAAGTTAGCAATCCTTTGCAGCTGTACACAGAATCTTAACTACTTGGTTGTATCTTCAAATCATATAACATTTACTAACCTGCTCTGTGCAATTTGATGGTTGGTGGTTTGTGGAGTTGCTCGATTAAGAAGTCCAGTGTTTGGAGAAAATCCATAGTTCAAATCTAGCCAATAGATCAAGATGGAAACCAGTACAGCAGAAAATGATATGGTTCCTCTCGCTGTGTTATCCTCTGCTGCACTAACTATCACCACTAAACACAGCCCTGCTAAATACTCAAAGAGGGTGGTCTGGTGGGCCAATCAGAGAGCTTATGTGGAGGGGGGGGGGGGGTGGGTGGTCAGAAACCTGATCGTTTACAGCTAAAGGGATCCTCCCCATTGTGACTCATAATGGATGCTAATTCCTTTGACGATGTGTGGCTCGTGTATGGCTGGTCTTCCATATTCTCCTCCCACTCATCACAGTTTTCAGTGTCAGATTCAGAACAATGTGGAGAGAGCTGATTTACACCCATTGGGTGTAATATTCCACTGTTCTCTACATCAGCTTGTCTTTCTTCTTCTTTGGAGATGTTTTCACCATCATCTTCACTTTTCACTGCTAGTAATGTCTGTGGTGACCCATCAGCATCCACTGGTCTTTGGTGTAAGTCCTCATGTTCCTCTTTAATGTGTGGAGGCTCTGGTACCTCTTGCACCAGACTGGAGTTCGACTCCTGATGCTCAGGGTAAACCTCCTGTTTTATCATAGCGAGGTGGAAGGCATCTAGACAAAAGATAAATGAGAGTAAGGCATGAGAGTTTGCAACAATCTGGTCTATGTGAGAAGAGTGTAAGATGCCATACTAATGTTAGATTATGAATACCATGCATGTTTTACGAATGCACTTTTGAATGAAGAAGGACTTGTCGTTTATCAAGTACACTAAACAGTTACCAGCTGCAATCATTCCTATTTACATACATGGGTAGTGGACTTTGACTGAAGTAAAACTAATGGAAGTCCTTGATGGAACTCATCCAAATCTATCTAACTCATTTATTAATGCATTTGTATTTAGGCCTAATGAATGCATTCTCAATGCATTCTAGCATGGTAGGTCTAACATGCACATATGTTAGACCTGCCATGCTAGAATCATCTCTTCTCACAATACATGATTTTATTCTCTTGATTGTTGCTTCAAATGATCCATGTATAGTGCCCCTAACATGCATGGTGGCCACTAGTATGGCAAAACCTTTTACGATAAACTATCAGCTTCATACACAATCAATGTCAAAACATGGCCAAACTCAACATGTTGTAATGCAGTGAATTACCAACCTGATCTGTGTAACTTGATGTGTGGTTTTACAACCATATCCAGTAGTCTGCGCTGCCTCTCAATCTCCTGCTTGGAGCAGAAAGCTTGGTCCTCGTACTCTGCTATGATTCTTCCAACGATCTCAAATATCTCTTCAGCTGTACTTGAGCTGAGCTGGACTGTAAAGTTATTCATGAATAACTTTACAGTCCAGCTCAGCTCAAGTACAGCTCAGCTCAAGTGATGGCACCAGACTAAATGGTGAGGTTGATGGCCTGTCAGCCTGATGGGCCATCAGTCATACTGTGTTTTGTCATTCTAAAATCGTCTTGTCTATACTCAAAACAAATATGTGCTATAACAGATATGGTAAAGAACTCCATGGAGTTTAGTAGTTGCAAGTATCTAGAAGTATAATAAGTATCTTGAAACACATCTGCAAAATAACTCTATAAAAAACAAAATGTTATAGTTGTTGAACAGAAGTTACAGTAGGAATAGAATGGGAACGGTTGAATAATGTGATAACCAGTGAGTATAGGTCATAGTTTATTACACATAGCCTATTATGTAATAATACCTATGGTACAACAGTACAACTGAACAACTGTGATGAGTGGGAGGAGAATATGGAAGACCAGCCATACATGAGCCACACATCCAAGAAATTAACCTCCATTATGAGTCACAATGGGGAGGATCCCTTTAGCTGTAACGTTTGTGGCAAGGGCTTTATTTTAAATTGTAACTTGAAGAGACACATGATGATTCATATAGGGGAAAAGCCCTTTAGTTGTAATGACGGGGTCCAGGGACCCCCATCTCCTCGCCACATGCATGGACCAGGGACCCCCAGACCCTACCCTGTGGGCAGCGGGACGACTGGTCAGCGGTTTATGGTTTGAGTCCCGTTACGGGACATTGGCGGGGGCATGTCAGCACAGGAGAAAGCCTGTAACGGCGGGAAGTTGACGTCTGACTCCTTCCTACCAGGACAGAAGTCTGCTAGTTTACCCAACAGGAAGCCTCACCCAACCCACTGCAGAGCAGGAAGGACTCATACTACAGACCAGAGGGAGCTGTTGGAGAAAGAGTTCCATGCTCCCCCCGGGTCACCAGCATCAATTCAAACTTTATTCAAGACACTCACATGGCCAGGGGGGCAGAACACATAAAACACAAAAGTAAACAAACTATAAATAAACAAAGCATAAACAAACAAGGTCTTAGATGACACCCAATCAACCTAGATTGACCATATTAATGGACCTCTGGAATTTGTTCTTTAATAAAAGAAAAAGAGGGATTTTATTATGTATAGTTTAGTCACCGCTAAACTATTTTTGAATAGTTAAAATGGCCAGTCTACAAGCTCGCAACATGTCCATGTAAATAGTAAATAGTAAAAAAGGCAAATAAGTTTAGGGATAAGGGGTTTAGCGGTGACGAAAATTGAGCCAGACAATAAGACTCAACTCATTTTGCAATTGAAGGTGTGATTTACATGGTTTTGTCTGTATGGAAAGTAGTTCTTGTTCAGTTTATAAAGCGTCCCTGGGTTCAAGAAAGGTGATATATAAATTCAAGGTTTACCTCATCTCAGATGTAATTCAGTCAGATAATCAGCTCATTGTAATTGAATTGTGTGATTTGCATGGTTTTGTCTTTATTCAACAGTAGTTTGTAATGATGGTGGGTCATTTTTTGCTTGGTTGCATCTCAACGGTTTACCATTGAGATGCAATTAAGTCAGTAAGTACTACAGTTTGTACAGAATGATAGTCACATGAATAGGCACGTGGATTAATGCAAGATAAACGATCAAATAAAGATTAACTGCAGATCTAAATTAACATTTAGCTCTATCTACTCAAACCAAGTACATTATTATCAACTTCACAACCAAACATCTGACTATGTCATCTCACCTTGTCCCATGTCTAATGACTGTAAAAGCGATATAATTTGAATTAAAATAATACAGAAAACATTGTAACACACTAAAACATCTAATCAAGTAAACAAACACATGAAACAGCATCTTCTGCATACTTGATTAAAAGTACAGATATCTAACTTGAAAGTGACTGGTAAAAGTCAACTTCACCCATAATGAAGACATGAAGACATATTCATGTCTTACTCTGCATCCTAATAAAAATATAGGCCTAGGCACTTTGGCTATTAGCGTGTGCTGCAACTATTGTATTTTCAAGATTCCCTCTTCAATAGGGTTAGTTAGCGTATAGTATATGCTAACTATATCGAAAGTATCCTATCTTAGAATACACAGTGCATTTTATAGTACACAGAAACTGCAAAAAACAAACAAAAAACAGGGTTTATTATCTCAGATAATGTGATTATTCGTTTCCGATCCGAACCCACAATTTCTGTGTTAGCTGATACTGAATACCGATACCAGGGAATAATATTTATAATGGAAAAATAATGATCTTATTTTGAAGTCCACAGACCGGGAATAGTGTTTATAGCTATCTAGCTATCTAGCTATAGTGTTGTGTTTATAGCAGACTCCTCACTCCACATGCACCAACATTGTAGGCTATTTACCTGCCATAGTGTCAAACCTTTACCCCTGTATCGGATCGGTGGTTATTTTGGCATATTTGCCGATACCGATATGACCAAATAAGGGCCGTACTGTTCCGATACCGATATAGTATCGGGACATCTCTAGTTCAAATGACCACTTGTTTACCATGCCATGTAAATACGACAATTATTGTAATGTGTGATACTGCAATCAGACTATAACAATGACCCATCATTCTGTGAAATTCAATGGTAAACCTATAGACCAAGCAATTGCAAATGAGCCACCATCATTACATGCAGACAAAACAATGACAATGAGTCATCACATGTTGATTGTCTGAGTGCTTGGTCTATAACTTTGCTATTCAGATGTAATTCAATTGTATTGTTGTGTGCTAATAAGGTTAGACTCAAATGTAATGTAATAACAAAACAATAACAAAATGTAATTAAAATTGAATTAAAATCTCTTTATTCATATTCCTGAGTACAGTTTGTATAACAGACAATAACACTAGCTATATGAGCTGCTATATGAACTTACATGGCCTGTTGTAGTAAAAAATAGTTCCAGTTCCAGTTCAAAACTGGTGATTATATTATATATAGGCCCCCTTTTGATTCAATCAACTGTATTGACACGAGAAAAAACAAACTAGAATAAAAAAGTGCAATTATGGTATTAAATAAATGTATAATAAAAGAGCAATGTCAAATTGCAAGTAAAACAAATCTTGCTGTTAGAAAAGGTATCAATTATTCTGCATTTTGCAGTCACTTGCAATATAGCACTATGGGGGAAAGTACAGGTTTAAAACAGTAAATAATTCATCAGAATATGAACAACTAAATTGTTTCCCCCTGTATGCATACAAATTGTAGTACGAATTTATAATATAAACATAAGTACTTGCATTGTGTGGTAAATGTTGAGGTGTGTTTATGAAGCAATACCAATAGTCCATGCTCTTCATTCACATGCCGGTGTACCACAATTTCTCAGTTTCTCTCCTGTGTGAATTATCTGGTGGCTTTTAAGGTCTGCCATTTGAGAGAAGTGTTGTCCACACTGATCACATCCATAGGGTATAATGCTTATCTTGTATCTCTTCTTGCCTTTCTTCACAATTTTAATCTTCATGGTTTGGGATTTGGACTGTTTCGATGATTTCAGTTCCTCAAAGTAGGACAACTTTTTGCTCAAAGGCAATATTGCATCATTCACATTCTTTCGTTTGCGTGATTTCTGAACTTGCCTGTTCTCTTCCCACCCGTCACAGTTCAATGTATTATTGATTGAGACGAGGAGCTGGTCATCAGTCAGTTCTCCACAGTCCTCTGCTTGTCTTTCCATTTCAGTTGAGGTGCTGACTAGAGACTCTGTCTCTCTGATTTCTTCATCTTTGACCTGTGGACCCTGTGGTTCCTCCTGGGCCAGACCAGGGTTCCTCTCCTGCTGCTCAGAAGAAACCTCCTCTTTACACACAGGGAGGTGTTGGTCTGGACATAGCGATAGGTCAAAGGAAACCCCCTCACACATCTGCAGAGATTCTAAAGAAAAGATTAAATTAGAGAAATTAATTACATGTTGCATTACAACTTCATCAATTATTTTGTATTAAACATCTTTCCCCATGTTGGGCAAAGTAACATTAGACTGGGAAATATAGGCTTACATTGTTTTGTTCTCTATTTTCTCAAAGCATCCACTGTAATATAGACTGTGGTTGATATGTAAAACAAACTCCAAGTTAGCAATCCTTTGCAGCTGTACACAGAATCTTAACTACTTGGTTGTATCTTCAAATCATATAACATTTACTAACCTGCTCTGTGCAATTTGATGGTTGGTGGTTTGTGGAGTTGCTCGATTAAGAAGTCCAGTGTTTGGAGAAAATCCATAGTTCAAATCTAGCCAATAGATCAAGATGGAAACCAGTACAGCAGAAAATGATATGGTTCCTCTCGCTGTGTTATCCTCTGCTGCACTAACTATCACCACTAAACACAGCCCTGCTAAATACTCAAAGAGGGTGGTCTGGTGGGCCAATCAGAGAGCTTATGTGGAGGGGGGGGGGGGGGTGGGTGGTCAGAAACCTGATCGTTTACAGCTAAAGGGATCCTCCCCATTGTGACTCATAATGGATGCTAATTCCTTTGACGATGTGTGGCTCGTGTATGGCTGGTCTTCCATATTCTCCTCCCACTCATCACAGTTTTCAGTGTCAGATTCAGAACAATGTGGAGAGAGCTGATTTACACCCATTGGGTGTAATATTCCACTGTTCTCTACATCAGCTTGTCTTTCTTCTTCTTTGGAGATGTTTTCACCATCATCTTCACTTTTCACTGCTAGTAATGTCTGTGGTGACCCATCAGCATCCACTGGTCTTTGGTGTAAGTCCTCATGTTCCTCTTTAATGTGTGGAGGCTCTGGTACCTCTTGCACCAGACTGGAGTTCGACTCCTGATGCTCAGGGTAAACCTCCTGTTTTATCATAGCGAGGTGGAAGGCATCTAGACAAAAGATAAATGAGAGTAAGGCATGAGAGTTTGCAACAATCTGGTCTATGTGAGAAGAGTGTAAGATGCCATACTAATGTTAGATTATGAATACCATGCATGTTTTACGAATGCACTTTTGAATGAAGAAGGACTTGTCGTTTATCAAGTACACTAAACAGTTACCAGCTGCAATCATTCCTATTTACATACATGGGTAGTGGACTTTGACTGAAGTAAAACTAATGGAAGTCCTTGATGGAACTCATCCAAATCTATCTAACTCATTTATTAATGCATTTGTATTTAGGCCTAATGAATGCATTCTCAATGCATTCTAGCATGGTAGGTCTAACATGCACATATGTTAGACCTGCCATGCTAGAATCATCTCTTCTCACAATACATGATTTTATTCTCTTGATTGTTGCTTCAAATGATCCATGTATAGTGCCCCTAACATGCATGGTGGCCACTAGTATGGCAAAACCTTTTACGATAAACTATCAGCTTCATACACAATCAATGTCAAAACATGGCCAAACTCAACATGTTGTAATGCAGTGAATTACCAACCTGATCTGTGTAACTTGATGTGTGGTTTTACAACCATATCCAGTAGTCTGCGCTGCCTCTCAATCTCCTGCTTGGAGCAGAAAGCTTGGTCCTCGTACTCTGCTATGATTCTTCCAACGATCTCAAATATCTCTTCAGCTGTACTTGAGCTGAGCTGGACTGTAAAGTTATTCATGAATAACTTTACAGTCCAGCTCAGCTCAAGTACAGCTCAGCTCAAGTGATGGCACCAGACTAAATGGTGAGGTTGATGGCCTGTCAGCCTGATGGGCCATCAGTCATACTGTGTTTTGTCATTCTAAAATCGTCTTGTCTATACTCAAAACAAATATGTGCTATAACAGATATGGTAAAGAACTCCATGGAGTTTAGTAGTTGCAAGTATCTAGAAGTATAATAAGTATCTTGAAACACATCTGCAAAATAACTCTATAAAAAACAAAATGTTATAGTTGTTGAACAGAAGTTACAGTAGGAATAGAATGGGAACGGTTGAATAATGTGATAACCAGTGAGTATAGGTCATAGTTTATTACACATAGCCTATTATGTAATAATACCGATGGTACAACAGTACAACTGAACAACTGTGATGAGTGGGAGGAGAATATGGAAGACCAGCCATACATGAGCCACACATCCAAGAAATTAACCTCCATTATGAGTCATAATGGGGAGGATCCCTTTAGCTGTAACGTTTGTGGCAAGGGCTTTATTTTAAATTGTAACTTGAAGAGACACATGATGATTCATATAGGGGAAAAGCCCTTTAGTTGTAATGACGGGGTCCAGGGACCCCCATCTCCTCGCCACATGCATGGACCAGGGACCCCCAGACCCTACCCTGTGGGCAGCGGGACGACTGGTCAGCGGTTTATGGTTTGAGTCCCGTTACGGGACATTGGCGGGGGCATGTCAGCACAGGAGAAAGCCTGTAACGGCGGGAAGTTGACGTCTGACTCCTTCCTACCAGGACAGAAGTCTGCTAGTTTACCCAACAGGAAGCCTCACCCAACCCACTGCAGAGCAGGAAGGACTCATACTACAGACCAGAGGGAGCTGTTGGAGAAAGAGTTCCATGCTCCCCCCGGGTCACCAGCATCAATTCAAACTTTATTCAAGACACTCACATGGCCAGGGGGGCAGAACACATAAAACACAAAAGTAAACAAACTATAAATAAACAAAGCATAAACAAACAAGGTCTTAGATGACACCCAATCAACCTAGATTGACCATATTAATGGACCTCTGGAATTTGTTCTTTAATAAAAGAAAAAGAGGGATTTTATTATGTATAGTTTAGTCACCGCTAAACTATTTTTGAATAGTTAAAATGGCCAGTCTACAAGCTCGCAACATGTCCATGTAAATAGTAAATAGTAAAAAAGGCAAATAAGTTTAGGGATAAGGGGTTTAGCGGTGACGAAAATTGAGCCAGACAATAAGACTCAACTCATTTTGCAATTGAAGGTGTGATTTACATGGTTTTGTCTGTATGGAAAGTAGTTCTTGTTCAGTTTATAAAGCGTCCCTGGGTTCAAGAAAGGTGATATATAAATTCAAGGTTTACCTCATCTCAGATGTAATTCAGTCAGATAATCAGCTCATTGTAATTGAATTGTGTGATTTGCATGGTTTTGTCTTTATTCAACAGTAGTTTGTAATGATGGTGGGTCATTTTTTGCTTGGTTGCATCTCAACGGTTTACCATTGAGATGCAATTAAGTCAGTAAGTACTACAGTTTGTACAGAATGATAGTCACATGAATAGGCACGTGGATTAATGCAAGATAAACGATCAAATAAAGATTAACTGCAGATCTAAATTAACATTTAGCTCTATCTACTCAAACCAAGTACATTATTATCAACTTCACAACCAAACATCTGACTATGTCATCTCACCTTGTCCCATGTCTAATGACTGTAAAAGCGATATAATTTTAATTAAAATAATACAGAAAACATTGTAACACACTAAAACATCTAATCAAGTAAACAAACACATGAAACAGCATCTTCTGCATACTTGATTAAAAGTACAGATATCTAACTTGAAAGTGACTGGTAAAAGTCAACTTCACCCATAATGAAGACATGAAGACATATTCATGTCTTACTCTGCATCCTAATAAAAATATAGGCCTAGGCACTTTGGCTATTAGCGTGTGCTGCAACTATTGTATTTTCAAGATTCCCTCTTCAATAGGGTTAGTTAGCGTATAGTATATGCTAACTATATCGAAAGTATCCTATCTTAGAATACACAGTGCATTTTATAGTACACAGAAACTGCAAAAAACAAACAAAAAACAGGGTTTATTATCTCAGATAATGTGATTATTCGTTTCCGATCCGAACCCACAATTTCTGTGTTAGCTGATACTGAATACCGATACCAGGGAATAATATTTATAATGGAAAAATAATGATCTTATTTTGAAGTCCACAGACCGGGAATAGTGTTTATAGCTATCTAGCTATCTAGCTATAGTGTTGTGTTTATAGCAGACTCCTCACTCCACATGCACCAACATTGTAGGCTATTTACCTGCCATAGTGTCAAACCTTTACCCCTGTATCGGATCGGTGGTTATTTTGGCATATTTGCCGATACCGATATGACCAAATAAGGGCCGTACTGTTCCGATACCGATATAGTATCGGGACATCTCTAGTTCAAATGACCACTTGTTTACCATGCCATGTAAATACGACAATTATTGTAATGTGTGATACTGCAATCAGACTATAACAATGACCCATCATTCTGTGAAATTCAATGGTAAACCTATAGACCAAGCAATTGCAAATGAGCCACCATCATTACATGCAGACAAAACAATGACAATGAGTCATCACATGTTGATTGTCTGAGTGCTTGGTCTATAACTTTGCTATTCAGATGTAATTCAATTGTATTGTTGTGTGCTAATAAGGTTAGACTCAAATGTAATGTAATAACAAAACAATAACAAAATGTAATTAAAATTGAATTAAAATCTCTTTATTCATATTCCTGAGTACAGTTTGTATAACAGACAATAACACTAGCTATATGAGCTGCTATATGAACTTACATGGCCTGTTGTAGTAAAAAATAGTTCCAGTTCCAGTTCAAAACTGGTGATTATATTATATATAGGCCCCCTTTTGATTCAATCAACTGTATTGACACGAGAAAAAACAAACTAGAATAAAAAAGTGCAATTATGGTATTAAATAAATGTATAATAAAAGAGCAATGTCAAATTGCAAGTAAAACAAATCTTGCTGTTAGAAAAGGTATCAATTATTCAGCATTTTGCAGTCACTTGCAATATAGCACTATGGGGGAAAGTACAGGTTTAAAACAGTAAATAATTCATCAGAATATGAACAACTAAATTGTTTCCCCCTGTATGCATACAAATTGTAGTACGAATTTATAATATAAACATAAGTACTTGCATTGTGTGGTAAATGTTGAGGTGTGTTTATGAAGCAATACCAATAGTCCATGCTCTTCATTCACATGCCGGTGTACCACAATTTCTCAGTTTCTCTCCTGTGTGAATTATCTGGTGGCTTTTAAGGTCTGCCATTTGAGAGAAGTGTTGTCCACACTGATCACATCCATAGGGTATAATGCTTATCTTGTATCTCTTCTTGCCTTTCTTCACAATTTTAATCTTCATGGTTTGGGATTTGGACTGTTTCGATGATTTCAGTTCCTCAAAGTAGGACAACTTTTTGCTCAAAGGCAATATTGCATCATTCACATTCTTTCGTTTGCGTGATTTCTGAACTTGCCTGTTCTCTTCCCACCCGTCACAGTTCAATGTATTATTGATTGAGACGAGGAGCTGGTCATCAGTCAGTTCTCCACAGTCCTCTGCTTGTCTTTCCATTTCAGTTGAGGTGCTGACTAGAGACTCTGTCTCTCTGATTTCTTCATCTTTGACCTGTGGACCCTGTGGTTCCTCCTGGGCCAGACCAGGGTTCCTCTCCTGCTGCTCAGAAGAAACCTCCTCTTTACACACAGGGAGGTGTTGGTCTGGACATAGCGATAGGTCAAAGGAAACCCCCTCACACATCTGCAGAGATTCTAAAGAAAAGATTAAATTAGAGAAATTAATTACATGTTGCATTACAACTTCATCAATTATTTTGTATTAAACATCTTTCCCCATGTTGGGCAAAGTAACATTAGACTGGGAAATATAGGCTTACATTGTTTTGTTCTCTATTTTCTCAAAGCATCCACTGTAATATAGACTGTGGTTGATATGTAAAACAAACTCCAAGTTAGCAATCCTTTGCAGCTGTACACAGAATCTTAACTACTTGGTTGTATCTTCAAATCATATAACATTTACTAACCTGCTCTGTGCAATTTGATGGTTGGTGGTTTGTGGAGTTGCTCGATTAAGAAGTCCAGTGTTTGGAGAAAATCCATAGTTCAAATCTAGCCAATAGATCAAGATGGAAACCAGTACAGCAGCAAATGATATGGTTCCTCTCGCTGTGTTATCCTCTGCTGCACTAACTATCACCACTCAACACAGCCCTGCTAAATACTCAAAGAGGGTGGTCTGGTGGGCCAATCAGAGAGCTTATGTGGAGGGGGGGGGGGGGTGGGTGGTCAGAAACCTGATCGTTTACAGCTAAAGGGATCCTCCCCATTGTGACTCATAATGGATGCTAATTCCTTTGACGATGTGTGGCTCGTGTATGGCTGGTCTTCCATATTCTCCTCCCACTCATCACAGTTTTCAGTGTCAGATTCAGAACAATGTGGAGAGAGCTGATTTACACCCATTGGGTGTAATATTCCACTGTTCTCTACATCAGCTTGTCTTTCTTCTTCTTTGGAGATGTTTTCACCATCATCTTCACTTTTCACTGCTAGTAATGTCTGTGGTGACCCATCAGCATCCACTGGTCTTTGGTGTAAGTCCTCATGTTCCTCTTTAATGTGTGGAGGCTCTGGTACCTCTTGCACCAGACTGGAGTTCGACTCCTGATGCTCAGGGTAAACCTCCTGTTTTATCATAGCGAGGTGGAAGGCATCTAGACAAAAGATAAATGAGAGTAAGGCATGAGAGTTTGCAACAATCTGGTCTATGTGAGAAGAGTGTAAGATGCCATACTAATGTTAGATTATGAATACCATGCATGTTTTACGAATGCACTTTTGAATGAAGAAGGACTTGTCGTTTATCAAGTACACTAAACAGTTACCAGCTGCAATCATTCCTATTTACATACATGGGTAGTGGACTTTGACTGAAGTAAAACTAATGGAAGTCCTTGATGGAACTCATCCAAATCTATCTAACTAATTTATTAATGCATTTGTATTTAGGCCTAATGAATGCATTCTCAATGCATTCTAGCATGGTAGGTCTAACATGCACATATGTTAGACCTGCCATGCTAGAATCATCTCTTCTCACAATACATGATTTTATTCTCTTGATTGTTGCTTCAAATGATCCATGTATAGTGCCCCTAACATGCATGGTGGCCACTAGTATGGCAAAACCTTTTACGATAAACTATCAGCTTCATACACAATCAATGTCAAAACATGGCCAAACTCAACATGTTGTAATGCAGTGAATTACCAACCTGATCTGTGTAACTTGATGTGTGGTTTTACAACCATATCCAGTAGTCTGCGCTGCCTCTCAATCTCCTGCTTGGAGCAGAAAGCTTGGTCCTCGTACTCTGCTATGATTCTTCCAACGATCTCAAATATCTCTTCAGCTGTACTTGAGCTGAGCTGGACTGTAAAGTTATTCATGAATAACTTTACAGTCCAGCTCAGCTCAAGTACAGCTCAGCTCAAGTGATGGCACCAGACTAAATGGTGAGGTTGATGGCCTGTCAGCCTGATGGGCCATCAGTCATACTGTGTTTTGTCATTCTAAAATCGTCTTGTCTATACTCAAAACAAATATGTGCTATAACAGATATGGTAAAGAACTCCATGGAGTTTAGTAGTTGCAAGTATCTAGAAGTATAATAAGTATCTTGAAACACATCTGCAAAATAACTCTATAAAAAAAAAAATGTTATAGTTGTTGAACAGAAGTTACAGTAGGAATAGAATGGGAACGGTTGAATAATGTGATAACCAGTGAGTATAGGTCATAGTTTATTACACATAGCCTATTATGTAATAATACCTATGGTACAACAGTACAACTGAACAACTGTGATGAGTGGGAGGAGAATATGGAAGACCAGCCATACATGAGCCACACATCCAAGAAATTAACCTCCATTATGAGTCACAATGGGGAGGATCCCTTTAGCTGTAACGTTTGTGGCAAGGGCTTTATTTTAAATTGTAACTTGAAGAGACACATGATGATTCATATAGGGGAAAAGCCCTTTAGTTGTAATGACGGGGTCCAGGGACCCCCATCTCCTCGCCACATGCATGGACCAGGGACCCCCAGACCCTACCCTGTGGGCAGCGGGACGACTGGTCAGCGGTTTATGGTTTGAGTCCCGTTACGGGACATTGGCGGGGGCATGTCAGCACAGGAGAAAGCCTGTAACGGCGGGAAGTTGACGTCTGACTCCTTCCTACCAGGACAGAAGTCTGCTAGTTTACCCAACAGGAAGCCTCACCCAACCCACTGCAGAGCAGGAAGGACTCATACTACAGACCAGAGGGAGCTGTTGGAGAAAGAGTTCCATGCTCCCCCCGGGTCACCAGCATCAATTCAAACTTTATTCAAGACACTCACATGGCCAGGGGGGCAGAACACATAAAACACAAAAGTAAACAAACTATAAATAAACAAAGCATAAACAAACAAGGTCTTAGATGACACCCAATCAACCTAGATTGACCATATTAATGGACCTCTGGAATTTGTTCTTTAATAAAAGAAAAAGAGGGATTTTATTATGTATAGTTTAGTCACCGCTAAACTATTTTTGAATAGTTAAAATGGCCAGTCTACAAGCTCGCAACATGTCCATGTAAATAGTAAATAGTAAAAAAGGCAAATAAGTTTAGGGATAAGGGGTTTAGCGGTGACGAAAATTGAGCCAGACAATAAGACTCAACTCATTTTGCAATTGAAGGTGTGATTTACATGGTTTTGTCTGTATGGAAAGTAGTTCTTGTTCAGTTTATAAAGCGTCCCTGGGTTCAAGAAAGGTGATATATAAATTCAAGGTTTACCTCATCTCAGATGTAATTCAGTCAGATAATCAGCTCATTGTAATTGAATTGTGTGATTTGCATGGTTTTGTCTTTATTCAACAGTAGTTTGTAATGATGGTGGGTCATTTTTTGCTTGGTTGCATCTCAACGGTTTACCATTGAGATGCAATTAAGTCAGTAAGTACTACAGTTTGTACAGAATGATAGTCACATGAATAGGCACGTGGATTAATGCAAGATAAACGATCAAATAAAGATTAACTGCAGATCTAAATTAACATTTAGCTCTATCTACTCAAACCAAGTACATTATTATCAACTTCACAACCAAACATCTGACTATGTCATCTCACCTTGTCCCATGTCTAATGACTGTAAAAGCGATATAATTTGAATTAAAATAATACAGAAAACATTGTAACACACTAAAACATCTAATCAAGTAAACAAACACATGAAACAGCATCTTCTGCATACTTGATTAAAAGTACAGATATCTAACTTGAAAGTGACTGGTAAAAGTCAACTTCACCCATAATGAAGACATGAAGACATATTCATGTCTTACTCTGCATCCTAATAAAAATATAGGCCTAGGCACTTTGGCTATTAGCGTGTGCTGCAACTATTGTATTTTCAAGATTCCCTCTTCAATAGGGTTAGTTAGCGTATAGTATATGCTAACTATATCGAAAGTATCCTATCTTAGAATACACAGTGCATTTTATAGTACACAGAAACTGCAAAAAACAAACAAAAAACAGGGTTTATTATCTCAGATAATGTGATTATTCGTCCCTCACTCCACATGCACCAACATTGTAGGCTATTTACCTGCCATAGTGTCAAACCTTTACCCCTGTATCGGATCGGTGGTTATTTTGGCATATTTGCCGATACCGATATGACCAAATAAGGGCCGTACTGTTCCGATACCGATATAGTATCGGGACATCTCTAGTTCAAATGACCACTTGTTTACCATGCCATGTAAATACGACAATTATTGTAATGTGTGATACTGCAATCAGACTATAACAATGACCCATCATTCTGTGAAATTCAATGGTAAACCTATAGACCAAGCAATTGCAAATGAGCCACCATCATTACATGCAGACAAAACAATGACAATGAGTCATCACATGTTGATTGTCTGAGTGCTTGGTCTATAACTTTGCTATTCAGATGTAATTCAATTGTATTGTTGTGTGCTAATAAGGTTAGACTCAAATGTAATGTAATAACAAAACAATAACAAAATGTAATTAAAATTGAATTAAAATCTCTTTATTCATATTCCTGAGTACAGTTTGTATAACAGACAATAACACTAGCTATATGAGCTGCTATATGAACTTACATGGCCTGTTGTAGTAAAAAATAGTTCCAGTTCCAGTTCAAAACTGGTGATTATATTATATATAGGCCCCCTTTTGATTCAATCAACTGTATTGACACGAGAAAAAACAAACTAGAATAAAAAAGTGCAATTATGGTATTAAATAAATGTATAATAAAAGAGCAATGTCAAATTGCAAGTAAAACAAATCTTGCTGTTAGAAAAGGTATCAATTATTCTGCATTTTGCAGTCACTTGCAATATAGCACTATGGGGGAAAGTACAGGTTTAAAACAGTAAATAATTAATCAGAATATGAACAACTAAATTGTTTCCCCCTGTATGCATACAAATTGTAGTACGAATTTATAATATAAACCCAAGTACATGCATTGTGTGGTAAATGTTGAGGTGTGTTTATGAAGCAATACCAATAGTCCATGCTCTTCATTCACATGCCGGTGTACCACAATTTCTCAGTTTCTCTCCTGTGTGAATTATCTGGTGGCTTTTAAGGTCTGCCATTTGAGAGAAGTGTTGTCCACACTGATCACATCCATAGGGTATAATGCTTATCTTGTATCTCTTCTTGCCTTTCTTCACAATTTTAATCTTCATGGTTTGGGATTTGGACTGTTTCGATGATTTCAGTTCCTCAAAGTAGGACAACTTTTTGCTCAAAGGCAATATTGCATCATTCACATTCTTTCGTTTGCGTGATTTCTGAACTTGCCTGTTCTCTTCCCACCCGTCACAGTTCAATGTATTATTGATTGAGAAGAGGAGCTGGTCATCAGTCAGTTCTCCACAGTCCTCTGCTTGTCTTTCCATTTCAGTTGAGGTGCTGACTAGAGACTCTGTCTCTCTGATTTCTTCATCTTTGACCTGTGGACCCTGTGGTTCCTCCTGGGCCAGACCAGGGTTCCTCTCCTGCTGCTCAGAAGAAACCTCCTCTTTACACACAGGGAGGTGTTGGTCTGGACATAGCGATAGGTCAAAGGAAACCCCCTCACACATCTGCAGAGATTCTAAAGAAAAGATTAAATTAGAGAAATTAATTACATGTTGCATTACAACTTCATCAATTATTTTGTATTAAACATCTTTCCCCATGTTGGGCAAAGTAACACTAGACTGGGAAATATAGGCTTACATTGTTTTGTTCTCTATTTTCTCAAAGCATCCACTGTAATATAGACTGTGGTTGATATGTAAAACAAACTCCAAGTTAGCAATCCTTTGCAGCTGTACACAGAATCTTAACTACTTGGTTGTATCTTCAAATCATATAACATTTACTAACCTGCTCTGTGCAATTTGATGGTTGGTGGTTTGTGGAGTTGCTCGATTAAGAAGTCCAGTGTTTGGAGAAAATCCATAGTTCAAATCTAGCCAATAGATCAAGATGGAAACCAGTACAGCAGAAAATGATATGGTTCCTCTCGCTGTGTTATCCTCTGCTGCACTAACTATCACCACTCAACACAGCCCTGCTAAATACTCAAAGAGGGTGGTCTGGTGGGCCAATCAGAGAGCTTATGTGGAGGGGGGGGGGGTGGGTGGTCAGAAACCTGATCGTTTACAGCTAAAGGGATCCTCCCCATTGTGACTCATAATGGATGCTAATTCCTTTGACGATGTGTGGCTCGTGTATGGCTGGTCTTCCATATTCTCCTCCCACTCATCACAGTTTTCAGTGTCAGATTCAGAACAATGTGGAGAGAGCTGATTTACACCCATTGGGTGTAATATTCCACTGTTCTCTACATCAGCTTGTCTTTCTTCTTCTTTGGAGATGTTTTCACCATCATCTTCACTTTTCACTGCTAGTAATGTCTGTGGTGACCCATCAGCATCCACTGGTCTTTGGTGTAAGTCCTCATGTTCCTCTTTAATGTGTGGAGGCTCTGGTACCTCTTGCACCAGACTGGAGTTCGACTCGACTTATCATAGCGAGGTGGAAGGCATCTAGACAAAAGATAAATGAGAGTAAGGCATGAGAGTTTGCAACAATCTGGTCTATGTGAGAAGAGTGTAAGATGCCATACTAATGTTAGATTATGAATACCATGCATGTTTTACGAATGCACTTTTGAATGAAGAAGGACTTGTCGTTTATCAAGTACACTAAACAGTTACCAGCTGCAATCATTCCTATTTACATACATGGGTAGTGGACTTTGACTGAAGTAAAACTAATGGAAGTCCTTGATGGAACTCATCCAAATCTATCTAACTGATTTATTAATGCATTTGTATTTAGGCCTAATGAATGCATTCTCAATGCATTCTAGCATGGTAGGTCTAACATGCACATATGTTAGACCTGCCATGCTAGAATCATCTCTTCTCACAATACATGATTTTATTCTCTTGATTGTTGCTTCAAATGATCCATGTATAGTGCCCCTAACATGCATGGTGGCCACTAGTATGGCAAAACCTTTTACGATAAACTATCAGCTTCATACACAATCAATGTCAAAACATGGCCAAACTCAACATGTTGTAATGTAATGTAATGTAATATAACATAATCTTATGTAATGTTGTACTTTATCCTATAGCATAGGCTATAGGCCTATTCTAATGTGATCATTGTGATGTAATTGAATGATTGTATTTATTAACAGATTGGAGAATTAGCAAAAACAATAGTACATTTCAAGCACAACTCAATACAAAACTGTTAACTGTAGACGACACCATAAAGCATTGCACTTGTTTACAATAGGGTCCACCATGTTCAATTCATCCTAACATTTAGAGACGTACAAATATACACTAATGTAAACTACAATATACACATATGTAAACTATATTGTTATTAACTATAATATTATTGAACTGTGTGTAAATCACACATACAATGGTGCATTGTAGATTAAAACATGTTTTTAGAATGATAAAACACAGTATGACTGATGGCCCATCAGGCTGACAGGCCATCACCCAGATGGGTCTGTGCTAGACCGCCCCCCCCCCCCCCCTCCTTTTAGTCTGGTGCCATCACTTGAATGTGTACTTGAGCTGAGCTGGACTAAAGTTGAAGTTATTCACTCAGCTGTAGATTGTGTTAGCTAGCTTTGAGACGTGGCTTTACTACAAGCACTGAAGTCCCTGGTCAAAAAGCGACTCAACAAGAGACTCTCTGCAGCTGCTGCTGAAGAGATATTTGAGATCGTTGGAAGAATCATAACAGAGTACGAGGACCAAGCTTTCTGCTCCAAGCAGGAGATTGAGAGGCAGCGCAGAATACTGGATGTGGTTTTAAAACCACACATCAAGTTACACAGATCAGGTTGGTAATTCACTGCATTACAAACTGTTGAGTTTGACCATGTTTTGACATTGATTGCGTATGAAGCTGACAGATTATAGTAAAATGTATTGTCGTCTGTCCATACTAGAGGCCACCAGTCAGGTTAGGGGCACTACAAATGGATGGTTAGATACAATTCAAATAAAGTGCTGATCATGAATAGATGATTCTATTATTACAGGTCTAACATGCACATTTGCATCGAGAATGCATTTATTAAATAAAAATCCATTGATATGAGTGAGATAGATTTGGGTGAGTTCCATCAATGACTTCCATTAGTTTTACTTCGGTCAAAGATACACTACCATCTAAATTGGAATGATTGCCAGCTGGTAACTGTTTAGTTTACTTAATGAACAATAAGTCTTTCTTCATTCATAAGTGCATTCATTAAAAATACGTATTCATAATCTAACATTAGTATGGCACTTTACAGTCTCATGTCTTACTCTCATCATTTGTTTAGATGCCTTCCACCTCACTGTGTTAAAACAGGAGGTTTACCCTGAGCATCAGGAGTGGAGCTCCAGTCTGGTGCAAGAGGTACCAGAGCCTCCACAGATTAAAGAGGAACAGTATGATTTACACCAAAGACCAGAGGATGGTGAAGGGTCACCACAGACATTACTAGCAGTGAAGAGTGAAGATGAGCCTCCACAGATCAAACAGGAACAGGAGGACGTACATCAAAGACAAGACTATGTTGATGGGTCACCACACACGTTACTAGCAGTGAAAACTGAATATGATGATGAAAACAACTCCAGAGAGACAGAGCCTCTAGTCAGCACCTCAATTGAACACTTGGAAACACAAGCTGATGTAGTGAACAGTGGAGTATTGCATTCATCTACTGGTCTAAATGTCCTCTCTTCACATTGTTCTGAATCTGACACTGAAGACAGTGATGAGTGGGAGGAGAATAGGGAAGACCAGACATATTTAAACATACTGAAATCACACAAAACTCAAGTGGTAGAAGAACAATTGCATTTGAAGAACAAAACATCCACAAAACTATCACAACAAACAAAGAGTTTGCAACAATCTGGTCTATGTGAGAAGAGTGTAAGATGCCATACTAATGTTAGATTATGAATACCATGCATGTTTTACGAATGCACTTTTGAATGAAGAAGGACTTGTCGTTTATCAAGTACACTAAACAGTTACCAGCTGCAATCATTCCTATTTACATACATGGGTAGTGGACTTTGACTGAAGTAAAACTAATGGAAGTCCTTGATGGAACTCATCCAAATCTATCTAACTGATTTATTAATGCATTTGTATTTAGGCCTAATGAATGCATTCTCAATGCATTCTAGCATGGTAGGTCTAACATGCACATATGTTAGACCTGCCATGCTAGAATCATCTCTTCTCACAATACATGATTTTATTCTCTTGATTGTTGCTTCAAATGATCCATGTATAGTGCCCCTAACATGCATGGTGGCCACTAGTATGGCAAAACCTTTTACGATAAACTATCAGCTTCATACACAATCAATGTCAAAACATGGCCAAACTCAACATGTTGTAATGTAATGTAATGTAATATAACATAATCTTATGTAATGTTGTACTTTATCCTATAGCATAGGCTATAGGCCTATTCTAATGTGATCATTGTGATGTAATTGAATGATTGTATTTATTAACAGATTGGAGAATTAGCAAAAACAATAGTACATTTCAAGCACAACTCAATACAAAACTGTTAACTGTAGACGACACCATAAAGCATTGCACTTGTTTACAATAGGGTCCACCATGTTCAATTCATCCTAACATTTAGAGACGTACAAATATACACTAATGTAAACTACAATATACACATATGTAAACTATATTGTTATTAACTATAATATTATTGAACTGTGTGTAAATCACACATACAATGGTGCATTGTAGATTAAAACATGTTTTTAGAATGATAAAACACAGTATGACTGATGGCCCATCAGGCTGACAGGCCATCACCCAGATGGGTCTGTGCTAGACCGCCCCCCCCCCCCCCCCTCCTTTTAGTCTGGTGCCATCACTTGAATGTGTACTTGAGCTGAGCTGGACTAAAGTTGAAGTTATTCACTCAGCTGTAGATTGTGTTAGCTAGCTTTGAGACGTGGCTTTACTACAAGCACTGAAGTCCCTGGTCAAAAAGCGACTCAACAAGAGACTCTCTGCAGCTGCTGCTGAAGAGATATTTGAGATCGTTGGAAGAATCATAACAGAGTACGAGGACCAAGCTTTCTGCTCCAAGCAGGAGATTGAGAGGCAGCGCAGAATACTGGATGTGGTTTTAAAACCACACATCAAGTTACACAGATCAGGTTGGTAATTCACTGCATTACAAACTGTTGAGTTTGACCATGTTTTGACATTGATTGCGTATGAAGCTGACAGATTATAGTAAAATGTATTGTCGTCTGTCCATACTAGAGGCCACCAGTCAGGTTAGGGGCACTACAAATGGATGGTTAGATACAATTCAAATAAAGTGCTGATCATGAATAGATGATTCTATTATTACAGGTCTAACATGCACATTTGCATCGAGAATGCATTTATTAAATAAAAATCCATTGATATGAGTGAGATAGATTTGGGTGAGTTCCATCAATGACTTCCATTAGTTTTACTTCGGTCAAAGATACACTACCATCTAAATTGGAATGATTGCCAGCTGGTAACTGTTTAGTTTACTTAATGAACAATAAGTCTTTCTTCATTCATAAGTGCATTCATTAAAAATACGTATTCATAATCTAACATTAGTATGGCACTTTACAGTCTCATGTCTTACTCTCATCATTTGTTTAGATGCCTTCCACCTCACTGTGTTAAAACAGGAGGTTTACCCTGAGCATCAGGAGTGGAGCTCCAGTCTGGTGCAAGAGGTACCAGAGCCTCCACAGATTAAAGAGGAACAGTATGATTTACACCAAAGACCAGAGGATGGTGAAGGGTCACCACAGACATTACTAGCAGTGAAGAGTGAAGATGAGCCTCCACAGATCAAACAGGAACAGGAGGACGTACATCAAAGACAAGACTATGTTGATGGGTCACCACACACGTTACTAGCAGTGAAAACTGAATATGATGATGAAAACAACTCCAGAGAGACAGAGCCTCTAGTCAGCACCTCAATTGAACACTTGGAAACACAAGCTGATGTAGTGAACAGTGGAGTATTGCATTCATCTACTGGTCTAAATGTCCTCTCTTCACATTGTTCTGAATCTGACACTGAAGACAGTGATGAGTGGGAGGAGAATAGGGAAGACCAGACATATTTAAACATACTGAAATCACACAAAACTCAAGTGGTAGAAGAACAATTGCATTTGAAGAACAAAACATCCACAAAACTATCACAACAAACTACATCCATGAGGAGTCACAATGGGGAAACCCCCATTAACTGTAACGTTTGTGACAAGGGCTGTATGTTTAATTGTAACTTGAAGACACACATGATGATTCATACAGGGGAAAGGCCCTATGGTTGTACCGTTTGTGACAAATGCTTTATTTCAACTAGTAAACTGAAAAACCACATGAGGATTCATACAGGGGCAATGTCATACAGTTGCACAGTTTGCAGCAAAGGTTTTATTATTAATGGAAATCTGAAGAAACACATGATGATTCATACAGGGGAAAGGCCCCACGTTTGTACCGCTTGTGACAAATGCTTTATTTCAACTAGTAAACTGAAAAACCACATGAGGATTCATAAAGGGGAAACACCCTACAGTTGCACAGTTTGCAGCAAAGGTTTTAATATGAATGGCAATCTGAAGACACACATGATGATTCATACAGGGGTAAAGCCCCACAGTTGTACTGTTTGTGTACTGTTACGGGACATTGGCGGGGGCATGTCAGCACAGGAGAAAGCCTGTAACGGCGGGAAGTTGACGTCTGACTCCTTCCTACCAGGACAGAAGTCTGCTAGTTTACCCAACAGGAAGCCTCACCCAACCCACTGCAGAGCAGGAAGGACTTTATTAGGCTTTATTACAACTAATAAACTGAAAACACACATGAGGATTAATACAGGGGAAATGCCCTACAGTTGCACAATTTGCAGCAAAGGTTTTAATATTAATGGCAATCTGAAGACACACATGATGATTCATACAGGGGAAAGGCCATATAGTTGCAATGTTTGCACTAAAGGCTTTGTTCAAAATAAGGTTCTTAAGCTACACATGAGGATTCATACAGGGGAAAAGCCCTATAGTTGCACAGTTTGTGGCAGCTGCTTTATTACAAATAGTCAACTGAAAAAACACTTGAGGGGGCATGCAAGCCTGTGACAAGGGTTTTTGGTTGACCTTAAGAACGATCTTAAGGTCAAATGTAAATATATGTGCTATTTCAAATTGTTTTGACCCAAGTTACCTTGGTGGATTGTTAGGGGGTTGTGACACCTCATCTCAGATGTAATTCAGTCAGATAATCAGCTCATTGTAATTGAATTGTGTGATTTGCATGGTTTTGTCTTTATTCAACAGTAGTTTGTAATGATGGTGGGTCATGTTTTGCTTGGTTGCATCTCAACGGTTTACCATTGAGATGCAATTAAGTCAGTAAGTACTACAGTTTGTACAGAATGATAGTCACATGAATAGGCACGTGGATTAATGCAAGATAAACGATCAACTAAAGATTAACTGCAGATCTAAATTAACATTTAGCTCTATCTACTCAAACCAAGTACATTATTATCAACTTCACAACCAAACATCTGACTATGTCATCTCACCTTGTCCCATGTCTAATGACTGTAAAAGCGATATAATTTTAATTAAAATAATACAGAAAACATTGTAACACACTAAAACATCTAATCAAGTAAACAAACACATGAAACAGCATCTTCTGCATACTTGATTAAAAGTACAGATATCTAACTTGAAAGTGACTGGTAAAAGTCAACTTCACCCATAATGAAGACATGAAGACATATTCATGTCTTACTCTGCATCCTAATAAAAATATAGGCCTAGGCACTTTGGCTATTAGCGTGTGCTGCAACTATTGTATTTTCAAGATTCCCTCTTCAATAGGGTTAGTTAGCGTATAGTATATGCTAACTATATCGAAAGTATCCTATCTTAAAATACACAGTGCATTTTATAGTACACAGAAACTGCAAAAAACAAACAAAAAACAGGGTTTATTATCTCAGATAATGTGATTAATCGTTTTCCACAATTTCTGTGTTAGCTGATACTGAATACCGATACCAGGGAATAATATTTATAATGGAAAAATAATGATCTTATTTTGAAGTCCACAGACCGGGAATAGTGTTTATAGCTATCTAGCTATCTAGCTATAGTGTTGTGTTTATAGCAGACTCCTTACTCCACATGCACCAACATTGTAGGCTATTTACCTGCCATAGTGTCAAACCTTTACCCCTGTATCGGATCGGTGGTTATTTTGGCATATTTGCCGATACCGATATGACCAAATAAGGGCCGTACTGTTCCGATACCGATATAGTATCGGGACATCTCTAGTTCAAATGACCACTTGTTTACCATGCCATGTAAATACGACAATTATTGTAATGTGTGATACTGCAATCAGACTATAACAATGACCCATCATTCTGTGAAATTCAATGGTAAACCTATAGACCAAGCAATTGCAAATGAGCCACCATCATTACATGCAGACAAAACAATGACAATGAGTCATCACATGTTGATTGTCTGAGTGCTTGGTCTATAACTTTGCTATTCAGATGTAATTCAATTGTATTGTTGTGTGCTAATAAGGTTAGACTCAAATGTAATGTAATAACAAAACAATAACAAAATGTAATTAAAATTGAATTAAAATCTCTTTATTCATATTCCTGAGTACAGTTTGTATAACAGACAATAACACTAGCTATATGAGCTGCTATATGAACTTGCATGGCCTGTTGTAGTAAAAAATAGTTCCAGTTCCAGTTCAAAACTTGTGATTATATTATATATAGGCCCCCTTTTGATTCAATCAACTGTATTGACACGAGAAAAAACAAACTAGAATAAAAAAGTGCAATTATGGTATTAAATAAATGTATAATAAAAGAGCTATGTCAAATTGCAAGTAAAACAAATCTTGCTGTTAGAAAAGGTATCAATTATTCTGCATTTTGCAGTCACTTGCAATATAGCACTATGGGGGAAAGTACAGGTTTAAAACAGTAAATAATTAATCAGAATATGAACAACTAAATTGTTTCCCCCTGTATGCATACA
The DNA here is from genome assembly GCF_951216825.1 of Electrona antarctica. Classification (NCBI taxonomy): domain Eukaryota; kingdom Metazoa; phylum Chordata; class Actinopteri; order Myctophiformes; family Myctophidae; genus Electrona; species Electrona antarctica. Next base: position 52,906,324 of record NC_136812.1, on the reverse strand, counting down.
AATTGTAGTACGAATTTATAATATAAACATAAGTACATGCATTGTGTGGTAAATGTTGAGGTGTGTTTATGAAGCAAGATCAATAGTCCATGCTCTTCATTCACATGCCGGTGTACCACAATTTCTCAGTTTCTCTCCTGTGTGAATTATCTGGTGGCTTTTAAGGTCTGCCATTTGAGAGAAGTGTTGTCCACACTGATCACATCCATAGGGTATGATGCTTATCTTGTATCTCTTCTTGCCTTTCTTCACAATTTTAATCTTCATGGTTTGGGATTTGGACTGTTTCGATGATTTCAGTTCCTCAAAGTAGGACAGCTTTTTGCTCAAAGGCAATATTGCATCATTCACATTCTTTCGTTTGCGTGATTTCTGAACTTGCCTGTTCTCTTCCCACTTGTCACAGTTCAATGTATTATTGATTGAGAAGAGGAGCTGGTCATCAGTCAGTTCTCCACAGTCCTCTGCTTGTCTTTCCATTTCAGTTGAGGTGCTGACTAGAGACTCTGTCTCTCTGATTTCTTCATCTTTGACCTGTGGACCCTGTGGTTCCTCCTGGGCCAGACCAGGGTTCCTCTCCTGCTGCTCAGAAGAAACCTCCTCTTTACACACAGGGAGGTGTTGGTCTGGACATAGCGATAGGTCAAAGGAAACCCCCTCACACATCTGCAGAGATTCTAAAGAAAAGAGGAAGAGAAATTAATTACATGTTGCATTACAACTTCATCAATTATTTTGTATTAAACATATTTCCCCATGTTGGGCAAAGTAACATTAGACTGGGAAATATAGGCTTGCATTGTTTTGTTCTCTATTTTCTCAAAGCATCCACTGTAATATAGACTGTGGTTGATATGTAAAACAAACTCCAAGTTAGCAATCCTTTGCAGCTGTACACAGAATCTTAACTACTTGGTTGTATCTTCAAATCATATAACATTTACTAACCTGCTCTGTGCAATTTGATGGTTGGTGGTTTGTGGAGTTGCTCGATTAAGAAGTTCAGTGTTTGGAGTAAATCCATAGTTCAAATCTAGCCAATAGATCAAGATGGAAACCAGTACAGCAGAAAATGATATGGTTCCTCTCGCTGTGTTATCCTCTGCTGCACTAACTATCACCACTCAACACAGCCCTGCTAAATACTCAAAGAGGGTGGTCTGGTGGGCCAATCAGAGAGCTTATGTGGAGGGGGGGGGGGGGGGGGGTCAGAAACCTGATTGTTTACAGCTAAAGGGATCCTCCCCATTGTGACTCATAATGGATGCTAATTCCTTTGACGATGTGTGGCTCGTGTATGGCTGGTCTTCCATATTCTCCTCCCACTCATCACAGTTTTCAGTGTCAGATTCAGAACAATGTGGAGAGAGCTGATTTACACCCATTGGGTGTAATATTCCACTGTTCTCTACATCGGCTTGTCTTTCTTCTTCTTTGGAGATGTTTTCACCATCATCTTCACTTTTCACTGCTAGTAATGTCTGTGGTGACCCATCAGCATCCACTGGTCTTTGGTGTAAGTCCTCATGTTCCTCTTTAACGTGTGGAGGCTCTGGTACCTCTTGCACCAGACTGGAGTTCGACTCCTGACGCTCAGGGTAAACCTCCTGTTTTATCATAGCGAGGTGGAAGGCATCTAGACAAAAGATAAATGAGAGTAAGGCATGAGAGTTTGCAACAATCTGGTCTATGTGAGAAGAGTGTAAGATTCCATACTAATGTTAGATTATGAATACCATGCATGTTTTACGAATGCACTTTTGAATGAAGAAGGACGTGTCGTTTATCAAGTACACTAAACAGTTACCAGCTGCAATCATTCCTATTTACATACATGGGTAGTGGACTTTGACTGAAGTAAAACTAATGGAAGTCCTTGATGGAACTCATCCAAATCTATCTCACTAATTTATTAATGCATTTGTATTTAGGCCTAATGAATGCATTCTCAATGCATTCTAGCATGGTAGGTCTAACATGCACATATGTTAGACCTGCCATGCTAGAATCATCTCTTCTCACAATACATGATTTTATTCTCTTGATTGTTGCTTCAAATGATCCATGTATAGTGCCCCTAACATGCATGGTGGCCACTAGTATGGCAAAACCTTTTACGATAAACTATCAGCTTCATACACAATCAATGTCAAAACATGGCCAAACTCAACATGTTGTAATGCAGTGAATTACCAACCTGATCTGTGTAACTTGACGTGTGGTTTTACAACCATATCCAGTAGTCTGCGCTGCCTCTCAATCTCCTGCTTGGAGCAGAAAGCTTGGTCCTCGTACTCTGCTATGATTCTTCCAACGATCTCAAATATCTCTTCAGCTGTACTTGAGCTGAGCTGGACTGTAAAGTTATTAATGAATAACTTTACAGTCCAGCTCAGCTCAAGTACAGCTCAGCTCAAGTGATGGCACCAGACTAAATGGTGAGGTTGATGGCCTGTCAGCCTGATGGGCCATCAGTCATACTGTGTTTTGTCATTCTAAAATCGTCTTGTCTATACTCAAAACAAATATGTGCTATAACAGATATGGTAAAGAACTCCATGGAGTTTAGTAGTTGCAAGTATCTAGAAGTATAATAAGTATCTTGAAACACATCTGCAAAATAACTCTATAAAAAACAAAATGTTATAGTTGTTGAACAGAAGTTACAGTAGGAATAGAATGGGAACGGTTGAATAATGTGATAACCAGTGAGTATAGGTCATAGTTTATTACACATAGCCTATTATGTAATAATACCTATGGTACAACAGTACAACTGAACAACTGTGATGAGTGGGAGGAGAATATGGAAGACCAGCCATACATGAGCCACACATCCAAGAAATTAACCTCCATTATGAGTCACAATGGGGAGGATCCCTTTAGCTGTAACGTTTGTGGCAAGGGCTTTATTTTAAATTGTAACTTGAAGAGACACATGATGATTCATATAGGGGAAAAGCCCTTTAGTTGTAATGACGGGGTGCAGGGACCCCCATCTCCTCGCCACATGCATGGACCAGGGACCCCCAGACCCTACCCTGTGGGCAGCGGGACGACTGGTCAGCGGTTTATGGTTTGAGTCCCGTTTACCGATTACGATGATTTTATTAGACTCAAGGACTAGACTTGATAAAAATTCAGAGAACTCAGATAGAAATTGTGTGTAAGCGCCGGGAGGGCGGTACACTGTAATGACTATTAGGGGCTGTATTGATTTCCAGCTTGGGTGTGAAAGGTTGAGAATCAAGCTTTAAAATGATTTGTAGGTGGCTTTGGCTCTAGGACTAATTGTTAGGCTTGAATTGAAGATGGCAGCAACTCCACCTCCAATTTTACCATTGTCTCTGGGGATATGGGCATTGGTGTGACTTGGTGGGGTGGCTGTATTTAAACTGACATATTCTTGCTCACCCAGCCACGTTTCAGTCAGACAAAATAAGTCAAGACAATTGTCTGATATGATTTCATTTACCAGTGTTCCTTTTTTGCGTAGAGATCTAATATTTAGAAATCCACATTTGATATTTGTATTTTGTGGTACTACTGTATTGGTCTTGATTTGTATCAAGTTTGTATGTACAGCTCCTATTTCCTTTGGTTTGTTCAGCCTATATGGTTTGTTCAGCCTGTACAGAGACTGTATAGTTTATATAGACTGTATAGTTTGTATAGTTCTATTTTGTATAGTTTGAATAGTTCTATTTTGTAGGATAGGTGGGGTAGGTGGCTGCACTGGAGGAAGCACAGAGAGCTGTGTAGGACTGCAACTCTGCTTCCTGGTCCTAACTCTGGGTGGTCATAATGAATCTATAAAATAGTCCATATTTCTAGAGATGAGCTTTGCACCGTCCCAAATTGGATGTATGCCGTCTCTCTCTATCAGACCAGTATTCCCCTCAAAGGTTTCCCAATGATTTATAAAGCTCACGTTATTATCTGGACACCACCTAGACAACCAGCGGTTGAATTGTCTCATATGGCTAAACATGTCATCATTAATCATGTTTGGCAGGGGACCAGAGAAAATTACGGAGTCCGACATTGTCTTTGCGTATGTGCAGACTCAACATTTATCTTCGTAATCTCAGATTTCCGAAGTCGTGTGTCATTGCCTCCGCAGTGGATTACAATCCTATCATAACGATTACATTTACTTTTAGCAATAAGTTTCAGATTTGATTCGATGTCGCCCGCTCTGGCCCCGGGGATGCATTTGACTATGGTTCCTGGAGTCTTTAATTTCACGTTTCTCATTATGGAGCTACCGATAACCAGAGTTGTGTTCTTAATGACACGACGCCGTTGCGTGCCATCAAGTGGAACTGAAGTCTCACTGTCACACTCAACGGGTGTAGCAGCGAGTGGGGAGAAACTGTTTGAAACGTGAAGTGGTTGGTGTCCCGTGTGCTTATGTTTACTTCTACGCTTCCGACCAGTAGCAACCACCCAGCCGTCTTGGTCCTGTTTGTGGGAGCCCCGACCAGCCGCTGTAAAAGTGAGGACCATTATAAAACACCACTTGGGTGTGATCTAGTACAAAACAAATATAAAAACTATAGCAGCATAGACTTGAATTCAAAACAAAAAAGATAAAAAGAACAGCGGTTCACAGTATGAGGTCCAATCTGTAATGGAACACAAACCTCAATTAGCCTCACGATTTACCATATAGTTAAAGTGCTTTCATGGTTGTACTCAGACTCAGATTCTGAGTACAACGCTACTCAAACAATCATACATGACATGCATTAAATGTACTTTGTACTGCTAATTAGCACATACCCTGTTAAGGTGATATGGGCATCCAGGTTGTTGGTAAAACAGTCAGTGTTTGCTCGGTCGGGACACCGTCTGTGTAATATAAACATGTCATGAGGACTAATATAAACATATCATGAGGACTTGCATTTTACTTGTAACAAAGACTGCTATGCTGTCGCAGTATGGACGCAAGCCTACCTCTAAACTCTGGTGTGTAGGCTTACACACACACACACACGCACGTTAGCCAGGCTCTTGTCAGTGTATTACTGGGTAGAAACACCGTCTGTGTAACAAACGTATCATGAGGACTCACACGTCATTCATCAAACACAAACTTTTATGCTGTCACAATACGGACGGAAGCCTACCTCAAGACTCTGGTGTGTACACACACCCACATTAGCCGGCTCTTGTTCGCCGCTGCGTCTAACAACGAGACAAGCATTTGCATAAATAACTGGGAGACAATTTAACTTAAAGGCTCGTTTGTGCTGTTGCAGTATGAGGCAAGCCTACCTTGGTTTCTCTGAACTGTGTACACACACACACACGCTGACAGGGCTTTCTACTAGATCAGAGCTCCACAGTTTCTGATAAAGAAAAGAGAATAAAGCATAAATAAACTGGAGGTTGTTGACATAGATCAACCTAGAGACAGGTAACCCTATATTAGTAAAACCAAGAGCTTACCTCGATGCTACGAGCACAAACAAAACGCCACCCAACAGCCTGACTGGAACAGGAAACAACCTGGGTAAAACACCGCCTATTCTCTATGCCTGGCCAGCTACCCTATATGCTGAGCTGTGGGGGTGGTGCTATGAAACGTATTGGTTCTCAGTCCCACTGATTACACTGGTGACACGTGGGGAGCCTGGAGCTGGGTGACTTTCTTCTCTTTAACCCGGCGGTTCTTGAACCAGATCGTTATCTGACTCTCTGTGAGCTGCAGAGCCACAGACAGGTCAGTCCTCCTCCTCTGGGTGATGTGAGGGTTGTAATGGAACTCTTTTTCCAAAAGCTCCCTCTGGTCTGTAGTATGAGTCCTTCCTGCTCTGCAGTGGGTTGGGTGAGGCTTCCTGTTGGGTAAACTAGCAGACTTCTGTCCTGGTAGCAAGGAGTCAGATGTCAACTTCCTGAGAAGCAGGTTGTGATGTCGGTCCGCTACAGGCTTTCTCCTGTCATGACATGTCCCCGCCCCTGTCGGGACTCGAACCATAAACCGCTGACCAGTCGTCCTGCTGCCCTCAGGGTAGGGTCTGGGGGTCCCTGGTCCATGTGGTGAGGAGATGGGGGTCCTTGGACCCCGTCATTACAACTAAAGGGCTTTTCCCCTATATGAATCAGCATGTGTCTCTTCAAGTTACAATTTAAAATAAAGCCCTTGCCACAAACGTTACAGCTAAAGGGATCCTCCCCATTGTGACTCATAATGAATGCTAATTCCTTTGACGATGTGTGGCTCGTGTATGGCTGGTCTTCCATATTCTCCTCCCACTCATCACAGTTTTCAGTGTCAGATTCAGAACAATGTGGAGAGAGCTGATTTACACCCATTGGGTGTAATATTCCACTGTTCTCTACATCAGCTTGTCTTTCTTCTTCTTTGGAGATGTTTTCACCATCATCTTCACTTTTCACTGCTAGTAATGTCTGTGGTGACCCATCAGCATCCACTGGTCTTTGGTGTAAGTCCTCATGTTCCTCTTTAATGTGTGGAGGCTCTGGTACCTCTTGCACCAGACTGGAGTTCGACTCCTGATGCTCAGGGTAAACCTCCTGTTTTAACATAGCCAGGTGGAAGGTATCTGGACAAAAGATAAATGAGAGTACGACATGAGAGTTTGCAACAATCTGGTCTATATCAGAAGAGTGTAAGATGCCATACTAATGTAAGATTATGAATACCATGCATGTTTTACGAATGCACTTTTGAATGAAGAAGGACTTGTCGTTTATCAAGTACACTAAACAGTTACCAGCTGCAATCATTCCTATTTACATACATGGGTAGTGGACTTTGACTGAAGTAAAACTAATGGAAGTCCTTGATGGAACTCATCCAAATCTATCTCACTAATTTATTAATGCATTTGTATTTAGGCCTAATGAATGCATTCTCAATGCATTCTAGCATGGTAGGTCTAACATGCACATATGTTAGACCTGCCATGCTAGAATCATCTCTTCTCACAATACATGATTTTATTCTCTTGATTGTTGCTTCAAATGATCCATGTATAGTGCCCCTAACATGCATGGTGGCCACTAGTATGGCAAAACCTTTTACGATAAACTATCAGCTTCATACACAATCAATGTCAAAACATGGCCAAACTCAACATGTTGTAATGTAATGTAATGTAATATAACATAATCTTATGTAATGTTGTACTTTATCCTATAGCATAGGCTATAGGCCTATTCTAATGTGATCATTGTGATGTAATTGAATGATTGTATTTATTAACAGATTGGAGAATTAGCAAAAACAATAGTACATTTCAAGCACAACTCAATACAAAACTGTTAACTGTAGACGACACCATAAAGCATTGCACTTGTTTACAATAGGGTCCACCATGTTCAATTCATCCTAACATTTAGAGACGTACAAATATACACTAATGTAAACTACAATATACACATATGTAAACTATATTGTTATTAACTATAATATTATTGAACTGTGTGTAAATCACACATACAATGGTGCATTGTAGATTAAAACATGTTTTTAGAATGATAAAACACAGTATGACTGATGGCCCATCAGGCTGACAGGCCATCACCCAGATGGGTCTGTGCTAGACCGCCCCCCCCCCCCTCCTTTTAGTCTGGTGCCATCACTTGAATGTGTACTTGAGCTGAGCTGGACTAAAGTTGAAGTTATTCACTCAGCTGTAGATTGTGTTAGCTAGCTTTGAGACGTGGCTTTACTACAAGCACTGAAGTCCCTGGTCAAAAAGCGACTCAACAAGAGACTCTCTGCAGCTGCTGCTGAAGAGATATTTGAGATCGTTGGAAGAATCATAACAGAGTACGAGGACCAAGCTTTCTGCTCCAAGCAGGAGATTGAGAGGCAGCGCAGAATACTGGATGTGGTTTTAAAACCACACATGAAGTTACACAGATCAGGTTGGTAATTCACTGCATTACAAACTGTTGAGTTTGACCATGTTTTGACATTGATTGCGTATGAAGCTGACAGATTATAGTAAAATGTATTGTCGTCTGTCCATACTAGAGGCCACCAGTCAGGTTAGGGGCACTACAAATGGATGGTTAGATACAATTCAAATAAAGTGCTGATCATGAATAGATGATTCTATTATTACAGGTCTAACATGCACATTTGCATCGAGAATGCATTTATTAAATAAAAATCCATTGATATGAGTGAGATAGATTTGGGTGAGTTCCATCAATGACTTCCATTAGTTTTACTTCGGTCAAAGATACACTACCATCTAAATTGGAATGATTGCCAGCTGGTAACTGTTTAGTTTACTTAATGAACAATAAGTCTTTCTTCATTCATAAGTGCATTCATTAAAAATACGTATTCATAATCTAACATTAGTATGGCACTTTACAGTCTCATGTCTTACTCTCATCATTTGTTTAGATGCCTTCCACCTCACTGTGTTAAAACAGGAGGTTTACCCTGAGCATCAGGAGTGGAGCTCCAGTCTGGTGCAAGAGGTACCAGAGCCTCCACAGATTAAAGAGGAACAGTATGATTTACACCAAAGACCAGAGGATGGTGAAGGGTCACCACAGACATTACTAGCAGTGAAGAGTGAAGATGAGCCTCCACAGATCAAACAGGAACAGGAGGACGTACATCAAAGACAAGACTATGTTGATGGGTCACCACACACGTTACTAGCAGTGAAAACTGAATATGATGATGAAAACAACTCCAGAGAGACAGAGCCTCTAGTCAGCACCTCAATTGAACACTTGGAAACACAAGCTGATGTAGTGAACAGTGGAGTATTGCATTCATCTACTGGTCTAAATGTCCTCTCTTCACATTGTTCTGAATCTGACACTGAAGACAGTGATGAGTGGGAGGAGAATAGGGAAGACCAGACATATTTAAACATACTGAAATCACACAAAACTCAAGTGGTAGAAGAACAATTGCATTTGAAGAACAAAACATCCACAAAACTATCACAACAAACTACATCCATGAGGAGTCACAATGGGGAAACCCCCATTAACTGTAACGTTTGTGACAAGGGCTGTATGTTTAATTGTAACTTGAAGACACACATGATGATTCATACAGGGGAAAGGCCCTATGGTTGTACCGTTTGTGACAAATGCTTTATTTCAACTAGTAAACTGAAAAACCACATGAGGATTCATACAGGGGCAATGTCATACAGTTGCACAGTTTGCAGCAAAGGTTTTATTATTAATGGAAATCTGAAGAAACACATGATGATTCATACAGGGGAAAGGCCCCACGTTTGTACCGCTTGTGACAAATGCTTTATTTCAACTAGTAAACTGAAAAACCACATGAGGATTCATACAGGGGAAACACCCTACAGTTGCACAGTTTGCAGCAAAGGTTTTAATATGAATGGCAATCTGAAGACACACATGATGATTCATACAGGGGTAAAGCCCCACAGTTGTACTGTTTGTGGAAAATGCTTTATTACAACTAATAAACTGAAAACACACATGAGGATTC
>NC_136812.1:51646843-51691843 GCF_951216825.1 Electrona antarctica | reverse complement strand
CCCTCCATATTCAAAGTTTCCCACCCCATGGTGTGGACTGTAACTCGAGTGCTCAGGAATATACAACCGGATCAAAGGGGTTTGAACTGCATGGGGTTGGAGTTGAACTGGGTGATATTCTGGTGGCAGCTAGGCCTGGGTGATTTATGACATGACATCCTGTTTATGTTTTTCACCTTCCCCAATGCCATGGTAACAGTCCAGTTACAGCACAGACAGATTAAAGACAATGATACATGCACGCACGCACGCACGCACGCACACACACACACACACACACAGACCGTGACAATGGTGAGGAATGCAAAGCAGCCAACTTTCTCTTGTTGAGAGACGGAGGGCATAACAAATAGTTTTTATTGACTATTTGCACACTAACGCATCATATAATGACGTATTTTGCTACACTATAATGCTTTATTCCCTTACTGCATAAGAATAATAAGAACAATAACAATACAATATTTTTTAATGTAATCTTTTAAGAATAGAAAACCGTCACTAAAGGCTGTCTGAAATAACTCCTTGTTTAGGAACACTAATATTATGTATTGTATAGCCTAGTAAGCATAACATGTAATAGTTTAGCCTCATAAATCCCTACACTCAGAAGATACTTCCTGTTCCAATGCAGCCACAATAGTGATGTAACCAAAAAAAGAAAAAGAAACACGTGTTTGTTTTCTCCCTTACTTTCACAGTGGTACAGTTGTGGTCATGTGTGTGTGTTGCGTCAATGTGTACGTGAGAGAGAGAGGGAGAAGAGAGAGAGTGGGGGCAGGGGTGAGGTTGGTCAATAATTGCATTGTTTGAGCTGCAGTGATGTGCTGAGGTATACTGTATGTTACATGCGTATATATGGGACTGGCCGTGTCCTCAGGTGACCTGCTATAGCTTGCACAGTTGTCCCCCAGACGTAGTGTGGTGGAATGTCTGGTTTTGTCTGACTCTTATAAAGGCTGGTATGTTCAACAGGCCAGCACTGCAGAGGAGAGACAGCTATACTGTAGGTGACCCACGAATAACTTAACTTCCACACAGTGTCAATTAAAACCCTTTCAGCCCTTGTGTGTGTTTACTTTAAAATGTCACATACATACACATGTCTTTGATTTGGGCGTGTATGTGTGTAGGGCACGGGCTGCCCCGTGACACTGTTCGTATAGCCGGGCCTTTAGCCTATATAAGTCGGGAAAACTTCCGTAATATAATGCATGTCTGAAAGCAGATGAGAAGACAGAGAAGGGGGACGGGGGACGACGACGACAAAACAACAATAATGACCCAATAATAACGCATATGTTTTATATGGGGTTAGGGTTGGAGTTAATCTGAGACCTGACATGAAAGAAATGCCTCCAACTTTCACTCCAGGCATGATTACTCATCCACTAACATACGGTATTAACCCTAGAACACTAAACATGGGTGATTTTCACCCGGGCGATTATATTTTTGCCATTTTCATACTTTTGCTGATGTCTGAGGTGGGCAGGTCTTTCAGTACCTTCATGATGCTCAGTGACATCATGATGTTGCTGATGTCTGAGGTGGGCGGGTCTTTCAGTACCTTCATGATGCTCAGTGACATCATGATGTTGCTGATGTCTGAGGTGGGCGGGTCTTTCAGTACCTTCATGATGCTCAGTGACATCATGATGTTGCTGATGTCTGAGGTGGGCGGGTCTTTCAGTACCTTCATGATGCTCAGTGACATCATGATGTTGCTGATGTCTGAGGTGGGCGGGTCTTTCAGTACCTTCAGTACCTTAGTGGCAGCGGTGGCCGAACGGATAGCGGAGCGGTCTTGATACCGGAAGGTCGCCAGTTCGAATCAGCGGTCCGACACGTTCAAATTACCACCGCTGAAGTGCCCTTGAACAAGGCATTGAACCACTACGATGAAATGTGTTCTATGAGCAGGGCCTGGCTGGAAACAAGTTCTTGAGCTTAGCCCAGATACCCTGGGTAAATATAGTAATCATTTCATTTCATTTCATGCTCAGTGACATCATAATGTTGCTGATGTCTGAGGTGGGTGGGTCTTTCAGTACCTTCATGATGCTCAGTGACATCATAATGTTGCTGATGTCTGGGGTGGGTGGGTCTTTCAGTACCTTCATGATGCTCAGTGACATCATAGAAGGTAGAAGAAGAGTACCTCAAGGTGCTATGTATTTGCTGTACTTCAATATATTTGGGTGAGAAATATTTGTTATGGAATATTTTACATTGGCTAAAATATACCGGTGTTTAGTGATGGTGTAACAAAAAATCAGACCCGTTTGAAGTGAGTGGTACTGTACTGTACTGTACTGTACTGTACTGTACTGTACAAACCCGCAAAACGGCCGACAGCCGCGCACGTCTTACGCTGGAAATTAAGCTCCACCTCCGCGGATGTCTTGCGCGGAGGAGAGCGTTTCCGGGAATCTGGCCGTCGCGCAAGTCGTCCGCGGAGGTGGAGCTTAATTTCCATCCACCAGCTGTCTAAAAACCCGGAAAAAGAAGCTGCGCACAGCCGAGAACGTGCGCCGCTCTTTAGATAGTCTGGCAGCACCTACACACACGGCCCAGACCCAGACAGACTATAGGCCTGCGGCCGTAACATGATATAAAACATAAATAATGGATGCGATTATTACCAGTATTGGAAAGTATAACTAAAGTAACTTTGAATGTAATATTATTACCTTTAGTAGGCCTACCTATAGTAATACCAGTAAGACGCCTGAGTGTACTGCCATATATGGAGCGTATCTTGAGTGTACATGCAGGGTGTGATGAGGTCAGATCAAGATATGGAATGTCAGAACAGGTCAGCTCCATATATGGAGATCTAAGGGTGGCAGCGGGGGTAGTGTATTGAATGTACAGGGTTTGATGAGGGCCCACGTAGGGCCGGGCCTTAATTTCCGGGCCTGTTGTTTAATGTTTTGATGTTTAATTTACGTCATATTTAGCGTAATTATCAGCTCTTATCATCATACATCATCATGCATCATCTCATACTGGCCAACATGGAATGAATTCTGTACTTCCCATATAAGGAGCATGTCTTGAGTGTACAGGGTTTGATGAGGTCACATCAACATATGGAATGTCAGAAGAGGTCAGCTCCATACAGTATATGGAAATCTAAGGGTGGTAGCGGGGACATTCTCTTGAGTGTACAGGGTTTGATGAGGGCCCAGGTAGGGCCGGGCCTTCATTTTCGGGCCTGATGAGAACTCTAGTTTTCGCCGGCTGCACTAATAACCTTTGGGCAGACCCGTCTAGAGTTTAAATGGACAGGTATGTATAAGTCAAAAGGGAGACATCGAAGAGGAAGGATGGATGAAGGATCAACATATTATGGAATGTCAGAAGAGGTCAGCTCCATATATGGAGATCTAAGGGTTTGAGGTTTTTAGGTGAGACGTAGAGTTGCTGGCCAATATTGATGACATCAGGGATCTCCATATATGGGCTTAATATTGATGACATGCATGAGTGATTGACATATCACTCAGTCACTTAGGCACATAGGCATTTAGCAGTGCCGGCCCCCTAGGTGCGTTCCTGGGGGTCTGGATGTTCCGGGGACCCCCCCGGAGACCCCCACACAGAGTTGCACCACTCATTTTCAATAACGTGTGGTTGTCTCAAAATCCCAAGTCACACCTGGACCAGTTTGACTTGAACACTTGACTTAATTTTCTGTGAAAGAAAACCTTTATGCAGAGAACTCTCGCTTCTCATGAATTATGTTTAGTGTTAATATACTTGACTTATGTTCATCCCTCGACTTTCTTTTCTTTATAATACTCCTGTGCAGTAGGCACTCAACTGGTCATTGGTCTATTTGGCCGCTAGAGGGCAGTGTAAACCCATATAATGGTCCAAGTGTACTGGCGTGATGTAACAGGGATAATACTTGGCAGAATAGAATAGTCTTGTTTGTAATACAGCTATTATATTAGCTGAGAAGTATAGTGGCTCAATTCAACATGTCAGCTATGTAAACAATAATCAATAGATGGATGATACTAGAAATATTATGTAAAGCTACCAACTGTCATTAAGACATGTGAATCCCTTGACTCCTTCAAAACCCTCTCAAAGGGCACCTACGGACGGCTGCAATTCGAAACTGGACCCAGTAAAATCTGAATCCCCCCCACCCCTTTTTCCCCCTCACTGTACAGCATATGTTTTTTTCCCATATTAACCTCATTTATGATGATTTCCTGGTTTTGACTATACAGTCATGTATTTTGTTCATCTCTAAATCTTATGATGAATTGAACATGGTGGACCCTCTTGTAAACAAGTGTAATGCTTTATGGTGTCGTCCACTTACAGTTAAGATTTTGTATTGAGTTGTGCTTGAAATGTACTGTAATTCTGCAAACTGTTAGTAAATACTTCAATCAATCAATCAAAAAAAGCATTGTGTTTTCTTTCTATTTGGAAAGAGTAGAAATGAAAGCCTACAGCCATCGTTGCCAACAGCAGAACCTTTGGTGAGCCAGCCCATTAATAAATGCCTTCTCAACCACATTCCACTATTTGAAAAATAGCAGCTCTACAAGCTCGTAGCGCGGCACCGAGTGTCGCGCTACGAGCTTTTAGAGCTGCTATTTTTCAATAGCTAAAGTATAACATAATGCCTTAAAACACCAAAAGGGGTTCCCGTCCTGAATGGGTTAATAACAGTCTGCTGTTTCAACAGACACTCGGTCGAGTCAGACATATTTTTATGGCTCCCTTTAGTTTGTGTTTCCTATACATTTAGTTTATTAATTATTATTACTTAAATTGTATTTTCAAAAGCTAAAATATTCATGAACTAATGAAGAAATAAATGCAAAATCTAAGAAATCCCTTCAACTAGAAAACAAATGTTTAAGAAGTAGTGAAAATAGCCGATCTACAAGCTCACAACGTGGCGCAAAGCGACGCGTTGTGATCTTGTAGATCTTGTAGATCTAATTTCCCTTTTGGGTCTCGTCCTGAAAGGTTTGGGAACCACTGTGAGCTACAGCAGTGGTTCCCAAAGTGGGGTCCGGGGACCCCCAGGGGTCCTTGAGGGAGATCCAGGGGGTCCCCAGCTAAATGATAGCTAGGAACCAAATGGACCCTTATGGGTCTGGAACTCTGAGAGTGTACAAATGGAACCAAATGGACCCTTATGGGTCTGGAACTCTGAGAGTGTACAAATGGAACCAAATGGACCCTTATGGGTCTGGAACTCTGAGAGTGTACAAATGGAACCAAATGGACCCTTATGGGTCTGGAACTCTGAGAGTGTACAAATGGAACCAAATGGACCCCTATATGGGTCTGGAACTCTGAGAGTGTACAAATGGAACCAAATGGACCCTTATGGGTCTGGAACTCTGAGAGTGTACAAATGGAACCAAATGGACCCTTATGGGTCTGGAACTCTGAGAGTGTACAAATGGAACCAAATGGACCCCTATGGGTCTGGAACTCTGAGAGTGTACAAATGGAACCAAATGGACCCTTATGGGTCTGGAACTCTGAGAGTGTACAAATGGAACCAAATGGACCCTTATGGGTCTGGAACTCTGAGAGTGTACAAATGGAACCAAATGGACCCTTATGGGTCTGGAACTCTGAGAGTGTACAAATGGAACCAAATGGACCCGCTCTCTGAGTTAAATTGACATTAATTTTACAATATAAATTGGGGGTCACAGAGATAGAAATGCCTTTGGGCGGGAACCCCTTTTGGTAGATCTGCTATTGAAAAATAGCAGATCTACAAGCTCATAGCGCGGCACCGAGTGCCGCGCTACGAGCTTGTATTTCTGCTATTTTTGAAAAATCTCCAAAAACAAACAAACATTGTTCACCTTGTTAAATTATATTTTCATAAGCGACAAAATCAATAGTTTTTGATTAACTCTTTAATTCAATTTAGACATTGAGGAGTAATTACACCTGAGGACCACTGAAATCACCAGCTGCAGCCCACCACATTAATCACATTTGAACTGGAGACCCCACAAACTTTACTTACTTTTACTGCACTACAACTATTTGAAAACTTGAATTACTACTAGTTACTTTGTAGATTTAGATTATTATTACAAACCATACATTAACCACTTCAGCCCTACTGTATATACATTTGAATATATCCGATCTACAAGCTCACAATGAGGCATAAAAGGCTCCACAGCCTGACAGAGGGCTCTGTAGTAACATGAACAAGATAACAGACATACTGAATAACGATTGATCTGCAAAGAAATGCAATGAGCAGAACACAATCAATGGGTTGATTGATCATGATGGTGACACATCATTCTAACACATGCTTCATCTAGAAGGGAACAACTACAATCAAAATGAAGAAAACAAAGTGTTCAACTGAATATCCTCATCAGTATTCTTAACATGTCTACCATGTCTTACACAGCTCTACTGTATCTCCATAGTACGTAAGCCCTATCCCTGGATAGAGAGGTTGTGTGAACGTGGTTTGAACTGTGTGGAGGAGGGTCATTGTGTCAGAAACACTGTAGAAGGACAGAGTGCCTGCCTTGTGGTCCAGATACACCCCGACTCTGGAGGAGACAGGCCCTGACACTTTAGTGTTAACACTGTTGTGTCTGAAACAGTAGTCGTTACTATAGCACCATAAACACCAGGATTTATCATTGAATCCAAAGTAGTCTCGTCTGTTGGTGTCTTTATAACAGACTGCTATAGCAGCCTCTCTAACACTCCTCCTCTCTACTTCCCAGTAACGACGTTCAGACAGACCCTCTGTACACAACACCTGACCGTACCCTACAAATCTCTCTGCATTATCAGGGTAAGGTTGTTGTTGTCGTGTTTTAGTCACCTTCCTCTTCTCCTCTGACAGGGTGAGATCTCTGTTTATTGTGTTGATGTCCAGAGACAGAGGACAGGAATCTGTGAGAACACACGACAAAAGAAAATCCAAACCTCATGAACCTCATTGTGTTTAGAGTTAATATTCTCTCAGATCAAACTCATTAGACTGAGCTTCAAATAACATTTCAGGTTGAAACGTCAACGTTCAGAAACAATATCAACATGGACTCACATTGTAAGAAGTCCTTTCTGGTCTGAGGCTCCGCTGGATCATCAACATCAACTGCACACACTGGAGACACAAGAAAACAGTAAACGTCATCATTCTGAAGGATGGATTCAACTGAAGGTCCAAAAAGTTAAAGCTATTATAGCTCGATAGTAATCATTGCTTTAGTAAATACATTTTGAGGTGGTTTACAACTTTCAACCAATCAGGAGAGAGAACTCCTGAAGATCATTAAATAACAAAAATATAATAATAACAACAATAATAATAATAATAATAATAATAATAATAATAATAATAATAATAGATGGTGCATTTATATAATGTACTGGGTGATATGAAACACAGGTAACACAGCACAGTCCCGCTCCTGCGAGGACACCAGGAAATAATTCCCCATTAATTTTCCCCATAGATGTTTCAAAAAGTATTTATTTAACCCATTTAGGCCCGACGTCGAAATTTTTAAAATGTCTTCAAAATCAGACAGTTTTCTGAAAAACCTTATGTTTCTGTATCAGTGGTGCTCAATATTTCATGTCAAGAACCCCACAAATTATATGTAATATGCCTCCGCCCCCCCATCTGAAAATATGTTCTTCCAGGGACCCCACAGAAGCAAAGATATGAGTTAAAATGTTCACTCTGTAAGTCTGTATATATATTGAAAGATTTGAGGCACATTTTCACAAATTTTCAAAAATAGCAGATCTACAAGTTCATAGCGCGGCACTCGGTGCCGCGCTATGAGCTTGAAGATCTGCTATTTTTCCATAGTTAAAACACCAAAAGGGGTTCCCACCCCAAAATGGGTTAAAGACCTTTAAAGCCTCGGACAAAGCCAACAGCCCAGTTGACAAATCATGACATAAACAATTTTTTTGTGCGGAACAGAACATTAGAAAGACGAAAAAAGGGCAGGGTACAACACTTTTTTTGTTGTTTTTCTTCTTTCTAATTATTTGTTCGTCCCAAAAATATGTGTTTATTGTCCTGATTTGTCAACTTGGCTGTTAGCTTTGTACGAGGCTTTTAAGGTTTTTAAATAAATAATTTTTTAAATGTCTATGGGGAAAATGAATGGGGAACTATTTCTGCGACGCTCTATAGACATACTTCCACCTTTATACAATCCATTCAACCCTTAGAAATGTACTGTACAGTAGAGGGTGCTTAGAAACACTATAAACCCATTTCAATCTCATCTCTCCTTTGAGTAATATTCTTGCTTAATTCTTATTTTACTATCCAATCTGACAGACAGCCTACTGTGTACCATCGGTCTGTTTCTAGTTCAAACATCTCCAGTTGCCTTCTGGCTTCATCCATCCATGTTTACTATGAAAAACAATAAACACTATTAAATCTCACCTCGGTTTGATATCTGTGGCCAAGTTGTCGTCAGGATGTTGTCTAGTTGGTCTCTCAGACCAGACACGACATCAGTCACATCTGTGAAGGACCTCAGAGGACAGACGACCACACTGGGTGAGACTGGAGATCCAGTGGAACTGGAGAGAGACTGGAAACTCTGGAGAGAGACAAGCAGAGAGACCAGTAAACCACTTTAGACAGGGATGATCAATGATGATCAATAGATCAGTGCATTGATCACAATATTGTAGAG
This sequence comes from Electrona antarctica, assembly GCF_951216825.1. NCBI lineage: Eukaryota > Metazoa > Chordata > Actinopteri > Myctophiformes > Myctophidae > Electrona > Electrona antarctica. The sequence goes on along the minus strand of NC_136812.1, from coordinate 51,683,135 downwards.
TTGAGCTGAGCTTGTTGTTCAACCAGTTACTTAATGTACGGATTGCACACACACGCACGCACGCACACACACACACGCACGCACGCACAATAGTGGAAATAAGCTCACATGCTGATCATTTAGCAACTAAATGGAAAATAAAAGATGCAAGACTGGCTCAGATGCAATTTCTCATGTTTATTTGAGAACGCCGACACGTTTCGGCAGAGCCTTCTTCAGAGCAGACTAAAACGTGATGAAGAAGACTTTGCCGAAACGCGTCAGCGTTCTCAAATAAACATGAGAAATTGCATCAGTCTTGCATCTTTTATTTTGGGGTGCTGGTTTTTCCATTTAGTTGGTTTATGAGTTATAAGTTATTTTAAAACTGAGCTCCCACTGCCTTAAACAAAGGACAGTCTCCAGAGGAAGCACACCTGTTTTTTCTTTCTTTATGCTGATCATTTAGGTCTGCTATTTTTGGAAAATAGTTTTTTTCAAAATGGAAACAATTATGCACTTATTGTGATTCTCATACATAAGAATAGTAATTAACAATATAATTTGTTGTTCTAATCTACGAACAACAATTGCTCTAAATTGCAATTATTTCATATAATTCTACAATGCTAACATATACAAATTTAAATGTATAGTGGAAATAATAAGCTCACATGCTGATCATTTAGGTCTGCTATTTTTGGAAAATGTTTGATTCTATTTTTTATTTGTATTGTTAATTATTTAAATGTCAATTACTGTATACTAGAACTATATTATTATTAGTAACCACCAGCATCAATAATGTAATGTTATGCCATGTCATGTAATCTACTATAATGTAATAAATTACATTAGAACGTAATGTAATGGGATGAAATATGAAGCCGATTTGTTCTTTCAAAACCAAAGTGTCAAAAAGCCATGTGTGGAACCTGAATGAATGTGATGATGTCCTCAGTGTTGGACAGCTCCTCCAGCTCAGCATGTCTCCTCTCCAGCTGATCCAGGGTCTGTTCCTGCTGTCTCAGGAGAGCCTCAGTCTGAGACACTGCATTCTGCTGCTGATCTCTGATCAGTTGTTTGAGCTCAGCACGTCTTCTCTGAATGGAGACCATCATCTCACTGAAGATCCTGTCACTGGCCTCCACTGATGCATCTGCAGACCTCTGCTTAGCGCACGCACGCACGCACGCACGCACGCACGCACGCACGCACGCACGCACGCACGCACGCACGCACGCACGCACGCACGCACGCACGCACGCACACACACACACACACACACACACACACACACACACACACCTTTCAAGTTCATATCATGTCACCGCAATATGAGCTTGTAGATCTGCTATTTTCGAAACAATCTTGAAAATGTCTGTAAATCTTTGAATATATTTGTAAAGCAAACATTTTGAACTTAGATCTTTGCTTCTCGAGGTCCCTGGAACAAAATACTTTGAAATGGGGGTCCGGTCAGCGGATATAATATAATACATCTCATTTTAGGGTCCTTGACATTAAAGAGTTTTGAGAACCACTCACGTTCAGGCCCTCCAAGACCTGTCTCAGGTCTTTCAGCTCCTTCTTTTTCTCCTGGATCTTCTGCTGGACTTCCTCCTGACTTGTCACCAGCTGTTTCTGCAAGAAGCAGGAAGAGAGACAGTTTGGTTGGAAACATTGTGGACTTTTTCATGTCGGGACACCAATTCTATCCAATCAGGAGAGAGAACTCATACAGGATACAGGGTAAAACAGGGTGCGTACTCTTTTCCGACATTAGTCAATAGTCTGACATGTGGAAAACGACCGGATTAAGGTTGGCGAACATGCGTTAAGGTTGGCGAACATGCGCTGCTCCGTGCTTGCGGATATGGTTAGGTTAGGGTTTGAGGTAGGTTGTCGTTGTCGGACCAATGACTATTAATTGTGTAACTTCTCCAAAATACACTTTTGAAGGTCAAGATTAATGGACGTGAAATATGATTCTGTTTTTTAATTGGGTCCAAAATTAGTGTACTTCATCCTATAATTAAAACCGGGAAAGCATCTGTGCCATTTTAGATTCCATAACATACATATTTTAGAAAACTCTGTTTTAGAACAGTGGTTTGGAACAAGTTGTTCTCAAGCAGATCTACAAGCTCACAGTGCGTCGCTTTGTGCCCTGCTGCGAGCTTGTTAATCTGCTACTTTAACATTTCTAAAAATATTTTATTTTGATTTACTTTCTTCTTTTCTGGGGGTCCCTGGCCCAAAACATTTTCAGATGGGGGTCCGTGGCGAAATATATCTGAATTTGGGAGTCGTTGGCACGGAAAAGTTTGAGAACTAACTACTGACACAGATATTAAGACTATATTTAGTCTTGCTTCCATCTTTAAAACATGATCCATCTTATGATGTGTCTTCAAGTGATGGTGGTGCTACCTGTTTCTCTGCCTTCTCTGCAGCAGCTGACACCGTGTCATGGCCCTTGTGTTCATCCATGGTGCACAGATAGCAGATAGCCTGTTGGTCTGTGCGACAGAACACCTCCATCAGCTTGTTATGACTGGAGCACATCTTCTCCTGCAGTTTGTCGGTGGCTGGGACCAGCTTGTGCTTCTTCAACACAGGAACATTGTAGTGAGGCTGGAGGTGAGTCTCACAGCAAGAGGCCAGACATGTCAGACAAGACATGAGAGCTTTGCGACGTCTGGCTCCAGTGCAGAAATCACAGGCCACGTCTGCTGGACCGGCGTACAGCGGAGCAGCGGAGGCAGCAGGAGACTGCTGAACTGCTGTACTGCTCAGCTTCATCACCAGCTGGAAGTAAAGAGAAGGAGAGCTCACTCACTGAGGAGAAATACAACACAGCCATTTTGAGCTTCATGGTGATAAACGCATTGTAACATTATCTTATTTATTTTATTTGGCTTTTCTGCCTTTATTGATAGTATCAAGTGAACATAGACATGAAAGAGGGAGAGAGAGAAGGGGAGAGACACGCAGTAAAGATCATCATGAATGGGACTCAAACACACAACACACTGTCAGGCCAGAGCCTACAGTATGTGTGGCATGCGCCTGCACCACTTGGCCAGCAGGCACCCACATTGTCTTAACATCTAATTATCTTTTTCTGAACTTTGCATTTCATAAAGTTAGAGTTGCCTTGTTAAAATGTAGCCTACAATGTAAGCATTTAGCAGACATTCTTAACCACTAGGGCTAGAACTTTCCTAAAATTAATGACAACCAAGAATAGGGGCACTTAGGCTGTTGTTGAGAGATTTCGATAGACAGGAACAGCCAGGTATACGGACTCAAAGAACTCAGTTCTAAATGGTAGATCAGATTAGCTTAGTAGAGTTTATTGAAAAGCAATTACAGAGGATGAAGAGATGCTGCCTCCGGTCGCACTACCAAAAAGGAGCCCTGAGCTCTGTTTTTCTCAGAGCTTTTATACCATTCTGAACCACATCTTGCCTTGAACTTCACCGAAACCCTTACAACTTTATTAATAAATTGTATCCACTGTTCTTGGTCATTCGTTTGGTCATTTTCCATTCTTTCCATTCTTTTGTGACCGTTATTTCCATATCTGGCAACCTTGTGGTTGCACGATGGCTAGGAAAAAAACATGTCTCATTTTGCCCATCTGGCTCTGGGCTTTGTCCCAAACACTCCTCTATTTTATACATATTTATTGTTCCGCTGCTCCCAGTTTTGATGAGCTGTGTTTTTTAATAATCTGTGCACTTCTTGAGAATGTATGCTTGTGGCCTCAAACTCATTTGGTTGTAGACAGATGAGTGACAGAATAAAGTACTAGAATACCATCAAACCTTATACCTAGCATCTGTTTAAACCAGTGGTTCTCAAATGAATATGCATTTGTCCACAGACTCCCCTCCCATCTGAAAATATGTTGTGCCACAGTGCCAGGGACACAATATTGCATATCGTGTTTAGATGCATTGTGAGCTTGTAGATCTGCAATGTTCAAATAGCTGATGTATACTGTAGGTTTACAGTGGTTAAACAGACTGTGATGCTCTATAAACTATTTTTTATGGACCCCCTTTAACTTTTAATTTATACTTTGTCTCAACATTATTATGTATTACATCCCATTATAAGAGTATATTGTTAGCAGAGAGAGGGAGACAGAGTAATGGATGGATATAGAGAGACAGAGAGAGGAGATAGAGACCTATTGGGAGGGACAGACAAACAAACAGACAGACAGACAGACAGACAGACAGACAGACAGACAGACAGACAGACAGACAGATGAATAGAACTAGAGAGCAGGAAGCAGCAGATGACCATCTTCCTCTGCTGTAGTCACATGGTTTACAGTAAAATCTCAGTCATATCTGATCCTTCATTCTTATCTCACTGTTTTACAAGGAGCTATATGGTCACACACACACACACACACGCACGCACGCACGCACGCACACGCGCACGCACGCACGCATTAACCATTTATGTATGTCACAAAGCAGGGCATAAGCATTTTAGGAGCAGTAAAGGACCTTGAGCAAGACTTTGAACTCCTAATTTGTCCCGATGTGCAGGTTGGTGCCTTGCATGGTTTCCCCTGTCATCGGTGTGTGAATGTGTGTGTGAATTAGTGAATGTAATGCACAATCTATGTAAAGCGCCTTGGATAAAGGCTCTATATAAATGCACCATTTACCATTTATTCACACTCCAGTTTTAGGTGATAAGGTGACCACCCAAACGGTGGTCACCTTATCACCTAAAAGTGGAGTATGAACAGGCCTTAACGCGTTAAGACCTGGAACGCATCTGTGTCACCTTAGCTTTAAAACCACTTTAACCATTCTCTTATACTTTAGCTATTGATAAATAGCAGATATACAAGCTCATAGCGTAGCACTGAGTGCCACGCTACAAGCTTCTAGATCTAGATTGTTGTATATTGTGAAAATGTGGCGCAAATCCTTGAAAATATATTCTTTCACAGTGAATTTTTTTTAACTCATATCTTTGCTTCAATCCAATTACCTATGTAGGCTGGGTGCCGGATCAAAGACAATCACCTTGTCTTTGATACCACCTTTCTAAGTAAAGAATTATTGGGAGCTGAAATTGGTGTGCAGACTTTTTTATTCTAACCACTGATATAGAAACATAGGTTTTTGTTTTTGTTTTCAGAATGAAAATGATTCAGAAGAGATTTGCAGAATGAACGAACGGCTTATACTTTAATTTAACGCATTCTGGGCGGGAACCCCTCTTGGTGTTAAGCATTATGTTACACTTTAGCTATTGAAAAATAGCAGATCTACAAGTTCGTAGTGTGGCACTCGGTGCCGCGCTATGAGCTTGTAGTTCTGCTTGTATTTTTGAAAAATCGTGAATATGTATTCTTTCAGAGCGAATGTTTTTAACTCAAATCTTTGCTGGGGTGTCACTGGAACAACATATTTTCAGATGGGGGTCGGCGGCCAAATACATGTAATTTTGGGGGAAATAGTTTGAGAACCACTGACATAGAAACATGGGGTTTTCAGAAAAAACATTTTTTTAAAGAATTTCTCAGGTCTAAATGGGTTAAGGTTACTGAAGGAGACATTCTGCCTGTGTGTCTTTGGCCTGTTGTGGGCGTTCACCTTGAGGGGAGGAGGGGTGTCGTAGCAATCAGCAGGTTGATAAGGGCAGGTGCAACAAGACACATTTTAATAAATGGAAACCAACCCAACAGCAGTTTGAAGTCTGGACAGTTGATTATTTGAAACGCGTCAGAAATGTGCCCAGCCGAGTGGAGAAAAGATTGTTTTAGTCTGTCTGCGACTACAGTTACATTCACCACATCATGGCACATGTCTTCATGATACAATAGACATGTCACTCAGCACTCTATGGGTAAAAGTAACAGTGTCTCCGGCATATATGGTGGCTGCCATTCATATACAAAGGTGCAAACTGTATGCCCAGGCAAACATTTTAATGAGGAAATGTCATAATTGCTCTTCAGATGTTAAGGTATCACTGTTTAAAGCTTTCTGTACACCGTTGTATACTGCTCACCTGTGGAGTAACTAAAAGCTGAGTAGCATGCATAAACTTAAGGTTGCATATAATGATGCATTACGATTACTAGTGAGGGTACCAAGATGGCACAGTGCCAGTCAGCTGTTTGTGAACATGGGGGTTCCTACCTGTCAAGCCCTTCTAAGAAACTTAATGTACAAATGAATGTGTCGACTAGAGGAGTCTGACATCTGTGTCATCAGGTTGTTAACCAACCCTGTGAAGAGCTCTAATAGGTTCTCTTCCATGATTTGGAGACATTGGCGAAACTGCCTGTGAGCATATGCACTGTCTATGTACTGTATGTATATATGTATATTTTAATTTTTCTATTTTTAATTTGTTTTATTATTTACTGTCTTTTGTTCCTCTGTATGTGATCTGGACCACGAGTCTGTAATAAAGATTGAATATATAATATAGCAGAGACAGCACAATACTTTGCCAGCCTTTTTGCCTCCTTTTGGGGCATCCCAAGTTCTTGAAACCCTCTAACAACCAGTCTGTGGGTATAATGTCCTAGTTGTTGAAACCCTCTAACAACCAGTCTGTGGGTATAATGTCCTAGTTGTTGAAACCCTCTAACAACCAGTCTGTGGATATAATGTCCTAGTGGTTGAAACCCTCTAACAACCAGTCTGTGGGTATAATGTCCTAGTGGTTGAAACCCTCTAACAACCAGTCTGTGGGTATAATGTCCTAGGCTGCCAAATATAAAAACAATATGGTTGGTATTGAATGACCATATATGGTCATATAAAGGCTAGGCTGGGGTCAAAGGTGCTGCTATCTCTAATACAGACACTTCTCTGGACTGGAAGATTGAACAGTGAGGTCACACCATCATTAGACAGTGTCTTGTGTTTTAGTGATTTGAACATGACATTACTTAATATGAGATAACTTTGTTAGTCCCAGACAATGTTGTGTGTATTGAATAGAAGGATTTGTATACTTTGTCTCAACATTATTATTATTAAGTTATAAAGTTAGTTAACAGAGAGAGGGAGACAGAGTAATGGATGGATATAAAGACAGAGAGAGAGAGAGACCTATTGGGAGAGAGAGAGAGAGAGACAGAGAGAGACAGAGAGAGACAGACGGACGGACGGACGGACGGGCGGACGGACGGACGGACGGACGGACGGACGGACGGACGGACGGACGGATGGGGAGAGAGAGAGAGAGAGAGAGAGAGAGAGAGAGAGAGAGAGAGATAGAGAGAGAGAAAGACAGAGACTCAAAGCAGCAAACGACCGTCTTCCTCTGCTGTGGTCACATGGTTTACAGTAAACTCATACTGTAATAAATGTCATATCTGATCCTTCATTCTTATCACATTGTTTTGACAATGTGACACACACACACACACACACACACACACACACACACACACACACACACACACACACACACACACACACACACACACACAGACAGACAGACAGACAGACAGACAGACAGACAGACAGACAGACAGACAGACAGACAGACAGACAGACAGACAGACAGACAGACAGACAGACAGACAGACAGACAGACAGACAGACAGACAGACAGACAGACAGACGTTAACCATTTATTTATGTACACACAAAGGAGGGCATAAGCATTTTAGGAGCAGTAAAGGGCCTTGAGCAAGACTCTGAACTCCTAATTGCTACTGATGTGCAGGTTGGTGCCTTGCATGGTTTCCTCTGCCATCGGTGTGTCAATGTGTGTGTGTGAATGGGTGAATGTAATGCACAATCTATGTAAAGGTGTGGTTGCCCTGGGCGCGGGGTGTGGTCAGCACCGGTTTGCTGCACCTGGCCGGCAGGTTTCGCACTTCCCTGTTGGCCGGGTGTGGCTCTCCCTCCAAGTGCTGGTGGTGGCTGCATGCGGGGTGCCCCTCCGTGGACTTGTCTATAGCTGGAAGCCTGGAGGAGAGGGGCAGTGACTTGGCCAATCACTGCTGACCCGCCAACTAGAGAGTGTAGTGGTTGAGGGTTGAAACACTCTAAGAAGGTTGGAGACCACCTGATGACCTCTCCTCCAGGCCAAGGCATCCATTAGAAATGGATTATATTCGCATCTTTGATGTATTTACAAACACCATTTACCATTTTATTCATACTCCAGTTTTAGGTGATAAGGTGACCACCCAAACGGTGGTCACCTCATCACCTAAAAGTGGAGTATGAACAGGCCTTAAGGTTACTGAAGGAGACATTCTGCCTGTGTGTCTTTGGCCTGTTGTGGGCGTTCACCTTGAGGGGAGGAGGGGTGTCGTAGCAATCAGCAGGTTGATAAGGGCAGGTGCTTCAAGACACATTTTAATAAATGGGAAACCCACCCAGCAGCAGTTTGAAGTCTGTACGTGCCCGTCGCCGTCGGCCACCGGCCTACTTGGGAACAATGCAACTTGGGAACCTAATGATATACGTTGTCATAATGATCCAGTGTCCCACATGGAGATCTGTGTATGTGCCTGTGCCCACTGGCAGAGCCTGATTGGTTGAGCCTCAATTGGCTGAGGCAGAGGCTGGAAATTGCACAGGTGAAAGGAGTTGGCCTCATTAGCCTCAGGTGAAAGGAGTTGGGTCCGACAACTCGATACCGTGCACTGCACTCCCTGTGGGGGTGTGGAACGCGTGTGTCGAATGTGAAGTCGGTGGGTGAAACGGTTCTCGAGTTACGTGCATTACACACAAACACACACACACACACACACACACACACACACACATGCACACAGAGACGTGGCACATATATAGTAGGATATAGTCATAAAAGCTTCCTCTAGGCTGGGGTCAAAGTTGCATGCAACAGTGAATCAGCGGTAGAGTGGCCGGTAGAACAGCCGGATGGGAACCGTGAGGTTCCCGGTTCGATCCCTGTGGGCAGAGCCGGACTTACCGTTGGGCTAGGGTGGGCTGAAGCCCGGGGGCCCCCGACTAGGGGGGCCCCAAAAAAAAAAAAAAAAAAAAAAGTTTTTTTTTTTTTTTTTTTTTTTAATTATAAAATTGTAAAGTGAAATCCAATTCAAGTGAAATGTGTGTATTGTTATTGTATTTAGTTGTATTATGGTTAAACCATTGAGAGCTTCTGCCTGCCTGCCTCTCTTTTTAGGGGCCTGGGTACCCCAAAATGAAAACAAAATAGCCCAAATTTTTTCCGGCCTCGCGGCTGCGCCGCTCGGCCAAATCGCGGGACGCACGGCTTCGCCGCGCGCCCCAAGGGGGGCCCTCAAATTTGCTCCAGCCCGGGGGCCCTCAGCAAGGTAAATCCGGCTCTGCCTGTGGGCTCCCCCAGAGTTAGTGTCGAAGTGTCCTTGAGCAAGACTCTGAACCCCTAATTGCTCCCGATGAGCAGGTTGGTGTCTTGCATGGTTTCCCCCACCATATGTGTAAGAATATTAGCTGTCAGACTCTTCATCAACCACAACAACTTATTAGCTGTCAAAGATCTAAAGATGTCTGGCTTATCACAGAGATGAAACACACAGGGATGTTTAGTACATTCTCACTGAGGACACACACACACACACACACACACACACACACACACACACACACACACACACACACACACACACACACACACACACACACACACACACACACACACACACACACACACACAGAACTCCACTAACTTTTAGGTAACTGCTATTGTAACTCTTTACGTCTGCAATTCAACAACTTCAATAGGATTATAATGTTTATTAGCATCCAGTCATCTACTGTCACTCTGACCTCAGTAAAATAGCAGAGACATGACCCGCCCTATTCCACCTCTGATTGGTTCATCTTAATGGACGAGAGGAGTGATGATTGGTTAAGAGGTATAGGGTCAGATATCATGGTAAACCAATCTGAGGCAGAGCTGGGCGGGTCTTGTCTTGTCTTCCAGGTGCACTGCACGCACACGCAGGTGTGCACGTGTACACACACACACACACACTCACATTGTGTGCGCACACACACACATCGTGTGCGTGTGCACACCAGCCAATCGCTTAGATATTGATTATTCTAGTATATGGTATAAAACACTTCAACAACATTAACCCATTCACTTCTGTATTCTTAGTCAAACACACCTGGCTCTGTACTTGGGACGCTTGTTTCCCTCTACACCAAATCTCTTTGAGAAAATATCAGATCTACAAGCTCACAATGCATCACGGCATGAAGAAATATCAGATCTACATGCTCACAATGCGTTACAACATGAAGAAATATCAGATCTACAAGCTCACAATGTGTCACAACATGAATAAATATCAGATCTACAAGCTCACAATGCGTCACAACATGGAGAAATATCAGATCTACAAGCTCACAATGCGTCACAACATGAACAAATATCAGATCTACAAGCTCACAATGCGTCACAACAAAGCCAAACGTGCCCCCCAGAATAAAATAGGCTCTCTGGGGTGGTTAACATTCATAACCAAATTCCAATTCCCAAAATCTCTGCCTCTCACTCACTCACGCCAGAATGTTATGGTGAAATTGGTGACCTGCTGAAATACATGACCATCTTGTGGACTTCACATAACTTACATGGAGGTCTTTAAATACGTGGCCTGAATACCGCTAGGTTGAACTCTGCTAATAAACAAACCACAATGATTTACATTCAGACACTGACGTTATGTGACGTCTACACGATTGTCACATATTTCAGCAGGTCACCAATTCCACCGTAACACCTCCATGCTGGAGTGAGTGAGTGGCAGAGATTATGGGTATTGGAATTCAGCTAAAGGGACAGTTCACCCCAAAATTACTTTTTGTCTATGGACTACTCTCCCCATGGAGACTTGAATCCATGGTTATTTTATTGTTTGTTTGTTTTCGTCACATTTCTAAACCAATCATTTGATGAGAAGCAGCGGTTCCGGTAGGAGACACAAAGAGTCTCCTTTGTGTCTCCATAAGTTATTTGAATGCTATCCCTTTAACCCATTTAGACCTGAGAACGATTCTACAAATGTCTTCTAAATCCTGACAGTTTTCTGAAAAACCCTATGTTTCTATGTCAACATTTTCATGTCAAGGACCACCAAAAATATATGTAATTGGCCACCGACCCCATCTGAAAAAATGTTTTGTTCCAGTGACAACCCAGAGGCAAAGGTTTGAGTTAAAAACGTTCGCTCTGAAAGAATATATTCAAAGATTTGCGCCACATTTTCACGATTTTTCAAAAAAATCACTTACCCTGCAATAATCTTTATGCTACACCAGACTAGACAGATTATTGCTATAGTGTATAGTTTAAAATCACTTACCCTGCAATAATCTTTATGCTACACCAGACTAGACAGATTATTGCTATAGTGTATAGTTTAAAATCACTTACCCTGCAATAATCTTTATGCTACACCAGACTAGACAGATTATTGCTATAGTGTATAGTTTAAAATCACTTACCCTGCAATAATCTTTATGCTTTGATCTGACGTGGCAAAAACAAAATGGCGTCCAGACACTTCAGTTGACTGTGAATCAACACACTTACAGTTCTGTCATACTGGAGGTGGTGTTGTTGCAACAAGAACCTATGAATGATGACACCATGTGATACATTGACCTGCGACCAGCACACACACACACACACACACACACACACACACACACACACACACACACACACACACACACACACACACACACACACACACACACACACACACACACACAGTCACTGTGCAGGTCAATGTTTAACTAAGTCATAAATAAGATTTGACACCATGATAACTCGTTCCTGTTCTCACCTCACAGACTCTAGACTGCAGGGTATCCAAAGTGCAGCCGGGGGTCTAACTTTAGACGGCCTGCGGCTTCATACCTGAACTGTATTATGAACGGACTGTCCAACAGTATGGGACATTTTTGTATTTGAAGATTTGTATTTCTGTTTTGCATAGATGTGTGTATTTGTATGTCTTTATAAATGTCTTGATGAATTGGACCCTGATGTAAACAAGTCTTCAGAGTGCTTTTTCTGTTTTTATCCTCATAGCATTTTTGTATTGACCTGTACTTTCTTTGAAATGTACCCATTATACAAACTGTTAATAACATTTTAAATCAATCAATCAATCAATCAATCAATCGATCAATCAACCTGGGTATTTCCCAGGGTATAACCAGTAAGACGCCTAAGGGCGAGAAGCGACCTCGCCCTAAAGTGCCTCCTGGGCGGAAACTACAGGCTGAGGCAGTTTTGTCCAGCTTTTAGTGTAACACAACACAACACAAATATTAAATGCCATTGACAATGAATGGACCATTTTGAGTGTTTGTGTAAATACAAACATTGCGTAACACAAACATTGATAAGGTGAGGACGCAAATTGTGATTGGCTGGCATGAGATGATGTATGATGATACCCTAAGAGCGCCCCTCACTTCACATGGGTGTGATTTTATTTTAAATTCAAATCCAAAGTTCACACACTTCTAGTGGTCAGAGGCCAAATAACCAATATGAAGGTTGTTCACAGACACTTGTTTGGGGGTTAGGAACACATTTCTGTGACATTTTGGACCTTTACAAGAAATGTCCCATAGGGAAATTGACAAATAGGTTTTAACGTCAAACAAAGACCATTATCTATTGAACCAAACATCAGAGAAATATGACACTTGCAGCTTTAGAAGCACCTGATCCACACCTTTCTTTTCATATAAGCTAACCCTAGTGATAGTTAGTGTTACCCAGAGAAATATGACCTTTGGTCACTTTATGACCATGTGCTTGTTGTCCATAGTCCATACGAAAGTCCATACGAAATCACACTGGCATCGGGTGTGTCTTTGAAAGGCCTTTCTTAGTGTACCGGTATGTGGTTCAGTGCTGACACAAATAAAAAACTAACCCTTTGAATCATGTCAACATTGCAATGGACAGATCATGCTAAGGCCCAGGTAAAACGCACATTTCTTTGTGCGCCTTTCAGCCACACACAAAAGGCGTTTTCGGCCACTCAAACGGAGGGTTTTGGAAACGGATAAATAAGTGAAGATTTTCGAAAATATCCAGAACAGTGGATCTGTGTATACAGTCATGCGAAACGGAGCTTTTGAGAAACGATGATGTCACCGCTTATTAGCGCATATAATTTGTACTATAATTAGGTGAGAAATGCAGCTTGTGCCTGCATGGAAACTACACGGATATCTCCGATTGTATTTGTTCATTCACTGTTAACAACTTTAAAACATATGTTGTATCAACTGCAGCGAGGAAAGGCTCTGCTCTGCTGCATCCAAATATATCAGCCTACTAGTCCAGTGCGGATGATTTCATTTGTATTGGTGCCGAGTGCGAAGCTTGAACAATAGGTTAACACCTTGGAGGCCCGGAACTATTTAATCAATTTCATCCATGTGCCCATCATTTATAGCGCACGGATCACTTTTACCGGCGCACCGGAAGCTGGTGTGCATGTCTGTGTAGCAGCTAACAATAGCCACACCACTCTAGAGTCGATCGACAACAACGGGAGGTAATAATAAATCTATCGCGACTAGCGACTGGACCGCGGAAGGCCGTAAAACACAGGATTTTTTTTCAGAATTAGACGGGATGATTTAGAACTAGAAAAAGTGCCCTTCTGGGCACAGGTCTCCACCAGGAGGATAGGACTATGTGAGATGTTTGGCAAAATGTTTAGGATTAATTAATGTTTTTGAAGCATTTTGTTCCAAAAATGTGTTTTGCAAAAATCAACCTGTTGGTGGCGCTATAACAGGCCAATGTGAAAAGGGTGGGATATATTGCTCAGCCTAGTAAGAAAATGTGTGAAAGATTTCACGTAAATTGCATGCTGCGTTCATGATTTGAGGCTTTTGTTCAAAACGGGGCAAACTGTGAAAGCCAATTATAGCCAATTAGGATAGAATATGAAATATCGGACATATCCGACTTGAGCACATGACCATAGAGATACTGTGTAACGATTTGTGAGATTTGTGTTTTGGACAGAATCTGGAGGAGTAATATCGAAAAATGTGTTTTACAAAAGTCGGCCTCCTGGTGGCGCTATAAAAGGCAGATGCGGAAAATGCAGGTCAAAGGTTTGTCCTTGTCCTCTAGGGAGTGTGCATGCAACGTATCACGCAGATCGGTGCAGTTTTAGGTAAACAATGTGAAAAGCTGCCTCATGGTGGCGCTATAACAGGCCGTTCTGGAAAATGTGGGGCAGAGGTTCATCGTTGGCATCCAGGGAGTGTGTGTGCAAAGTTTGGCATTGATCGGGCCAACGGTGCCGGAGATTAGCTGATAACGGACGGACGGAAGGACGGACGGACGGACGGACGGAAGGAAGGACACACACACACGGACGGAGTGCAAAACATACTCTCTCCCCATGCCTTCGGCCTGGTGGAGACAAATATCAGCCTGGCTGCAGTGACGAGGCCTGCAGTCACTAATGCCATGTTGTGCCTGGGAGACCCCTTGTGGCAAAAGCGTGAACTTAACACGTTTTGTTGAGCAAGGTGATCTTCACCAATGAATGATGTATTCAGTAGTGTTACTGCTTGCTTGCTTTCTTGCAAAAATAAATCAGACCTGTCTGAAGTGAGTGGTGCTGTACTGTACAGGCCTCACAGCTTATCTTTCCACAAGTCCTGCACCTACTTTTCCCCCTACACACTGCGGCCACATGCCCGTACTCTTGACAGCAGAAGCACCGCAGTGGTGCTTCTTCGAACGGCCTCACTCTGTAGCTGATGTATTCAACATATATTCTCTCCGGCATCTCTTCCTCGAACGTCAGACAGATTGACTTGCTGTCCTCCTTCCTTCCATCCCTGCTATACCACCTACATAATATTGACCAACGAGCCGCACCACACTGTAATCATGTGATGTGATGTGACATTCTGATTCCTGCCTCAGTCCAGACCACACATCCCAAATGTAGTTGTTGTTAAGAGATCATAGCTTATCACCTTCCTGATAATAATCCAAAAGAGCAGTTGAGACGAATAACCATCTAAGTCCATAGTAACGATCCATAATGTATATTATAGATAAAGGGTTTGATTGATTGATTGATTGATTGATTGAAGTATTTATTGACAGTTTGCAGAATTACAGTACATTTCAAGTACAATTCAATAAAAAAAACTGTTAAATGTGAGTGGACGACACCATAAAAGCATTACACTTGTTTACAATAGGGCCCACCATTTTCACTTCATCATAACATTTAGAGACATACGAATACACACTTATAGCCAAAAACAGGAAATGATCATAGGGGGTAAAAAGGGAAAAATAATACAGTGAGGGGGGAAAGGGGTGGGGGTGGGGGATTCAGATTTTACGGGGGCCTTTGAGAGCGGTTTTGAAGGAATAAAGGGATTTGCATGTCTTTATGCATTCCACATTTTGGTGGCATAGGAGCGAAATTAATTTAGTCCCTTGTTAGTGCCGAATCTGGGTTGTACATGGTTTGTTGAACTCCCTCTTGTGTTGTGGGTGTGGACTTTTCATTGACATTAAGGAAGTATTTACTATTTAGACAGGTACATGGATATCTTGGTGGTGTATCAAATCTTGTGGACCAGACCCATTGCAAAAAGATGCTGTGGGTCAGGACAGATAGGGAGCACACGTTTTAGATTCACTCAGTTTGACAACTTTCTGAATATAACATGAGATGCGGAGTAGCAGACTGAGTAGGGTGAATCAACTTTAAGATTGATGCATAATATAAGGCCATATAGGCCTATAAGAAACACAATAATGAAAATAGCTGTTGATGAATATAATTAATAATAAACACAATGAATTGGTTTCTGGTTGTAAAGTACATGGTATTGAGAGTATAAATCCAGTATGCTTCTCTGCCTGGTATAGGCTATAGTTCCTTAAGGATATCAGCACATCGTTGCATGGCAGGGATTCTTTCCATTCCCCAGAATGTTTAAGGATGTTGGGGAGCCATGGTTGGCTTGAATTTGGAATCGTTATCAGTGTTGTCAATGTCAAACATGAGTCTTATTATTTTGTCAGACCTGAGGTATCACTCATGTGTGTGTGTGTGTGTGTGTGTGTGCGTTCGTGCGTGCGTGCGTGCGTGCGTGCGTGCCTGCCTGCCTGCCTGCCTGCCTGCGTGCGTGCGTGCCTGCCTGCGTGCATGCGTGCGTGCGTGCGTGCGTGCGTGTGATTTTTAGTAGTTTTAATGCATTTTACCATCCATGATGAGATTCGTAGGGTGGCAGCAGAGCATATAGCAGCACAGATTAAATTAAACCATGAAACCACCATTAAAGCAGCAGCTTGTCAATATCTTATCAATGTCTGTCACTCAATTTCATTTTGAACAACAACAGGATCTGCATCAGGCCAAAGTTACTCAATGAAGCCGTGGGGAGCTCTCGTTAGACAAGGATCTGCATCAGGCCAAAGTTACTCAATGAAGCCGTGGGGAGCTCTCGTTAGACAAGGATCTGCATCAGGTCAAAGTTACTCAATGAAGCCGTGGGGAGCTCTCGTTAGACAAGGATCTGCATCAGGCCAAAGTTACTCAATGAAGCCGTGGGGAGCTCTCGTTAGACAAGGATCTGCATCAGGTCAAAGTTACTCAATGAAGCCGTGGGGAGCTCTCGTTAGGCCAAAGTTACTCAATGAAGCCGTGGGGAGCTCTCGTTATGCCAAAGTTACTCAATGAAGCCGTGGGGAGCTCTCGTTATGCCAAAGTTACTCAATGAAGCCGTGGGGAGCTCTCGTTATGCCAAAGTTACTCAATGAAGCCGTGGGGAGCTCTCGTTATGCCAAAGTTACTCAATGAAGCCGTGGGGAGCTCTCGTTAGGCCAAAGTTACTCAATGAAGCCGTGGGGAGCTCTCGTTATGCCAAAGTTACTCAATGAAGCCGTGGGGAGCTCACGTTAGACAAGGATCTGCATCAGGCCAAAGTTACTCAATGAAGCCGTGGGGAGCTCTCGTTAGACAAGGATCTGCATCAGGCCAAAGTTACTCAATGAAGCCGTGGGGAGCTCTCGTTATGCCAAAGTTACTCAATGAAGCCGTGGGGAGCTCTCGTTATGCCAAAGTTACTCAATGAAGCCGTGGGGAGCTCTCGTTATGCCAAAGTTACTCAATGAAGCCGTGGGGAGCTCTCGTTATGCCAAAGTTACTCAATGAAGCCGTGGGGAGCTCTCGTTATGCCAAAGTTACTCAATGAAGCCGTGGGGAGCTCTCGTTAGGCCAAAGTTACTCAATGAAGCCATGGGGAGCTCACGTTAGACAAGGATCTGCATCAGGCCAAAGTTACTCAATGAAGCCGTGGGGAGCTCTCGTTAGACAAGGATCTGCATCAGGCCAAAGTTCCTCAATGAAGCCGTGGGGAGCTCTCGTTAGACAAGGATCTGCATCAGGCCAAAGTTACTCAATGAAGCCGTGGGGAGCTCTCGTTAGACAAGGATCTGCATCAGGCCAAAGTTACTCAATGAAGCCGTGGGGAGCTCTCGTTAGACAAGGCCAACACTTGATGTGAAGGAATTCAAAACACAAGCGTCAAAGTGCTCTTTAAGAAACCTGATGTTCACAGTACAGAACTACACCATGTTTGATGTAGTCGTGACTGTACAAGCCAGGCCCACATACTGTACATACATACAATTTATATAGGCCTCAAGTACTCAAAGTCGCCTTACAAAACAGAAACCAAATAAAAACAACTTCATTAGTTGTTTTTTTGAAGTGCCCTTGAGCAAGGCACTGAACCCCCAACTACTCCAGTGGAGCTGCTTAGTGGTGAACAGTATAAGACTGTGGTCAGCTCCCAGGTTTAAAACAAAAAACTGTCTCCTCTTGCAACCTGCAGAGGGCACACAAAGACACTGAAGAGATCATTAAATTGTGAGTATTTATGGGAAATAGAGTTGCTTCCACAGCACTCAACACAGAAACAACAGGAAGGCACAGACAGCTTGGCAGAGTGAGCATAGATAGATATATAGATAGATAGATAGATAGATAGATAGATAGATAGATAGATAGATAGATAGATAGATAGATAGATAGATAGATAGATAGATAGATAGATAGATAGATAGATAGATAGATAGATAGATAGATTAGAAAATCTAAATCCACTTTTAAAACAAATGAAAAAAACACCATTAGTTCATAGAGAGACAGATATTGCACGATATGAGTCCTTATAGCAGTATAATATAAAGGTTAGGGGATATTGCACTTGTTCAAGAGTCTAATGGCTTGTATTGGGGAAGAAGCTAACACCATATATCCCAGTTTGAATGCGGAACATTCTGGAAGTTTGCAAAGGAATGGGAATTTGAACATACTAATGTCACCACGTACTCAAGACTGTGAAAACGGTAAAAATAAATAAAAATAAAACAATAATAATGATGCATGTATGAACGTTCTACAGTAAGAGAAAAACGACAGAGGACATCAAATTAAAGCTTCTGAGTTCAAATCCACAATTCTG
Organism: Electrona antarctica; assembly: GCF_951216825.1. Lineage (NCBI taxonomy): Eukaryota > Metazoa > Chordata > Actinopteri > Myctophiformes > Myctophidae > Electrona > Electrona antarctica. The sequence goes on along the minus strand of NC_136812.1, from coordinate 51,664,629 downwards.
ACATCAAGTCGCGGCCATGGATCTCTGAACTCTCTGCCAATCATCAGCCTCTGCATGTAGACAGGAGGACTGGCAGGTGGAGGAATCATTCAACAGGTGGAGGAATCATTCAACAGGTGGAGGAATCATTCAACAGGTGGAGGAATCATTCAACAGGTGGAGGAATCATTCAACAGGTGGAGGAATCATTCAACAGGTGGAGGAATCATTCAACAGGTGGAGGAATCATTCAACAGGTGGAGGAATCATTCAACAGGTGGAGGAATCATTCAACAGGTGGAGGAATCATTCAACAGGTGGAGGAATCATTCAACAGGTGGAGCACATGATGGAGCTGCAGATCATATACCTGCTGGATGTAGAAACATGTATTCTACCAGCGGACATGAGACCGGTCCGGCAGACATGAAAGCTGTGAAACACCGTGACCAGGAGGCAGCATGCAGGTCGTCTGACCTAAACCACAATGGATGAGGATAAGGATGGTGACAACGTGGACAACGAGGACACTGTTGACAGAGACACAAGTGACACGATGGACAGAGACATGGCTGACACTATAGAAACATAAGACTCACTGTGTGTGGACAGACATGGACAACTCACTGTGGACAGACAGGGACATAAGACTCACTGTGGACAGACAGGGACATGAGACTCACCAACAGACTCAATGTGGACAGGGACATATAAGACTCACTGTGGACAGACAGGGACATAAGACTCACTGTGTATGGACAGACAGGGACATCAGACTCACTGTGTGTGGACAGACAGGGACATAAGACTCACTGTGGACAGACAGGGACACATAAGACTCACTGTGTGTGGACAGACAGGGACATAAGACTCACTGTGGACAGACAGGGACATAAGACTCACTGTGGACAGACAGGGACATAAGACTCACTGTGGACAGACAGGGACATAAGACTCACTGTGGACAGACAGGGACATAAGACTCACTATGGACAGACAGGGACATAAGACTCACTGTGGACAGACAGGGACATAAGACTCACTGTGGACAGACAGGGACATAAGACTCACTGTGGACAGACAGACAGGGACAAAAGACTCACTGTGGACAGACAGACAGGGACATAAGACTCACTGTGGACAGACAGGGACATAAGACTCACTGTGGACAGACAGGGACATAAGACTCACTGTGGACAGACAGACAGGGACATAAGACTCACTGTGGACAGACAGGGACATAAGACTCACTGTGGACAGACAGACAGGGACATAAGACTCACTGTGGACAGACAGGGACATAAGACTCACTGTGGACAGACAGGGACATAAGACTCACTGTGGACAGACAGGGACATAAGACTCACTGTGGACAGACAGGGACATAAGACTCACTGTGGACAGACAGACAGGGACATAAGACTCACTGTGGACAGGGACATAGGCCTACAGTAAATGACTAGACTAGCTGGGCAGGCACAGTTCACTATACGACAGTGTGTCAGGCAGGTGTACCAGACCAGTACCAAACAGACTTGACCTACAGTAAGTCAAGGCCTATAATAAAGGACTTGGTTCTCTGAGTCTATTACAAGGTCAGGGACATAAGACTCACTGTGGACAGACAGGGACATAAGACTCACTGTGGACAGACAGACAGGGACATAAGACTCACTGTGGACAGACAGGGACATAAGACTCACTGTGGACAGACAGGGACATAAGACTCACTGTGGACAGGGACAGGGACAGGGACATAAGACTCACTGTGGACAGACAGGGACATACGACTCACTGTGGACAGACAGGGACATACGACTCACTGTGGACAGACAGGGACATAAGACTCACTGTGGACAGACAGGGACATAAGACTCACTGTGGACAGACAGGGACATAGGCCTCACTGTGGACAGACAGGGACATAAGACTCACTGTGGACAGACAGGGACATAAGACTCACTGTGGACAGACAGGGACATATAAGACTCACTGTGGACAGACAGGGACATAAGACTCACTGTGGACAGACAGGGACATAAGACTCACTGTGGACAGACAGGGACATACGACTCACTGTGGACAGACAGGGACATACGACTCACTGTGGACAGACAGGGACATAAGACTCACTGTGGACAGACAGGGACATAAGACTCACTGTGGACAGACAAGGACATAGGCCTCACTGTGGACAGACAGGGACATAAGACTCACTGTGGACAGACAGGGACATAAGACTCACTGTGGACAGACAGGGACATATAAGACTCACTGTGGACAGACAGGGACATAAGACTCACTGTGGACAGACAGGGACATAAGACTCACTGTGGACAGACAGACAGACAGACAGACAGACAGACAGACAGACAGACAGGGACATAAGACTCACTGTGGACAGACAGGGAGATAAGACTCACTGTGGACAGACAGGGACATAAGACTCACTGTGGACAGACAGACAGACAGGGACATAAGACTCACTGTGGACAGACAGGGACATAAGACTCACTGTGGACAGACAGACAGGGACATAAGACTCACTGTGGACAGACAGGGACATAAGACTCACTGTGGACAGACAGGGACATAAGACTCACTGTGGACAGACAGGGACATAAGACTCATTGTGGACAGACAGGGACATACGACTCACTGTGGACAGATAGGACATAAGACTCACTGTGGACAGACAGACATGGACATAAGACTCACTGTCGACAGACAGGGACAAAAGACTCACTGTGGACAGACAGACAGGGACATAAGACTCACTGTGGACAGACAGGGACATAAGACTCACTGTGGACAGACAGACAGGGACATAAGACTCACTGTGGACAGGGACATAGGCCTACAGTAAATGACTAGACTAGCTGGGCAGGCACAGTTCACTATACGACAGTGTGTCAGGCAGGTGTACCAGACCAGTACCAAACAGACTCGACCTACAGTAAGTCAAGGCCTATAATAAAGGACTTGGTTCTCTGAGTCTATTACAAGGTCTATTTATTTGTAAAGGGACATTGGAGGGATAACTTGTCATGTAATGATTATTAGCCTATAACAAAACAGAAGAAGATGTAAGTTGATGTTGCAGACGTGTGAATAGGCTTGGTCAGTGGTTCTCAACCCTTTCAGGCTGTGACCCCCAAAACAGTCAACAATTATTTATAGGGACCCCCACCTCACCAATAAGCACTTGGTAGCCTATAGGAGAGGTGCATTCAGGACAGGTTCCACACAGATAGGCTACATATTGTGAAAATAGCAGATCTACAATTTGTTTTAGCCTAAAACAAATTGTATCTTAGAGAGGTCTTAAAAGTCCTTCAAAATTGTCACTTCACTGTCATCTGAGGACACCCCCCCCCAACATCATTATGGGGACCTCCTGGGGGGTCCCAACCCACAGGCTGAGAACCACAGCTGCAATGTGGGACGTCCTCCTCGGCTTGGCATCGCAGAATGCAGACTGCACAGAGCTCAGTCAGTATACCGTACGGTAGCCTGCTCTACACAGACACCTGCTGCTGTTTCCGTGGTTCTTTTGCAACAACCGCGCAGTTACTTAATAATAAGAATAAGAATAGGTCTACAACAATGGCAACAGGACTCCTCGATTACAAATGGATCTTCACCATATTCATATTCGGTAAGTGACGTTTCTTCATTCTTTATCCCTTTGAATTCAGAGTTCAGGCTTTTTATGATTTATGAAGAAAAACATTAAGAGCTATTAACGCGACTTTATAGAGTGATGTTGTTTCCCCTTCCAAGTTAATGATTAAATCGTCTTTTGGAGGTACTGGGTAAAGGCCTAATTGTTTTATTGTGCTAGCCTATTTTCTAAGTCGAGTAATGCATTACGCATTTAACCTGTCTATACCGTTTGGAACCAGCTAAGCGGAGGGTGGTGAGGTTCGGGCGGGGGGTTTCCAGCGTGCGCGCAGTCATGCGCACTTGATGATCTGGGAGAAAACTCAGAGAAGTAATTAAGTAAAGTGACTATACTATTGCATTTTTAATAGGCCTAATAGGCTACACTTTTGAAAAGGCAATATATGTAAATCAGTGGCGAAGAACTTTAACATTGATTTGTTACCGACCACTGCGGTCCAGAGCAGATCTATGCCTCCCAGGCTTTGACATGTGGATCTTTTAGATTGGCCAATAAACAGTATTCTACCGCAAGCATGATTTGCGTGTAGTCAAGTGGAGTAATTGTAATGCTAATGTTCAAGCTAGATGCAGGGTTGCTTGCACATTTCATAAACCATGGTGGCCCCAGAATTTAATTTTATTGTTTTTTTTGTTTTTTTGAGGGGCACTATATTCAGTAGTGTAAGAGCGCCCCTCACTTCACAAGGGTGTGATTTTTAAATAAACTATAACTCTATGAACTTTTCTTTCTTTCCAACCCACCACCACACACTAGTTTAATTTGACAACTGAAGATCACAGACTTGGTATAATCAGTGCAGACTGCAGAGGAACACAACACACCACTCCAGCAGATGATCACATATTATACTCAACACAATGATGACTTCCTGAGGCTGTTACATAAGCACTATAGGAATAATGACTCACTCACTTTTGCCTTTTGTTTTTGGTTGCCTGCGAAGGCAAACGGCTGTTGTTGTTGAGGCGCCAGCCCCCTACTATCTTAGAGTAGGCCTATGCTATATATATATATATATATTCATATATACTCTATAGCCTACTGTACTACTAAGCCTACTGTAGGCTACTCAAGGTACGGCCACTGAGCCGACTTGGGGACCCAACACAAGGACAACACAAGAGATGGTCACGGCCACACAGCCAACTCAAGGTACGGCCACGGAGCCGACTTGGGGACCCAACGCAGCTCCAACAAAGGAAAACAAACAAATGAACGGAGCTGAACGTGAACCCCCCCCCACCGCCCACCCCTTTTTTTCCCTCACTGTAGGCTATATGTTTCTTTTCCCTTTTTACCTCCTTTATGATGAATTCCTGTTCTGTCCTTTGTCTATATAGAAGTGTCTATTTGTACGTCTCTAAATGTTTTTGATGAATTGAACATTGTGGACCCTATTGGAAACAAGTGTAATGCTTAATTGGGTCGTCCACTCACAGTTAACAGCCTTTGTATTGAGTTTGTGCTTGAAATGTACTGTAATTCTGCAAACTGTTAATACATTTTTCAATCAATCAATCAATCAGTAACCAAAATGGAAACACGCACATCTCAAAAAGTTGACAGGTGCTGAACAAAACAATCACACCCGTGTGAAGTGAGGGGCGCTAATATATTAAAGTCTATCTCATGTTGATCAGGTGATGTAATGGTGATGTAAAACAAACGGTGCCAACGCAAACATTACATTCTCTTTATTGTTAATGGAATTTAACGTTTGTGTTATAGGGACAAGATGAAATACATTTTCCCTTCATTGTCAATGGCGTTTTTTAAACAAACATTGAACTAAAAACAAACATTAAACCTGTATATAGGAGGGGCTAGCGCCCCTCAAAAATACACATAGGCCTACAGAAAGAAGGACACCATTCTTAATGCTCCCAGTAGTATTTTTTAAGATTCAACGTTTCGACCCTGTCGGGTCTTCATCAGGAATCAATGCTCAGCTTTGTGTGCACTGGCGGATTTTAGCAATGATTTGATTGACTGATCACCCCATAGCGATGATTTGATTGGCTGATCGCCCCATAGCGATGATTTGATTGGCTGAGCAAAGTACATATCGAGGATAAAAAGTGAGGACAGAAAATTGAGGACGCCAATTGTGATTGGCCGGAATGTGATGATGTATGATGATAAGAGCGCCCCTCTTTCTGTGGACACACACACACACACACACACACACACACACACACACACACACACACACACACACACACACACCTCTTTCACGGTGTGCTCGTGCTATTACCAGCCCCACTTATGCTAAACAGTGTAACTATATCCAATTATAAATATCAGTATCATGTATAAGTATCATGTATCCGCTGTGGATTGACTGTACACTACAGGGGATAGATTAATTGTTCATTGTGTACAGTTTGACTGCATTTATATTTACACGTGATACCAGTGCTGCTGGTGGTATGACAACCATGCATTTCCCTCAAAGGTTCCATAAAGGTCTGTCTATCCTCTATTATATGTTGTTGTACAGCTGACCTGCAGGTCGCAGCAGGTCCAGTCAGAACCGGTGTCTTGTGTGTGACCCTCTGTCTATGTGTTGTTGTACAGCTGACCTGCAGGTCGCAGCAGGTCCAGTCAGAACCGGTGTCTCGTGTGTGACCCTCTGTCTATGTGTTGTTGTATAGCTGACCTGCAGGTCGCAGCAGGTCCGGTCAGAACCGGTGTCTCGTGTGTGACCCTCTGTCTATGTGTTGTTGTACAGCTGACCTGCAGGTCGCAGCAGGTCCAGTCAGAACCGGTGTCTCGTGTGTGACCTCTGTCCACCCTGACGGTTCGGCCTCCTACCAGCTGTCCCGGCCTCCTCCCTCCCATCACTGTGGCACCACCTGGGAAGATGGCAACGTGAGTCTAGCTGGTCCTTTAACTGCTCTGTCACTCTGTTGAGTTGAAGGTGTCTGTGGCTTTGGCTTTTTTACTATGTAGCAGTGGCTATGTGTGTGGTGTGACTTTTCAAAAGTGTTAACAATGAAAAGGGTATCTTTGGCCTGGGCCATGGCTCAGTGGTCCAGGCACCTTGGCTGGTAATCCAGTCTGGCAGTGTGCCGCGGGTTCGACTCCCAATCCCGACGGCCTTTACTGCATGTCTTCCCACCATCTCTCTCCCCATTTCCTGTCAGCCTACTGTCTGTCCCTCCATAAAAATATAAAATAAAGGTGAAAGCCACAAAAAAATCATTAAAAAAAAGAAAAGAAAAGGGACAAAGAAGAGGTCCCGCACACTGTCAGACACGCCAAAAAAAAACATTGTCTGTCTTGATGAAGGTCTAAGCGACCGAAACGTTGACCTAATAAAGAGCAACATTTTTTTGGCAAGTGCATGTCTGACCTCTTCTTTGTCTCTCAATTATATTGAAAGACAAATATATTATATATATATTATATATATAATATCATATGTTATATTATATGCTCTATTCTATTGCCCTAAACACCTGTCTTTTGAGGCCTCTTGCTATAAACATTGCAATGATAACATAACGTTGACTAAATGTAACCCCCTGTCTGTCTGTCTGTCTGTCTGTCTGTCTGTCTGTCTGTCTGTCTGTCTGTCTGTCTGTCTGTCTGTCTGTCTGTCTGTCTGTCTGTCTGTCTGTCTGTCTGTCTGTCTGTCTGTCTGTCTGTCTTGTCTGGTCTGTCTACAGAGGATTGTCATCGCCAATGACCTTGAGGGCGACCCATCGCGAGTCACACATCTCACCAATCAGAGCATCACCCTGAATGTCTGTGTGGAGCATGTCATTCATGGAGTGGAGTGCCTTTCTTCAGGGGTAAGAAAAACGTTTCTCAAAATATCATCACATTCTATAGCCTTCATAACAGGCTCCATTTTGTCCTTTCTTCTTCTTCCCACAATGCATCACTCTGTCACTCCCTGTCTGAAGTGATGACATGATGTTAGGATGATTAAATAATAATGTTAAATAAAACTGTATAAAAATGCATGCATTGTGTCCCTGGTGGAGACAACATGATCCTAGTTCTAATCTGACTCCTGTCATATCTTGTCTCCTCTCTGTCTGTCCTCCGACAAAATAATCAAAAGTGTGAAGGGTGAATTATCACTTAACTAGTGACAAACAGGACTAAAAAAACAATAATTCTGACAGTAGACTGAACTGGAAGATAGAACGCCATGTTTACAATTAGGGGTGCACGATTATGAAATTATGACCGATCTCCGATTATTTGCAGGGTCATATATCTGTCAATACGGATTCTGACCGATTCCGATATTATCCAAATATCTGTGAAAATAATCCTGATTATTTTGAGACCGATCCGATATGGCATTTTTATGGCCGATATGGTCGATTCCGATACTATTTACAATCTAGACAGACAGTATAGTCTGTAGTAGATGTAAGGGGATGAAAGAAGAGGACCCTTCAATTCAACAGCAATTATGACTTGACAAGATAGATTAGATAACAGTACTATTGTAGAGCTGCCAACTGCTTTAACGTTGCATATCGTCGCTGTCAGGTGGAGAAACCTCATATGTCCATAACCATTCCCTTTTAACCCTTAGAAGATGAAAGACGCCAATTGGCGTCTTCATCAGAATTCCGTAAATGATCAATGACGCCAATTGGCGTCTTCACAGTTTTTGATGAATCTAAACATATTAATATGCTCCGAAGCGCTGTTTAAATTCCTGAGCTTATATTCCAACTACATTACCCAGAAAACCCGTGTCACGTGACACACGTGTACGTGTTGCCATTGGAAGCTGGTCCCACCCCCTGTAAACAGTGGGGGCAGAGGGAGTCTTCATAGTTTTCATTGTTTTGCCTGTTTGCCGTCTCGCCCGAGCGATTTTCTAGCAGAAAAAGTTGAAAGCAGTACTATTTATTTGAGCGAGTTTTGTGGTAGTAGTATTGATCCATACGCGTCCCAGTCGCCTTCTCCAGGCGGAGTAGCCCTGGTCCAGTGCTTACAGCGAGACTCGCTGCTCCCTCCCTCCTTTTTTCATTGTCTCCCCATCGTCGTCCGATGAGCTATACCGGGAAACCATTGAAGAAGACGATCAACCCGGAATGTTTTGAGGTAATCTTATTGTAGAAAATGCCCTTCTATAGTGATCAGAAATCATAAGATGATCGCTACAAATAGATGCTTGGATAATTACTACTACTAGTCAGATCATGACGCCAGAATGACTCACCACGATGGCCCCCAGCCATTAGCCAGCACCGAAGGTGCTGGCTAATGGTGTTGGTCGGTGCATTGGTGCTGGCTAAGGGCTGGAGGGGGGGGTTGGTGTCGATCGGTTGGTTGGTGCAGTACAAATGTATCGTAGCAGGCATGCACGCATGGCAGTACAAGTATTTTATATTGTAGCGTGCCTTATAGGCGATCTGATCTTTAGAGTAATGTTCGCTCCTTTTATTTACTGTCTACAAAGACGGAGAACAAACATGCATCGTTTACTGAAGCAACGCGTGGTTATGATGACGTTGCTACAAGGATCGGAGGGGGGACGGGGAGTGAAGCTAACAGTAGCGTATTATATAAGATCTGTATGACGTTTCATTGACGTCTGAGCTTGCATGATAATTGCATTCATTGTATATAAATGCACCATTTACCATTTACCATTTACCATTTATTGTATATTGTATACAATCATGATTGTACATTGTTTAGTGTGTCTCCGTGTGATGATGATGATGACGATGATGTCAGATAGCCTACGTCCCCCCCCCCCCCCCCAACTGGCTATTGGCCGGGCTGACTACAGCTAAATGTTTATTTTTATATATTTAGAACTGGCATCGGAGGAGGAGGATGATGATGATGATGATGATGATGAAGACGAAGAGTCAAGACTGCGATGGAGTTCTCCGACACTGAACCGGATGCATTCATTCATTTCAGTTGTTGTTGTTTTTTAAATTTAGCCTACACACACACACACCGTCAAGAACAACTGGAATGCAGTGGTTTGGGGACACTGGGGAGTTTGGGGACAACTGTTTTGTATGTAGGCCTATTTATTTTCTGTAATATTTATTATAATTGTATTATGTTAGTAGTCATAAAAAATAAAAGACAAGCTTTTACAATGAGTTAGACCTGTCATGGCTATTTTGTTCACTAGTCTGAGGTTTATGGTTTGACTAAGCGAGTTTCAACTGTGATTTACTCTGTAACGGTAGATGGTAAGAACCCAATTTTTTTTTGTTATAATACAGTATACATTCAAGTCTATATTTTGATACATATCATGGGCACAAAGTCATATCAAAACAATGTCCTTGGATGAGTTTTTTATCAAAACTGTTTCTTCACAACAGGTTTTTGAGATACATGCATGAATAGACACGGTACTGGTAAGACTATGTAAACATGGTATATATCAAAATGTGCGTTAGAATGTCTAATTTTACCCCAAAAAAGAATTGAGTTTATATGATGTTCCATTTCAGAGCTAGGGGGACTTTTAGCTGGATAGGTCAGATTGATCATGACTGACCATGCTATTTATAGATGGCAAAATATCTACAGTGGTACATGTGAGAAACTTTTTATTTTATTTTAATTGAACTAGACAACTCACCCTTTAAAATGAGATATTGCATGGCTATGTACGCCCAGCAGAAAAAAAGTTATTTAGAAAATAAAACTTCAACCGGTCATAACTTTTTTTGTTGTCCTAGAAACACTACCCAGTGTAAATGCAGGCTCTTTTAAATGGCTTCCAACACCACAACTAAACATTTTATCAACTCAGTTCATTTTTTTCCTGGAAGCAGACAAGCCAAGCTTTCTCTGAAGGTCTTTCGTTGTCACACATTCACAACAGAGAATTTTCAATAAATCATTCAAAAACGCCATTCTGCCATAGAGAAGTCTAAAAACTATATAGAAATCCATGAAACTCTCAAAGAGTTAATCATCATTTATTTTAAAATTGTGAAAATAGATCTACAAGCTCGTAGATCTGCTATTTTCACTACTTTTCTTATATGATGATGAAGTAGGCCAGTATAGGGCTTTAACCCATTCTGGACGGGAACCCCTTTTGGTGTTTTAACTAAGCATTATGTTATACTTTATCTATTGAAAAATAGCAGACCTACAAGCTCGTAGCACGCCACTCAGCATTTTTGAAACATCTTGAAAATGCGGCACAAATCTTTGAATATATATTCTTTCAGAAGACTTTTTTTTTATTTCGACGTCAGGCCTAAATGAGTTAATTTGTGTTAAAGAAAAACATGTTCGTCACGACAGAGACGATATGGAATTTTTGCTCTCTGCCACGTTGCTTTCTACGTTCAGATTATAGGGATGCACCGAAAGGGAGATTCTTGGCCGAAACCCAATACCGAATATAGGAAACAGTGGTCCGAAAACCGAATACCGAATATAGGAAACAGTGGTCCGAAAACCGAATACCGAATATAGGAAACAGTGGTCCGAAAACCGAATACCGAATATCCGAATATGATTAATATTATATATATTTTTTCCTACCATTGCTGTCATGGCCGTATCTAAAGGTACATACCTGATTTATGGCAAAATAAATGGTTACGGCAAAACTTAACTTAAATAATAATCACTATTATGGGTCCATAAAACATTTATTCAGCTCTTTTGAATGCATTAATTGCATACACTATTCGGTGATATATTTTCTGCCTATTCGGGCCGAAGCCGAATAGGCCGAAAATGCATTTTTAGCCATTTTCTGCCGAATATTTTCTGCGGCCTAATATTGGGTGCATCACTAGTTCAGATGTTACGACCTGTACTGTACAGCACAGGGAGGACAAACACTCAAACACCGAACACTGGCTCAGTGAGAAACATTAGTTATAGCCAGTTCATTAATAGCCGTTTCAGTTCTTGATGTACAGTAGATGTGAGCCTATCACTGATTGAGTTGTACAGTTTGACTTTAGTTACATATAGACACGTTAACTATATTATTCTGTGGTGTTTTATTTTTCAATGAACCATGTCCATAATAACATGTCTGGACATGTTCAGCTGTCAAATCTGTCTGCATACAATTCCTATTGCAGTTTGTTATTGGCAAAACGTAGGAAAAGTAATGGTGAAAAGTTACAAAAATAATACCATATTTGAGCTAAACACACACAGTAGCCTGTACTTCTACATCTTTATATTTAGTAATGACAATCTCTCTTCCAGGTGTCGTATAAGACAGAGTGCAGAGGTAAGAGTTCAATATGATCATTATATTACTTGAAATTATTTTAATTACCTTCATAAATTTGACTTTATTTAATTCGGTCTATGAGTAGCATGACTTGCTTACTGTGTGACCTACTTAAATTAATGTATCCCTTTCAAATCGATTCATTGCACTTCCACATGTAATTCTCTGCAGAAACCAGTTATTCCAGTAATAAATATTGTCATTGTTTGTGTTGTCACTCAACGATAACTTCAGCAACGTCTTTCTTGTACTCTTGTACAGCTAACTGTGCAGCGAGAGAGAACAAAGGTGAGTCACAGAGTTTAAGGTATTTTCCATGCCTGCCGTGATGAAGCAACAACCCTTTCCTTCCTTGTTTTACTAGAGGTGTAGGTCACTTCTAGCCTGGTTTTTAACCACTCCCCCTTGAAATCGCATCGCATCAGGCGATTTCTGGGAGAGGGTGGTTTATGAGGCTAAGTCACTTCCACCTTTTTGACCGACAGCCTCACACACAAACACCTCTGCAAAAAGATCATGTACAAGTGCAAGTGTGCTGGAGAGACTGCTTGCCTATAATAAGACTCGCCTCTAAGACTCAGAGCACTTCTCTCTCTCCTTGTATCTCTCTATCCTTGTATCGCTTCTTCTCACCTTTCTTCAACAGTCGCCAGTCCCCCCCCCCCCCCTCCCCTCTTGTAACCATTTTCGATACGTTTGTGCTTTATTCATCACAAATGTTTTGTGATAGCAAAACATTGTACATGTTTAGATAGCATGTTGTCACAAGATGTGGTTTGTTACAAATGTTTGACATGTAGTCATGTTATGAATATGGGATGCACATGAAACATTTTCATACCAATACAGTAATGGTTATAAAACAGAAAACAAGTTGTAGTCTCAGGTATAAACAGTTTAGGCATATTTCTTGCAGCAGAGTTAGTTTAGTTTAGTTTACTCAGTTAGTTAGTTAGCAGAAGAGTTAGTTAATTAGTCAGTTTCTAGTGGCAGGCTGTGTCCCCTGCCAATATGGCAGCGATGTTGTTGTTAATACTTATATAATGTCAATATGTCTACAGTAACAGCAGGTCCAGTAAGAAGTGTGTCGTGTGTGACCTCTGTCCACGCTGACGGTTCGGCCTCCTACCAGCTGTCCCAGCCTCCTCCTCCGTACCATAGCTGTGAAGCGACCTGGGAAGATGGCAACGTGAGTGACACTCTGACCTGTTCACTGGCTGCTCGGGGGTGCCCGGCTAAAAGGGACGTGGAATTATAGGTTGTTGTTCCTCAATGTGTAAAAGTATAGCCTCCACTGGATGATCCGAATACATATTTCAATTTGGTTTCATTATGGGCCAGTTATTTAGTTTCTTTGGTATGTTCCTTCTTCATTTATAAAGTTGACACCGTCTCAAAGGTGTGAGAGCCTATAGTGGTAGTGTGCACACAGAAGGACACCTTGTTTTCGTCAATTGTCCGCTCAATTAGACCAGCGAACACAGGAATGCTGTCAGAGCCTAGTCCCTAATACACCCTGGACAACGCTCCACACGTCCTAGACTCTCCTCCCTTCCCTAATACACCCTGGACAACGCTCCACACGTCCTAGACTCTTCTCTCTTCCCTAATACACCCTGGACAACGCTCCACACGTCCTAGACTCTTCTCCCTTCCCTAAAACACCCTGGACAACGCTCCACACATCCTAGACTCTTCTCCCTTCCCTAATACACCCTGGACAACGCTCCACACGTCCTATAGACTCTTCTCCCTTCCCTAAAACACCCTGGACAACGCTCCACACATCCTAGACTCTTCTCCCTTCCCTAATACACCCTGGACAACGCTCCACACGTCCTAGACTCTCCTCCCTTCCCTAATACACCCTGGACAACGCTCCACACGTCCTAGACTCTTCTCCCTTCCCTAAAACACCCTGGACAACGCTCCACACGTCCTAGACTCTCCTCCCTTCCCTAATACACCCTGGACAACGCTCCACACGTCCTAGACTCTTCTCCCTTCCCTAATACACCCTGGACAACGCTCCACACGTCCTAGACTCTTCTCCCTTCCCTAAAACACCCTGGACAACGCTCCACACGTCCTAGACTCTTCTCCCTTCCCTAAAACACCCTGGACAACGCTCCACACGTCCTAGACTCTCCTCCCTTCCCTAATACACCCTGGACAACGCTCCACACGTCCTAGACTCTTCTCCCTTCCCTAATACACCCTGGACAACGCTCCACACGTCCTAGACTCTTCTCCCTTCCCTAAAACACCCTGGACAACGCTCCACACGTCCTAGACTCTTCTCCCTTCCCTAATACACCCTGGACAACGCTCCACACGTCCTAGACTCTTCTCCCTTCCCTAAAACACCCTGGACAACGCTCCACACGTCCTAGACTCTTCTCCCTTCCCTAATACACCCTGGACAACGCTCCACACGTCCTAGACTCTTCTCCCTTCCCTAATACACCCTGGACAACGCTCCACACGTCCTAGACTCTTCTCCCTTCCCTAATACACCCTGGACAACGCTCCTGGTACTGTACATCTCAAGGGGTCTTTTTCCTAATAAAGAAACTTGAATCATCAATACACCCTGGACAACGCTCCACACGTCCTAGACTCTTCTCTCTTCCCTAAAATACCCTGGACAACGCTCCACACGTCCTAGACTCTTCTCCCTTCCCAAAAACACCCTGGACAACGCTCCACACGTCCTAGACTCTTCTCCCTTCTCTAAAACACCCTGGACAACGCTCCACACGTCCTAGACTCTTCTCTCTTCCCTAAAACACCCTGGACAATGCTCCACATGTCCTAGACTCTTCTCCCTTCCCTAAAACACCCTGGATCTCAGCCATCTGATTATTAGCTTCCTCAAGGCACTACACTATTCTCTCTGCACTGTACTTATGTTACTTATGACCATTTACTCTGCATATTCCCATCTCACACTCACAGGGTCTTCTAAATGCCTAAATTGTGAATTGTACAAATGCACGCTTTCATGCACGCACACACGCACATGCATAGGAGAGGTGTGTGTGTGTGTGTGTGTGTGTGTGTGTGTGTGTGTGTGTGTGTGTGTGTGTGTGTGTGTGTCTTTCCCCTTTTTCTGCTGTATAACAGTTTGAGAAGTGGGTGGTGACACATGACTGCTGTGGTCTGCGCCACAGACTCTGTGGTGACAGACCACAGCTCTTCCTATAGCATTACTCTCTAAAAATTGCAATTCCAAGAATTAACAAACAACCTCCACTGATTCATCATAACTGTTGTCTAAGACACACACACACACACACACACACACACACACACACACACACACACACACACACACACACACACACACACACACACACACACACACACACACACACACACACACACACACACACACACACACACACACCCCCCACATTATGCTTCGGAAGTATGTTTGCCTTTATTTATATACAGTATACGCTAATGTCTGTCTGTCTGTCTGTCTGTCTGTCTGTCTGTCTGTCTGTCTGTCTGTCTGTCTGTCTGTCTGTCTATAGAGGATTGTCATAGCTGCTGGTTCTGATCGGAGCCAATCACGAGTCTCACACCTGACCAATCAGAGCATCGCCCTGAATGTCTGTCTGGGTCATGTGACGTATAGAGTGGAGTGTTTTTTGGAAGGGGTAAGGACATCTTTCTCACAGGACCCATATATATAACATCACGTTTCACCCTGTCTTCCTTTTTGTGTACCAAGAAAATCAACACGTTGCAACTACATGATTTGGCTCTCTGCTAGGTTACGATGTTTTTCCAGCACCGAATCCACAGTGAGAAACATGGGTTCAATTGAGACAGTGTAGGAGAGACAGGCAGTATGAGAGCTGATAGGGAGACAGTGTAGGAGAGACAGACAGTACGTCAGCTGAGAGGGAGACAGTGTAGGAGAGACAGACAGGACAGCTGAGAGGTAGACAGTGTAGGAGAGACAGACAGGACAGCTGAGAGGGAGACAGTGTAGGAGAGACAGACAGTAGGACAGCTTAGAGAGAGACAGTGTAGGAGAGACAGACAGTAGGACAGCTGACGGGGAGACAGTGTAGGAGAGACAGACAGCAGGACAGCTGAGATGGAGACAGTGTAGGAGAGACAGACAGTAGGGCAGCTGAGAGGGAGACAGTGTAGGAGAGACAGACAGTAGGACAGCTGAGAGACAGACAGTGTAGGAGAGACAGACAGTAGGAGAGCTGAGAGTGAGACAGACAGTAGGACAGCTGAGAGTGAGACAGACAGTAGGACAGCTGAGAGGGAGACAGTGTAGGAGAGACAGACAGTAGGAGAGCTGAGAGTGAGACAGACAGTAGGACAGCTGAGAGGGAGACAGACAGTAGGACAGCTGAGAGGGAGACAGTGTAGGAGAGACAGACAGTAGGAGAGCTGAGAGTGAGACAGACAGTAGGACAGCTGAGAGGGAGACAGACAGTAGGACAGCTGAGAGGGAGACAGACAGTAGGACAGCTGAGAGGGAGACAGACAGTAGGACAGCTGAGAGGGAGACAGTGTAGCAGCTAGTGCTAAACAAAACCTTATCTTCTATCACATACTGTAGGTCAGCATCCATATTGCATCATTTTATTGGCATGACAAAATATACACTGTATTGTCAAACATAGCAAGGTAATGATGACACTATTTGAGTTAAACAGGCAGGCATGCATGCACGCCCTCGCGCACGTGCACATGCACGCACACACACACACACACACACACACACACACACACACACACACACACACACACACACACACACACACACACACACACACACACACACACACACACACACACACCCCACATTATGCTTCGGAAGTATGTTTGCCTTTATTTATATACAGTATACGCTAATGTCTGTCTGTCTGTCTGTCTGTCTGTCTGTCTGTCTGTCTGTCTGTCTATCTATAGAAGATTGTCATAGCTGCTGGTTCTGATCGGAGCCAATCACGAGTCTCGCACCTGACCAATCAGAGCATCGCCCTGAATGTCTGTCTGGGTCATGTGACGTATAGAGTGGAGTGTTTTTTGGAAGGGGTAAGGACATCTTTCTCACAGGACCCATATATATAACATCACGTTTCACCCTGTCTTCCTTTTTGTGTACCAAGAAAATCAACACGTTGCAACTACATGATTTGGCTCTCTGCTAGGTTACGATGTTTTTCCAGCACCGAATCCACAGTGAGAAACATGGGTTCAATTGAGACAATGTAGGAGAGACAGGCAGTATGAGAGCTGATAGGGAGACAGTGTAGGAGAGACAGACAGTACGTCAGCTGAGAGGGAGACAGTGTAGGAGAGACAGACAGGACAGCTGAGAGGTAGACAGTGTAGGAGAGACAGACAGGACAGCTGAGAGGGAGACAGTGTAGGAGAGACAGACAGTAGGACAGCTTAGAGAGAGACAGTGTAGGAGAGACAGACAGTAGGACAGCTGACGGGGAGACAGTGTAGGAGAGACAGACAGTAGGACAGCTGAGATGGAGACAGTGTAGGAGAGACAGACAGTAGGGCAGCTGAGAGGGAGACAGTGTAGGAGAGACAGACAGTAGGACAGCTGAGAGACAGACAGTGTAGGAGAGACAGACAGTAGGAGAGCTGAGAGTGAGACAGACAGTAGGACAGCTGAGAGTGAGACAGACAGTAGGACAGCTGAGAGGGAGACAGTGTAGGAGAGACAGACAGTAGGAGAGCTGAGAGTGAGACAGACAGTAGGACAGCTGAGAGGGAGACAGACAGTAGGACAGCTGAGAGGGAGACAGTGTAGGAGAGACAGACAGTAGGAGAGCTGAGAGTGAGACAGACAGTAGGACAGCTGAGAGGGAGACAGACAGTAGGACAGCTGAGAGGGAGACAGACAGT